>NC_080788.1:127135915-127442974 GCF_028018385.1 Neofelis nebulosa | reverse complement strand
AGAAGTAACACAAATAAATGTCTCTTCTGATTTCATGGAGGGAGGAATGACATTATGATGATTATAAAGAGCTCAGAGATAGAGATAGGCGTGTGCAAATGCCCCTAATGAAACATTAGTGTTGGAATTGAATCCCATTTGTTTTCCAAACCACATGCTTTCTAAACATGTATTTGCATTTGGATATAATGAGTGTAATTTACTCTTACTGACCAAAATTACTTTATATGCTACAATGCTGAAGCTTTAAAGTGAATAACTCAGCTGATCAATCACTGGCATGCTAATGGCCCCCAATTTCACCAGGAGTGCTTCCCCCCAAGAGCAGCCAGCTAAGACCTCAGCCCCATGCCAAGAGTGCATTTAGAGTTCTTGAGTTCACTCAATCTCTGACGGAAATGTTGTCACCACCAAAGAAGAAGGGAGAAAAATGCAAAAGAAGACATGTTTTACTCTCCTTAGCCTCAATGAAGGACATTTATGTGTGACAAAACATTTTTTAAAATACTGTGCCTATTTATTTTGTATCAGCATGTGGTAAAATATGAATACACCCAGAATCTAATTACATAAAGAATAGTACACAAGCAACTTCCTTACATTTCACCAAAAAAGAGCAGTCATACTGCTGGACTACATTCAAGAAGTCATTGCTTTCCTTTCACCAGACAATTGTGCTGTTTTACATAATCAGTATTCAGGGGATGGTATTTTGCTAATAGGCAAAATCCTACAGTGACAATTTAAATGGTTTGAAACATGCACGAGATAATTTAGAGTCACAGCTCTGCCAATTGCTAAACAAGTGCAGCAGGAATGTGGGCTTTCGATGCATCCTGAGTGCTGTTGGGGGAACAGGCTGTCCTGTTCAATCAAGGAAACTTTGCTCACATCAAGCTCAAGCCAGCTAATATCATCATTTCAGTCTCTTACTAGAGGAGATTAAGTGTCTTCACTGGGTAACTCCGTTGCTCACCATGGGTGGGAACAGAGAACAGGCAGATGATTTTTAGTGGTTAAGAGTGCAAACTCAGGCTATATAAAAATTAAAAAAAAATCTCGGTTTGAGTCCCAGTTCTACTGCCAATCAGTTCTATGAAGTTGGATAAGCAAGTTGATCTCTTTTGCACCGATTCTTCATCTTCATCTAGGGGGACTTACCCCCTAGAGCTGTAAGGGTTATTGAAATATTACATGTAAGACAGCACAAAGTCTGACAAATTGTAAGTACTCCATAAAAGTTAACGTCTATGGCTTAAACTGGAAAGTTAATATAATTTGGAACTGATGAACCCGACATGAATGGGTTTTAGGCTAATTAGTGAATCTCCAGTAAATGTGACAAAATTCTGAATTTTTCTGGGAAAAAGTTTCATGGCTTTCACTAAAGTCTCAAGTGGGATTATAACAACAAGAACAAAAAGTAATAACCATTTTCTTATGTATTTTTCAGTATAGAAAAGTTACGTCTATGAACCTTCAACAAATTCTTGACATTTTACTAAGTATCAGCCACCATGCTAAATTTTGCAGCTATAACACTGAGTCGAAGTGCCTTTCCTTAAGGAGGTGGGTGTGGAGAAAGGGTGAATAGACATTGGTAACTAATCCATTAATATGTGTGAAATGTGATAAATATTATGGAAGTGAAGAGGGGGACACGTAAAGTAGAGGAAAGTAATCTAGATAGTTTTTAGGTAGTGTGCTCAAGCCTAAGAGTTGACCAGATTTGGCTACTGGTGGACAAGAGCTCAGTGTCCCCAAACTTGTCTGAGGTGGACACAGATGGTGGCTGCCCACCTGGACCATGTGATTGGAGCTGTGTGTGCATCTGCTGTCTTTCTTCAGGAGTCCTCCTCAGAGCCCACTCCTCACTGAAGTAATCCTGTGCTCCCACTGATTTGCACCTAGATGTACCACACAGCTGGCCCTTTCTTCTTCTTTTAGGATTGATTTATTTCAAAACCTCAACATAGTGGGAGCATAACACACATTTCTTTTTCCCAAAAACTGCCCCCTACCAGACTATTTCATGTCCCCTTTCCTAAACAACAACAAAAATTTTATAACAGTTTAGAGTAACAGATGCTAACTAGACTTATTATTATGGTGATCATTTTGCAAATTATAAAGATATTGAATCATTGTGTCATACACCAGAAACTAACATGATGGTATATATAAATATACTTCAATTAAAATTTTGTATTTATATTTTTAAAATGTCTATAAATAAATATAAAATAAAAATGCAAATAAATAAATAAAAATAAGTGTGTCTATATACAGATACAAGTTTATATAAATGTGTTAATAGATTATAGAATATTTGCTCTTTTTTGGGTGGCCTTTCATTTTCTTTTGCTTTTTTTTCCCACTTCTGCCTCTCCCTCTTGACTACATTACTGCCCCAATAACACTGCCCTTATTAACAATTCAGCTCGTATTATGTAAAAGTCTACATGAAATTGTATCATTATTCATGCTTATAAGCTCATATCTTGTGTTTGTGTATCAAAAATAGAGTCATACAACACTTTTCTACATCTTGTTCATCTTAGTTAATATATTATAGACATTCCTCCAAGGTAATTATTACAGTTCTATTAAATTTTTTTAACAGTGCCTTTTTCTGTGCAAACCTATTTTTTAAAATTTATTCTCAATTTGCTAACATGCAGTGTAGTCTTGGCTTGGTGAGTAGATTCCAATGATTCATCACTTACATATAACATCATATACATCACATACATATAATACATATAACTTGTTGGGATGTTGCTCATCCCAACAAATGCCCTCCTTAAATCCCATCACACATTTTTCCCATCCCTACCAACCCTCAGTTTGTTTTCTGTATTTAAGAGTCTCTTATGGTTTGCCTCTCTCTCTGTTTTTATCTTATTTTTCCTATCCTTCCCCTATGATCACCTGTTCAGTTTCTCAGATTCCACATATTAATGAAATCATATGATATGTGTCTTTCTCTGACTGACTTATTTCGCTTGGCATAATACCCTCTAGTTCCATCCATGTTGTTGCAAATGGCAAGACTTCATTCTTTCTCATCGCAGAGTAGTATTCCATTGTATATATACACACCACATCTTCTTTATTCATTCATCAGTTGATGGACATTTGGGCTCTTTCCATAATTTGGCTATTGTTGAAAGTGCTACTATAAACCTTGGGTACATGTACCCCTTCAAATCAGTACTACTGTATCATTTGGATAAATTCCTAGTAGTGAAGGTCATAGGGCAATTCTATTTTTAATTTTTTGAGGCACCTCCACACTGTTTTCTAGAGTAACTGCACCAGTTTGCATTCTCACCAACAGTGCAAGAGGGTTCCGCTTTCCTCACATCCTCCCCAATATCTGTTGTTCCCTGAGTTGTTAATTTTAGCCACTCTGACCAATGTGAGGTGATATCTCAGTGTGGTTTTGATTTGTATTTCCCTGATGAATGGCAACGTTGAGTATCTTTTCATGTGTCTGTTTGCCACCTGGATGTCTTCTTTGGAAAAGTGTCTATTCGTGTCTTCTGCCCATTTCTTCACTGAATTGTTTTTTGGATGTTGAGTTTAGTAAGTTCTTTATAGATTTTGGATACTAACCCTTTATCCAATATGTCATTTGCAAACATCTCCCTTTCCATCGGTTGGCTTTAGTTTTGTTGATTGTTTCCTTTGCTGTGCAGAAGCTTTTTATCTTGATGAAGTCCCAATAGTTCATTTTTGTTTTTATTTCCCTTGCCTTTGGAGACATGTCAAGTAAGAAGCTGCTGTGGCTGTCAAAGAGGTTGCTGCCTGTTTTCTCCTGTAGGATTTTGATAGTTTCCTGTCTCACATTTAGATCTTTCATCCATTTTGAATTTATTTTTGTGTATGGTCTAAGAAACTGATCCAGTTTCATTCTTCTGTGTTTTGCTGTCCAGTTCTCCCAGCACCATTTCCTAAAGACTGTCCTTTTTTCCAGTGGATACTCTTTCTTGCTGTGTCAAAGATTAGTTGGCCATATATTTGTGGTTGTGGGACCATTTCTGTGTCTCTATTCTATGTCTGTTTTTGTGCCAACACCATACCGTCTTGATGATTACAGCTTTACAATAAAGCTAAAGTCTGGGATTGTGACGCCTCCAGCTTTGGTTTTCTTTTTCAACATTACTTTGTCTATTTGTGGTCTTTTGTGTTTTCATATAAATGTTAAGAATGCTGGGGCACCTGGGTGGCTCAGTGGGTTAGGCATCCGACTTTGGCTCAGGTCATGATCTCACGGTTTGTGGGTTTGAGCCCCGCGTAGGGCTCTGTGTTGACAGCTCAGACCCTGGAGCCTGCTTCGGATTCTGTGTCTCATTCTCTCTCCGCCCCTACCCCACTTGTGCTCTGCCTCTCAAAAATAAATCAATGTAAAAAAAATGTTAAGATTGTTTGTACTAGCTCTGGTAAGAATGCTGGTGCTATTTTCACTGGGATTGCATTGAATGTATAGATTGCTTTGGGTAGTATTGACATTTTAACAAAAATTTTCTGTCAATCCATGAACATAGAATGTTGTATCTTCTTCAATTTCCTTCATAAGCTTTCTATAGTTTTCAGTGTACAGATCTTTTACCTCTTTGGTTAGGTTTACTCCTAGGTATTTTATAGTTTTTGATGCAGTTGTAAATGGGATAGATTCCCTGAAATCTCTTTCTGTTGCTTCATATTGGTGTAGTAAAATACGACCAATTTCTGTACGTTGATTTTATATCCTATGACTTTGTGGAATTCTTGTATCAGCTCCAGCAGGTTTTGGGGAAGTCTTTTGGGTTTTCCATGTAGAGTATCACGTCATCTGCGGACAGTGAAATTTTGACTTCTTTGCCAATTTGGATGCCTTTTATTTCATTTTGTTGTCTGATTGCTGAGGCTAGGACTTCCAACACTATGTTAAACAACAGTGATGAGAGTGGACATCCCTATTGTGTTTCTGACCTCAGGGGTAAAGCTCTTAGTTTTTTCCTCATTGAGGATGATATTAACTGAGGGCCTTTCATATATAGCTTTTATAATATTAAGGTATGTTCCTTCTATCCCAACTTTCTTGAGGGTTTATTAAGAAAGAATGCTGTATTTTGTCAAATGATTTTTTCTCCATCTATTGACAAGATCATATGATAATTACCCTTTCTTCCATTAATGTGATATATCATGTTGATTGATTTCCAAATATTTAACTAGCCCTACAGCCCAGGAGTGAATCCCACTTGATCATGGTCAATAATTCTTTTAATATACCTTTGAATTTGATTTGCTAGTATCTTGTTGAGAATTTTTGCATCCATGTTAATCAGGGATATTGGCCTATAATTCTCCTTTTTAGTGGGGTCTTTGGTTTTGGAATCAAGGTAATGCTGACTTGATAGAAGGAGTCTGGAAGCTTCCATTCCATTTCTATTTTTTGGAACAATTTGAGAAAAATAAGTATTAACTCTGCTTTAAATGTCTAGTAGAATTCCCTTGGGAAGCCATCTGGCCCAGGACTCTTATTTGATTTCTGATAACAGATTCAATTTCTACCTTGGTTAATTGTTCAAATTTTCTATTTCTTCCTGAGTTTTGATAGTGTGTGGATGTCTAGGAATTTGTCTATTTCTTCCATATTGTCCAGTTTTTGACATATAACTGTTCATAGTATTCTCTAATAATTGTTTGTATTTCTGTGGTGTTGTGATCTCTCCTCTTTCATTTATGATTTTATCTATTTGGGTCCTCTCTCTTTTCTGTTTGAGAAGTCAGGGTAAGGTTTTATAAATTTTGTTTATTCTTTCAAAAAACCAGCTCTTAGATTTATTGATCTGTTCTCCTGTTTTCTTTTATTTTGTTTGATTCTATATTGTTTATTTTTGCTCTAATCTTTATTATTTCTCTTCTTCTGCTGGATTTGGGCTTTCTTTGCTGCAGGGTTTCTAGCTCCTTTAGGTGTAAGGTTAGGTTGTATATTTGGGGACTTTCTTGCTTCTTGAGATAGGCCTGAATTGCAATGTATTTTCCTCTTACAACTGTCTTTGCTGCATCTCAAAGGGTTTGGACTCAAACCCTTTGGACAAAGGGTTTCATTTTCATTTACTTCCATATATTTTTTAATAACTTCCTGTTTGACCCATTCATTCTTCAGCAGGATGTTCTTCAACCTCCATGTATTTGGGGGCTTTCCAAAATTTTTCTTGTGGTTGATTTCAAGTTTCATACCAGTGTGATCTGAAAATATGCCTGGTATGATCTCAATCTTTTTATACTTGTTGAGGGCTATTTTGTGACCCATTATGTGATCTGTTTTGGAGAATGTTCCATGTGCACTTGAGAAGAATGTGTATTCTGCTGCTTTTGGATAAAAAGTTCTGAATATATCTCTTAAGTCCATCTTGTCCAATGTGTCATCCAGAGCCATTGTTTCATTGATTTTCTGCCTAGATGATCTATCCATTGATGTAAGTGGAGTATGAAAGTCCCCTACAATCAGGGTACTATCATCTATACATTTATTGATGTTTGTATTAAATTGATTTATATATTTGGGCACTTCACATTGGGGGCATAAACATTTATAATTGTTAGCTGTTTTTGATGGCTAGACCCTTTAACCATAATATAATGCTCTTCTTCATCTCTTATTATAGTATTTGTTTTAAAATCTAGTTTGTGTGATGTAAGTATGGCTACTCCAGCTTTCTTTTTATGTCCAGTAGCATGATAGATGGTTCTTCATCCCCTCACTTTCAATCTTCAGGTGTGCTTAGGTATAAAATGAGTCTTTTGTAGGCAGAATATAGATAGATCTTATTTTTTTTTATCCATTCTGATACCCTATGTCTTTTGATTGGATAATTTAGTCCATTTACATTGAGAATTATTATTGAAAGATGTGGATTTAGTGCCATTGTGTTATCTGTAGGTTTTGTGTTTGTGGCGATGTCTCTGGCCCTTTGTATTCTTTGCAGCATTCCACTCAGAGTCCCCCTTAGGATGTCCTGCAGGGCTGATTTAGTGGTCATGAACTCCTTTAGTTTTTGTTTGTCTGGGAAAGCCTTTATCTCTCCTTCTATCCTGAATGACAGCCTTGTTGGATAAAAGCTTCTTGGCTGCCTATTTTTCCTACTCAGCACATTGACTATTTCCTGCCACTCCCTTCTGGCCTGCCAAGTGTTGGTGGACAGGTCTGCTACTACCCTTATGTGTCTATCCTTGTTAGCTAAGGCCTGTTTGTCCCTCTCTGCTTTCAGAATTCTCTCTTTATCTTTGTATTTTGCCAGTTTCACTATGATATGTCATGGTGTTGACCTGTTTTTGTTGATTTTGAAGCGAGTTCTCTGTGCCTCTTGGACTTGGATGACTGTTTGCTTCCCCAGATTAGGGAAGTTCTCAGCTATAACCTTCTGCCCCTTTCTCTTACTCTTGTTCTTCTGGAACTCCTATGATATGGATATTATTTCATTTCACGGAATTACTTAACTCTCTAATTCTCTCCTTGTGGTCTAGTAATTTCCTTTCCCTCTTTTTATCAGCTTCATTATTTTCCATAATTTTATCATCTGTTTCACCTAGTCTCTCATCTGCTTCCTCCATCCTTGCTGTCACTGCATCTAGCTTATTTTGCATCTCATTTATAGCATTTCATAATTCATCATGACTATGTCTTAGGTCTCTGATCTCTGCTGAGATTACAGATAGATTCTCTACTGTCATCTATGCTTTTTTCAAGCCCAGCTTTTAGTCTTATGACTGTTATTCTAAATTTTTCTTCAGACATATTGTTTATATCTGTCTTGAGCAATTCTCTGTCATTTCTTCCTGGGTTTTCTTTTGAGAAGAATTCTTCCATTTTGTCATTTTGGCTAGGTTTCTGTCTTTTACATGCTTTAATAGCTTGTTATGTGTCTTGCACCTGTGAACGCTACTATATTAAAAAAGGGTCATACACTGTCTAGGGCCTAGCACTTGAAGAAGCATTTTTGGAGTGTGTTGTGTGCACTCTGTTGTTGTGTTTTGACTGCTCTATCCCACTGGTCAATACTCTGCAAAACTCCTCCTTGTGTGTAGTGATGGAGTGTTTGGACCTTCCACCAGGTGTGCTTTGATTTGTTCATTGAAGTAACCCTCGATCCCACCAAACTGTCTCCTTCCACCTGTGGAGATCCTTCTGCCAGTCCACAGATTGATTTCCTTGGTGTTCCAAGTGATCTGACTTCGATACAGCTGTGTTGAAGGGACAAGGGAACTCCTGCTCCCCGTACTTCTCCACCATCTTAACTCCCCCTGTATTTAATTTTTTAATGGCTGCATAACATTCCATGATATATCATGTTATATAAAAATTAATGATTGTTTCAGTAATTATTCTAATGTTATGTATTTACCTTTCCCATGGTTTTATACCATGAACAACTTGGCAATAAGTACCCCTGTCCATATACTCCTATATACTGGAAATTTCCAAGAAAGGCTCTGCTTAGTCAAAAAGTACATATCTTTGTAATTTTATTAGCTACAGGCAATTTGTTTCCCAAAACAACTCAACAACCCACTTTTTGTTCCCCCCATCCTCATCAGTATGTGTGGGATACTCAGTGTTAGCTGCTGTGTCCTATTCCCAGCCTCAACCCTGCCCCAAAAGACTTCACCCTGCCAGGTGTTGCATGAGTCACAGTCCACGAAATTTTACCACCCTGCAGATCCTATGGCTCGAATTCCACTTTATCATTTAACAAATATTTATTGAGCTTCTACTACATGGCTGTCACTTTGTTGGGCACCTTGGAATACAGACGTAAACAAGAGAACTAAAAGCAACTACAAGTGAATGCTACCAAAAGCAAGTTTGAAGTGCTGAGAAGAATTTTTAGGGAAAGATCACCTAGTCTGGGGACACTTTCCTGAAGGAAGAAATAGTCAACATTTTTGGTCTCTTTTAAAACTCATTGTATTGGCTTCCTATGGCTGTTATAACACATTACCACAAATTTAGTGCCTTGAACACTTTGCTCCCTTTTGTGCCTGTATATTAGTTTCTTGATGTGACTCCAATAAATTACCACAAACTCGGTGCTTAAAAACAATAGGCAGTCATTCTCTCACAGGCCAGAAATTTGAAATTGGTATAAAATCAAGGTGTCAGCAAGACTATGCTCCCTCCAAATACACTAGGGGAGAACTTGGTCATTGTATCTTTTAACTTCTGATCGCCAAGGGCATTCCTTGGCTTGTGGCTGAATGCCTCCAATCTCTGCCTCTCTGCTCACATTACCTTCTCCAATTCTGTCTGTCTCAACTTTCCCTCTGTTTCTCTCTCATAAGAATACATGTGATTGCATTTAGGGACCACATGGAATAATTCAGAATAATCTCATCTATCTCATCTCAAAATCCTTAATCCCATCTGCAAAGCCATTATTTGTCATTTGAAGCACTATTCACAGGCTTTGTGGATTAGGTCATTGGTATGTCTCAAGGGAAGGAGAAGGGAGTTATTCAGCCAATCACACTCATTTATTTTATTTTTGTATTGAATTTATATACAGAGATTCCTATTTTAGATGAGAAAATTTTAGCATATACTTCATCCATGATTTTGGAAAAATAATATAGACAGTTACCAACAAAAAGATCAAGAGATCTTGATCCAGTTAAGTGGGGTGGGGTGGAGATCTGAGGCCTTTGTTAGTTACCTTAAGCCATAGTTTCATTATTTTGAAACAACCAACTGCCTCCAGGGGACTGTATTGCTATATTTGAAATATAAGAGATACCATTTTCAAAGCACTATATATGCAATAAATATTAAATACCATTATTGAATTTTCCCACAAAGCATTACAGAGTAAGAAGCAGTTCTATATCTGTATTCCAGCTCCAATCTGATTGCTAAATGGGAATTCCTGGCTAAATCCATTTTTCTTGCACTAGCATGAGCTGTTAAGTATTAGCGTGTACTTTTCCCCTCACACTTTAAAAACAAATTTCCCATTGTCTGTTTCCCTTTTTGGTTCTAGCCTTTAAGCCCTTTATTTTCTTCAAATGACCCATTATGTCTCAGCTTTGTCCCAAGAACTGTGTAATCAAATTTCCAGTTTGCCTTGTACCCAAAATGTTGAATGAGGATGCAACCTAATTATTTGTTTACTGAATAATATTTGTATATCTCTTTATAAAATGTCACAAATTTTCATGAATGAAATAAATTATTTAGAGCCTTAAAGAGACAAGAATTTATTTTTCTACCTTCTTTTTATTTATTAAAGTTTTTTTTTTTTGTGGTTTTGTGTTGTTTTGGTTTGGTTTGGTTTTGTGTGTGTGTGAGAGAGAGAGAAAGAGAGAGTGTGTGCAGCTCAGAGCCTGTCTCAAGGTTTCATTCCATGACCCTGGGATCATGATCTAAGTCGAAATCAAGAATCAGAGGTTCAACTGATTGAGCCACCCAGGCACCCCTTTTAAACTTCTTTTTCTACCTTCTATGTTAACAAGAAAGAAAAATTCTCCCCAATTCTCAGATACTTAACTTTAAAAAAAAAAAAAAAAAAACCGTTTAGAATAGAGTGTGTGTGTGTGTGTGTGTGTGTGTGTGTATGCCCTTAAGTTGGCACAGATCCATCCAATCTCTTATAGTAACCAATCTTATACTGGCATTTATGTTTTTAACAAGAAATAATCCATCGTTTAGCCAGAACAGACATAGTTAGCCAATCACTGATGCATGCTGTTTAGCTGATTCTGGTTTTAGAGCCCTCTTGGATAGGAGACTCCAGAGTCACCAATTTGTCAGAGCTGGTACCTAAGGGGAAACCTCTTTATCATCCCTGGAGAAACTCACCCATCTTGACTTTACTCTGTGTCTGAAATGTGGTCATGAATTTACTCAGGTTAATGCCACAGGGAATTTATGGGTTATTTTATTTCATTTAAGTTTTAATTTTTAAGTGTATTTATTTTGAAAGAGAGAGAAAGCAAGCAGAGGAGGGGCAGAGAAGGGGAGAGATAGAATCCCAAGCAGGCTCCTCACTACTAATGCAGAGCCCAATGAGGGGCTTAATCTCACAAATTGGGAGATTCTGACCTGAGCTGAAAACAAGAGTCAGACACTTAATTGACTGAGCCACCCAGGCACCTCTATTAATTTATTATTTTAGAGAGAGAGAGAGAGTGCATGGGCAAAGGAGAGAGGCAGAGGCAGAGGGAGAGAGAGAGAAAGAGAGAGAGAGAGAGAGAGAGAGAGAGAGAGAGAGAGAGAGAGAGAGAGAGAGAATATTAAGCAGGATCCACACTCAGGGCGGAGCCCATCATGGCAATCAATCCCACCATTCTGGGATCATGACCTGAGCCAAAACCAAGAGTCAGACACTCAACTGACTGAACCTCTCAGATGTCCTGAGAACTTATGTTTTTAAGCATACTTTCATTAGAAGTAGAACTCTATGTGCTACTTCTTTCAGCAGGTTACTTTTCTTGATTAACCTTTAGAATAATAATAGCCAATAATCATGGGAAGGAAAAAGTCATGTTCTATATTCTCTATGGCATGCATGTTTTTTTCCATTCTTCTACGCTCTGGAACTTTCTCTTTTTCTTTTTCTACCTGAACAAAATAAATAATAATAATAATGATAATAATAATAATCACTTTTAAAATAATATGTATCATTTTACAATTCTCTGCACAACAGTTTGAGATGTTATAAGTTTAACAAAAAGTGAGATGTGTTTTGAAGTTCTTTCTAGTCATGAATTAATGATATTGTTTATCTCAACACCACAAGAAATCCAATAGATCTTGAGGTGAAAGACAAAGCTTTCCTATGGGAAGGCAGATGACTGACACCTCAGAAGAGTATAGGAAATTAAAAATTTCACAGACAAAATTGGCAACTTGTTTTAAAGCTTCAATGTTAATTCCCTTGCAAGTGAGTCACAGGAAAGTGACTGAAGGCTGAAAGTGACAAAGACTGAAATATCATATGTAAAACACAAACCAAAATCACTTTTGGTGACTCACCTTCCTAACCAGTACCAATGTATTTTAGACCAGTCCTCCCTCAAACTGTGGTTTATGTTTTTGTTGGAAGAGGTCATTGAGAGGATATGACCTGTGGTCTGGACCAGGGCCATGGGAGGCTCCTCCCCCCACCCCTGCCCCTGGAAAGAACACTCTGTCCACCGTTTCTACAGCAAGAAGTGTTTAGGTGCAGCCTTGAGAGGGCAATGTATTGTGGAGACCATCTGGACCAGCTCTGTGACAACCCAGGTAAGGCCTTCATATAAACTTTTAAGATTCTGGCAGGTGGGTGAGGAAACCTATCATCCTGCAGCTGCTCTCACAAGCCTCATAAAAATTCAAACATTTGTTAGTTCCCTTGCTTATTAAACCAGCCATTTACACAGGAATCTGGAGTGGCCGACCTCTTCCACCTTACCCTCTGTGGATGGGGGCCATTTACAAACAAAAGGCTTTGCTATCAAACCGGTCTGAACTCAAATTCTGTCCTGGTATCCAATTAACTGGTAATCTGAAACAAGTCACTTTGTTTCTCTGAGGTCCTTTCTCCTCATTTATAAGAGGGAAAATGTGACATTGTCCAAATTAGTCCTTGCCCCAGAGCTTCCAGATAAAATACAAGACACCTAGTTAAATTTGAATTTTAGATGAACATCCGATACTTTTTTAATGCTTTGTAGTTACACTAAAAGATTATTTGGTGCTTATCTGAATCCAAGTGTATCTGGGAATCCTGTATTTTTATTTACTAAATCTGGCAACCCAATTTTTTCTTACTATTGTCTTTCTTAGCAACCTGCAGTTTTCTTTCACAGCAATTGCATTGCAGTGTTGATTATTTATTTAACATATCTCTGTTCCACTGGACTATAAAGCTCCAAAGGGCAGAATCTCATTTATTTCTCTCCTACACACCTAGCAATAAGCACAGTATCCAGCACAAGAGGTGATAAAAGCAATCCGGAAGAGTAGAATTAATGAATGCATAGATACTTACATGGAGGGAGGTATGAGTTTGAGTCCCAAAGTTTATAAAATGCAATGTTACTTATTATAATTTATCTCTAAAATTAGTACTTGGACTATCTAATCCCCACAGACTATCTGAAGTAAAAATTCTTTGTTTACATGCTTTATAAAAAGCAATGGCTCGTTAGGACTTTCAGTGCAATAATTCCTAAGATTCTGAAATAGGGGCACCTGGGTGTCTCTGTGGGTTGAGCATCCGACTTCGGCTCAGATCATGATCTCACAGTTAGTGAGTTCAAGACCCACATCAGGCTCACTGCTGTCAGCGCAAAGCCTGGATCCTCTGTTCCCCTCTCTGCCCCTTCCCCACTTGCACTCTCTCAAAAATAAATAAACATTTAAAAAATAAAAAATAAAATTCTGAAACAGTTAGACACAGCCATAATGATAGATACGGTTATTTGGCCAACTACCAGATACTAGATATTTTAATTACATTACCTCTAGTCCGTGGATAGCCTTTCAATATACGTATTAGATACATTTTGAGAAGAGAAAATTCAAATTCAAATGTTTGTCCCAGATCACAGAGACAGGGAAGTGACTATAGTTTGTTTTAGTCAACCTCCATTTGACCTTGTAAAGCTCAAATGAACATTTCTCAGACCCCCTTCAAGCTAGGGTTCTAGATGTGAATCAGTTTCCACTGATTACATACACTTGTGCATGATTTGAGCAGGGGCAGTGAGACAGAGGCAAACTTCTTGTGGCTCTCGGCTTTGGTTGCTGGCAAGTAAAACCACGACAATGTGAGATTTTGAGCCTCTAGGATGCTAGGAAGAGCTGTAGTGGCGGTGCTCAAAGAGTCTGCTGGCTTCCAGCACAGCACTCCAAGACAGCATCAAAAGCAGAGCTCTCCTACAGGAGCAGCTCCTTATAGCTCTCGGAGTCACTCCAGGGTACAGCCTACAACCCATTTCTCTAGCCTCTCTAACAATTTTGTGAGCCCTTATGCCCCTACATTAAACTCCCTCATGCTTTAGATACCCACAGTGGATTCTGTTTCCTGCCCCGAACCCTGGTGGATACAGCAAGCAGTCAACAGACTTCAAATTTTATTCCAAATTTGGTTCTAACTCTTGCTTTTTCCTCCATACTGTGCTGTATATAATTTTTTATTTTTCAAAGAAAATGTTTTTTTAAACGTTTATTTTTAAGAGATAATCTGTTCTTTCCTTCTATAAGTCGATAGGAAAGTCTATTGTACAGATAGGTTCTCAAAAGGATTGTAATAAAAAGCCTGACTCCATTTTTGGATCTTCAATTGCTTAAAAGCTTGTAAACCTCCCCCATTCCCTTCTCCTTCTGGCCCCGTCTGGTGAAGCTCACGCTAAAGCCTCAGATGCTACCTTCCTCTGGTTTTGGCAGGAAGTTCAGATCTCTAGCAGGACTCCTTACCCTGGCCCTCCACTTCTAACTGCCATGAAAAGCCAAGCTGGTCTCCTTTCTTTGTTCTCTCAAGCCATTTTGAACCAGTCTGGGGTCCCACCCTGAACTCTCCAGAAAGTCCCATTATGTCAGAAATAAACTTTTTCATACCATCTTGGTGTATATGTGGCATTGTCATCTTGCCACCCAAACCAAATTTTGGATGGGGGCCCACCCTGCTTTCACAAAGCGACCACAGCAATGGTTCTTAGTATTTATCTTAGTTCAGATTGCCATGACAAATTATCACACACTGGATCGCTAAAATGACAGAAATTTATGTCTCACCACTGTAGAGGCTGAGAAGTCCAAGATCAAGGCGATGGCTAATCTTGTGTCTGGTGAAGGCCGTCTTCTTGGTTTACAGTGGACATCTGCTTGCTGCGTTTTCACATGAGAGAGAGGTAAGAGAATATCTCTCTTGTGTCCCTCTTATAAGAGCACTAATTCTATTCCTGATGACCCCACCCTCATGACCTAATCACTTCCCAGAGGTCCCACCTCCAAATACCTTCACATTAGAGATTAGGACTTTGACACATGGATTTTGGAAGAGAGGGTGCCCAAACATTCAGTCTAGAGCAGTGTTATAACACGCCTAAAGATATAGATAGATAGATAGATAGATAGATAGATAGATAGATAGAGATATAGATAGATATAGATACATTTTTTTTTGAGAGAGAGAGAGAGAGAAGAGAATGCACCGGGGAGGGATAGAGGGAGAGGGAGAGACAGAGAGACAGAGAGAGAGAGAGACAGAGAGAGAGACAGAGAGACAGAGAGAGAATCCCAAGCAAGCTCCACACCCAGGGCAGAGCCTGACGTAGGGCTCAATCTCAAGATGGTGAGGTCCGGGCGCCTGGGTGGCTCAGCCGGTTGGGCGGCCGACTTCGGCTCAGGTCATGATCTCACGGTCCGTGAGTTCAAGCCCCGAGTCGGGCTCTGGGCTGACGGCTCAGAGCCTGGAGCCTGCTTCGGATTCTGTGTCTCCCTGTCTCTCTGACCCTCCCCCCGTTCATGCTCTGTCTCTCTATGTCTCTCTCTGTCTCTCTCTGTCTCAAAAATAAATAAACGCTAAAAAAAAATACTTTAAAAAAAAAAAAAAAAGATGGTGAGGTCATGACCTGCCCCAAAATCAAGAGTTGGACACTTAACCGATTGAGCCACCCAGGCACCCCACTCCTAGAAAAATACTTTAAGTAGCAAAAAAGGAAGAAAGAAACAAAAATAAAAAAGAAAGAATATGTGATCTAACTAGAGGTAAAATTGATTCAGAGAGAAAATTTCTTGAGGACAAAACAGCTTTATTTGAAGAACCCTTACCTACAAACATATTATGTGAAATATCTATGCATTGAAAACTTTTATGTGAAATCCAATTGTGATTCATTCTAATAGCTTCAATAGAAATGCAATTATTTCCAACATCCAAGCATTTTCAGAAACAGCCATTGTGTTAAAGAGCAGTTTTAATGCACAAGCAACATCAGGTTGTTAAATATTTTAACTACTGCATGAGTGACTAAGAATTAATATTTCAGGATTAAAATTCATTGATTATTGAATTTCTGCTATCAAGTCATTATAAATCAATGATGAATGTGATTTCCATGGGACATCTTTTAGTTAATAACTTGATAAATCTAACAGCCTAAACAGGGGCAAAAATCACACTTAGTATTTCAAAGTGGCTTTGAAAGAAGACAGCATTTCTCCATTGGAGTGCTATTTGTGTTTCAACAAAATGAAACAAAATCACAAAATTTTAAACCTAGGCAGACAACTTGAAACTTGATCTGTAAGCCCTTAACTACAAAAGAGAAAACGATTCATACAAGTCAGGAGTCCAGCAGTCTATGAGTGAAAAGACTGGGCCTATACGGGCAACAGATCTTACAACAATTGGCTCAAAGCTCTTACCCATTAAATACCTCTGTAGAAATTCTGACGGGTAGCAAACAGGATACTAGAAAACATATTTTTGGAATGTTTTAATATAATGTCTATTAGATAAATCCATTTGTCCTAGTTAGAAAAAAATTTTGCTCACATACACTCACTAGCTTGTAAACAGGATTGCTGTTAGCTATATAGCATCTTCCTGCAAGTAGAAAAAGACATCCCCTCTGGGTAGATGTAGCAGGGTGCAAATGAGCCATATTGTCCGCACCCAGGAACCCCACAGTGGGTGCCTTTGTGCACCATACACAGTGCCTCTCATACTCAGTGACCCAGATTATGCAATCAGTCTTTCTCTCTCCACTGTGTGTGAATGTGTGCATTGCCCACTCTTTCCTCAAATCTCCCCCTAACTCTCCTTCCCACTCTCCATCTTTTCTGCATCATTTTTAGTTTACTATAACAGTGTTTGCATTTTCAATTTAAGCTTTTGCTCCATGCAATGTGAGAGGCAATATGCACTGTGGTGATTTGCAACATGAGCTCCAGAACCACTCACACTAGGTTTGATTCCCATGTCTGCCATTTACTAGGTGTGAATTTTGTCAATTTTCTCAACCTTGCCTGGCACTGTTTTCTTTCTTTATTTTTTGTTTTTTAATTTTTTAAATGTTTATTTATTTTTGAGAGAGAGACAGAGTGTGAGTGGGGGAGGAGTAGAGGGGGAGAGAGAGAGAGAGAGAGAGAGAAGGAGACACAGAATTCTAAGCAGGCTCCAGGCTCTGAGCTGTCAGCACAGAGCATGACAACCCGGCTCGAACCCACGGATCTGACCACGAGATCATGACCTGAGTCGGAGTTGGACACTTAACCGACTGAGCCACCCAGGTGCCCCTAGCCCTGTTTTCTTACCTACAGACTAGTCTTAATGATATCACTCTCCTTATGGAGTGTTGTGAAGAGTTAACACATGTAAAACATTTTAAACCATCCCTAATACACAGAAATCTCTACAGAAATGCTTCCTAAGCCTGAATTGCCTATGAAAGTCACAGTAAAAGTCAGATATGATGTTTACTCTATGACATGTGAACATGGCAAACACACTCCTCAGAACTTCATAACCAAGAGTCTGTTCCTGCACTGGCCAGAAGGCAGGCAAATGATCCCCACTAGAATATGAACCATAACGTGTAAAGGGCCACAGGGGGCTGGGGAGGCAGCAGCTTGCTCCAGAGAGGAGGAGTGGGTGTTCTGACACAAGTTTCAAATCATGGGGCCTTGTGAGGAAGTTCAGTGCTTGTGAGCAAGATGGACAATCAGTTCCTGTGGTCAGTGCACCCCTCAAAAAAGGTCCACATCCTACTCCCAGACAAGGAACTCCATTGGTTGATTAAGTTACTGTTACTGAGATGAGGAGATTAGCCCACAATATCTGACTGGTCTAAATTTAATCACGAGAGTTCACATAAGTGAACGCAGGAAGCAGAGTGATTGAAGATGCTGTGGTGCTGGCTTTGAAGATGGAGGAGGAAGGCCACTAGTTAAGGAATGTGGTGATCTCTAGAAACTGGAAAAGGTGAGGAAGCAGATTCATCCCAAGAGTCCACATGGAAAGAATTCAGCCTTTTTAATACAGTAAAACCTTGGTTTGTGAGCAGAACTTGTTCCAGAAACATGCTTGTAAGACAAAGCACTTGTATATCAATGTGAATTTCCCATAAGAGATAATGGAAACTCAGGTGATTCATTCCACAATTCAAAAATATTCATATAGGGGCGCCTGGATGGCGCAGTCGGTTAAGCGTCCGACTTCAGCCAGGTCACGATCTCGCGGTCCATGAGTTCGAGCCCCGCGTCAGGCTCTGGGCTGATGGCTCGGAGCCTGGAGCCTGTTTCCGATTCTGTGTCTCCCTCTCTCTCTGCCCCTCTCCCGTTCATGCTCTGTCTCTCTCTGTCCCAAAAATAAATAAAAAACGTTGAAAAAAAAATTAAAAAAAAAAAGAAAAAAAAATATTCATATAAAAATGATGACAATACTACAATAATAATATAGAATAACAAAGAAAATACAAAATATAAAGAAAAACAAATTAACCTGCACTTATCTTTGAAAACCTTGTGGCTGGTGTGAGGGAGACAAGAGAGAGGAGGGTTATTGTGTAGGACCATTTTCTTTTTTTTTTCTTTTTTTTTTTTAGGACCATTTTCATTATCACTAACAGAATCACTGCTATTTATTGGCTCAGTGAAATCTTTTTTTTTTTTCATGCAACTTTAACCAAGAACCTATCCAAAGACACTTAACTTTTGCTTCCTTTGGAGGATTTCATGCAAATGTGACATTGCATTGGTGATCACTTACAATCTGGCAAGCCAGAGAGAGAGAGAGAGAGAGGGAGGGAGGGGAACCATCAGCTCATTTGTGATCAGGTGACATCTGGCATCACGTACTACTCATATTGCAAGACGTGGCTCATTTATCAGGTTAAAATTTATTAGAAATGTTTGCTCATCTTGAGGACACTTGCAGGAAAGTTACTTGCAATCCAGGATTTTACTGTACCTTGATTTTTTCTCCATGAGGCATGCATTGCATTTCCAACATACTGAACTGTAGGATAATAAATTTATGTTGCTTTAAGTCAGTAATTTGCTGCAGCATCAATAAGAAATTAGTAGAGCTTCCCAGTGATTCTATGTCTTGTGATTTTTTTTTCTGTTCTACCGTTTAGTGAACTAAATTAATCTCTTAGCTCAGTTCTCACCCCAACATAACAAGATGTTTGGTACTGAAGATACATTGTCATTGCCCCTTACTCTTCATGTATAGGTCTGTCTTTACCCAATTTCCTGAACTCTGAGCTACACAGCAGGTGAGTGATCAATGACCACCATCTTGTCCTCTAACCAAGCATTTCCTGACCTACATGTTTTCAACTTCTGAAACTCAAGGCTCTTTCAAAGAAGGAGTAAAGAGACTATGACCCTGAGAAATGCACACAGAGACCCTCACCCAAGAGCAAACCCAAGGTTTCTCCCTTATACATAGTGAATGTTAGCTACTACATGATGATTTTATTCAATTCAATCCAACAAGCATTAATTGAGACCTTACTCTGGGCAAAGAATAGTAATTAAGTCACACATGGCATTAGGGAAACTGCTGACATTTGTGTTGATGATAGATACTAAAGAATTAACAAAATTAGAAGGGAAAACCTAAAAAAAATTGCTGTGGTGATATAAGAGTAATACTAATTACAGTAATTTATGGGAACTGCTTATCACTAATGCCTAATTACTATGCAGCAAAATCATGAGGATGCATGCCATTAAATGTGTGTATGAGGGACTTTGGTGTGTGTTGTGTTAGATTAGATTAGAACAATGAAATATAAACATGCATGCTCAGTCCTCATAATGTGTTACTATGCAGTAATTTGTCATCTGTTCACAATTTTTAAAAATTAGAGAGAAATGCTTAGCCTATGAATAATATAACTTGGTTCTTTTATACCAGGGAAGCTATAAATTGATTAGTGCACTTGATTTTCTAAATGAGTTCCCTATTGTTGTCATCAAGAATTGTAGTGTGTTTTTTTTTTCCTCCCAGGCTTTCTTATAAATAATTTTTCTTTTCCAGCATTTGATTCTAGAATAAATGCAACTCTGAGAAGTTTGTTATCTTGATAATCTGCAGAAAGAATGAGATAGATAGAATGAGTCTGATCAAGTCTGTGTGGTCAAACCAATCCATCAAGCTGTTTGCAGATTACTTATCAATCACACAAGAGTACCAGGTCCCAATTACTTCAAGTTCAGTTAAATTGATGTTCACCATTGATGTTCTATCATCTCTCAATGCCTTTTCTCATTTAAAATCCATGCTATCCATTAATATGGGCTCACTGAGTTTGATTTTGCAGGTTGTGCCATGTACATAAGTTTCCCATATGTAGGAGCTGAAATCCAGCTAAAGCGCCACAGTCTAAAATCTGAGCCATGGTCCAGGGCGTTATCAAGATTTTCTAATCATACACAGGCAATGTGTAGCTGGTAGTCACCCTGCTTTTAAACCACCCTCGTGTCAATTTCACCATCATTTTCTGAACTCCTGAAACTCACCCACCTATGCATGAGCTTCCAGTCCAGACTCTGAATTTCCACTGTGTAGCACAGTGCCTGACACATGATAGATCTCTAATAATTTTTGACAGTCTTGTGACATCGAGGCCCTCTATTTCTAAACCCTTTTATGCCAGAAGTTTTCATTGAATTTTCAGGGTGGCCCATAAATGTCACGTTGTGCATGGTTTAACCATGTTAACAATAATGCCATCTTGCTCTGTTACTTTAACTTCCAGTCCACCACTTGCTCCATGATTACTGATGGTAACTTCACATCTATGTCAATGATCCTTAAAATGCCAACCTCACATACCCTCAACTTCATGAACATCCTCAAGTACATTTCATTTGGTTTACTTTACCTTGAGTCTTGTCATTATTTGAAATTTCTCCACCTCCAAGATCCAAAAGTCTGAATCTCCCTACTTTGACCATGCCTTTCATTTCTCCACTTCATCTGCTCACTCACTGTGTGGTATATGTTCTTTCCTCACCAGGTTACCTCTTTATCTCTATGACGCATGTGGCTCTTTTCCAAATTCATTTGCCTTCATACCAGGTTTTGGTCAGTTACTCCATTCACTGTTACAATACTCACTTGAATGTTCATATCATTTATTTATATTGCCTTAAATTATATCAAACCCCAAATAGATTGCACTACCCACATTCTGCACTCATACTTGCAGGCAGTCAAGCATTAGTGGGAACAATTCCACAGCCAGGAGTGTTGAGTCAACTTCCATCCATCTTCAGTTAGGTTTTTGGTTCTGCTGCTCAGAAAAACATTCACAACATTGTACCAAGAGGACATACCTAAAATTTGTGTCTCCATTTCCTTATCCATACAATGAGGATAATAATGTGTATAAATATAACATATAATCAAATAATATAAATTAGCTAAGCCAGTGTTTTCTACCTGTGAGCATGTCAGGGTGTTAATAAGCATTTGTTAATAGAAATTAACCCCAAATAAACCTAACAATTATAGATGCTTCCTGACAAGTAGGCTTTTGACTCACCAAAATACTACTGCAGCACTCAGAAAATTTCTGTAATAATTATGAACGGGTGGGCAGCAGACACATGGATTGAGACTTCAGAAGAGTTTAGAGAATCTACAAAAGTATAAAAAAGATAGACTACAATGACAAAGGGGTCTTATATTCTTCACTTTCTGCATTAGTTGTGCATTTCTATATTCCTTGCCATTAAATGAAGCTTTATGCCTAGTAGAAACTTTTCATTAATCACATTACCATGTTGTTGCAACAAATATGCATCTAGTATCTTCTCCCATCTCTCTCTCAAAATGGCATTCTATCTGCCCTTTTTACTCTCAATTTTTAAAGAAAGATAAGAAACTTTTTTTCAAGCCTAGAACTTTGGGTTGTTTTTATCTAAATTTCTTCTTTTACCAGAATGTCAGTGCCCTGCATCCTTATTTTTTTCCTTCTCTGTTGGATCCTTTGTATGAGGCTACAGATTTTTCATCATTTAATATTTTAAACTTTATATGTATCATGAAATCCTCAACTGGTGATTATCAACCTGCACACAAGAGCTACTTCCTCTGTGAAGATATTTTTATTTCCAAATTGACAGTAATAATTCCATCCCTTGAAATAATATATCAATCCCTCTAAAACTTCAACCACAGATAACTACAAAACAAGATATAACATGAGATCTCTGGGGCGCCTGGATGGCTCAGTTGGTTAAGCATTCAACTCTGGCTTGGGTCATGATCTCCTTGTTCATGAGTTCCAGCCCGGTGTTGGGCGCTGTGCTGACAGCTCAGAGCCTGGAGCCTGCTCCGGATTCTGCCCCTCCCCCACTCAAGCTCGCGGGTGCGGGCGTGCACGTTTCTCTCTCTCTCTCTCTCTCTCTCTCTCTCTCTCTCTCTCTCTCTCTCTCTCTCTCAAATAAATAAATATTAAGAAAAAAATTTAACATGAAATTTTCACAGTAGTTGAAGCTTCCTTGTAAAAGGATCTATGGTTATTGACTTTGATAATTGCAAGTAGTAGACGCCCAAGGAAATTGTTGTATCAATTAACTTTCAATCACACTTAACAACAACAACAAAAAAAAAGAGTAGGTGGTTTTGATTAGTTAATGACAGCTACTCCAAAGGTTTTCCATTTCCCCCTACTGAGCTGAGCCACTGTTTTGGGTCCTGAGAAAAAGCAAAGACAAACCCATCTGCAGGAAAAACCTGTTTCTCTTTCCATTCCTCTCCACTGCCAATACTTCACTCTGACATAAGATGTGTGCAGTCATAATGTGGGAACTTTTCTGTACATATGTTTTATTTCAATTACAATCTCATCAAAGTATAAAAGTACCAAAGCATCAAAGTATAAATCAAAAGCCAAAATTTAGAGCATGAATTATCAAGATTTAAGATGTTACCCCAGCTCTATTTAGAGGCAAATGCACAGCTGTAAATGCTTTTATTTTTAAGGAAGAAGTAAATTAAGTATGTCACATGAGCAGTTCTGAGAAGAATACCAAAGAATTTAGTAAAAAGAGAAGGAATTTATCAAATATTGGCATACAAGTAAATGCATTAGGAAACTACAAACAGTATAGCCAAAATATTTATCTCAGACTTGTTTCCTTAAAAAAACCCCAAAACACAGATAAACCACTCTCTGGCCTAATGAAGATAAAAGAGTGCAAACACAAAAACAATAACAATAAAAAATTAAAAATTAGGGATAATTTTAATCTTTTTTTATGTTTATTCATTTTTTGAGACAGAGAGAGAAAGAGAGAGAGAAGGAGATAGTGTGAGTGGGGGAGGGACAGACAGACACACAGAATCTGAAGCAGGATCTCAGCACAGAGCCCTACGTGGAGCTTGAAC
The DNA here is from genome assembly GCF_028018385.1 of Neofelis nebulosa. Taxonomy (NCBI): domain Eukaryota; kingdom Metazoa; phylum Chordata; class Mammalia; order Carnivora; family Felidae; genus Neofelis; species Neofelis nebulosa. The sequence goes on along the minus strand of NC_080788.1, from coordinate 127,419,581 downwards.
TCATGAACCACGAGATCATGACCTGAGCTGAAGTCAAATGCTTAACTGACTGAGCCACGCAGGTGCCCCAGGAATGATTTTAAAAGATAAGGTGACTATTTTAAATCACACACAAAATACATGTGTATTTACTAGAGAAGTACTTAGAATGGTGGAAACATGGCAGCAATTTAAATTTCACTAGGAGGGAACTGACCATTTAATATTGGTATTTTTATGTAATAGATTTTATTCAATGTTATGCAACTATTCAACAGATTTACACAGATACAGTTTTACTTGTTCACAGGATTTATATAAATGTTATGTAACAAAATGTTAGCTTTTTATCTCTGGGTAGTGGTATTACCTCTTAGTGAAATTATGGAAATTATTAAAAGAAATAACATGTTCATTTTTTATATTCAACAATTTCATTCCAACACTTTCTATGTGTCAGACACAATGCCAGGTAGTTAAAGAAAAAAGAAAAACCAATGCTTTCACTTTCTGATTATCTACTTTTTGAATTAAACATTAATCAGAGCACCACATAAATGAAGTACAATGAGTATAAAAGGTATATGCAGTGTAGTTTGGGAACATGTAACAAGTACCTAACAATTTGGCACGTAATAAATGCTCAATCCAGGTGTGTTGGTCTTTCTTCCTCTTTCTGATACCAACTTACTTCTCTTTTCAGGGATTATATTACTTCTCAAAGGAATCCAGAATAGACTTATCACAATTTCCTAAAGTAATTACAAAAAAATAATAAAATCAAGGAATAATAAAACCAGTTTCAACTCAGGACATTGGGGAAATCAGGCCCATTGTGTGCTAACGACATCCAATCTCTAAATCCCAACCATGTAGGCTTGCTAAAATTCACAGCTGAGGAGAATGAGTAATGAGATAACCTGCCCCTGGTACCTCATTATCAGTCAAAAATAGGTTCAGGCACCAGGCTAATGAAAATGCAAGTATGGCTTACAAATCTACGTGAAAGACTTGTTTAGGCTGTTCCTGACCATTCACAGGCCTCTAACACACTTGTGCCAATATCACTACAAAGGTATAGGTGGTCCCATTGGTCACAGGTAGGACCACTGAGAAGAGTGTATATATGCACCATATCACTCTTCATGATACTTCATAATGCCCTTCACAATACTTACCATTATGTGTAATGACATATGCCTTAGGTGTGTTCCTGTGATTATTTGATTATGCTTTACTCACTTTGTTTTAACTTTCTCCAGAGCATTTTTCACAACTGACTTTTTTTCTTATTTCCTCCACAGCTGAGTGGAAGAAAGAACAGGGAGACAAGATGGTGGATTCTAGCAAGGAACTCTATCACTTCTTTGTGAAATCCTGGGGAAAAAAAATGATCCCAAGAGTAGAAAGGTTATACAGGTACTTTAGATTGTGGGTTCTGGAAGACCTAAAAGGTGACATTTAAGCTAAATGGCCATTAGAAGCCACCCATACATCCATAGGGAAAGTCAGTTCTTAGCAGTGGAACTAGATCATGGAAAGGCCTGATAGCGGTGAATGGGCTTGACTTCTTGTAGGAACTTAAGAAGCACTATAGAATGGGAGTTTAGAGGGTGAAGGGAAAATTGATACTGAGGAAGTTCAAAGAAATAGGTAGTACAGAGATCTTGTAGGGTTTTCTAAAGCTGGGAAAGAAATTTATCGTTTGCTTTGTACCAAATATAATGAGAAGCCCTACGCTATTTTTCATCAAGGGAATTATGTGGTCTTATTTACATATTTTTTTAATTTTTTAATGTTTATTTTTGAGAGAGACAGAGCACAAAGAAGGGGCAGAGAGAGAGGGGTACAGAGGATCTGAAGTGGGCTCCATGCTGACAGCAGAGAGACCAATGCAAGGCTCAACCTTCCGAGCGGTAAGATCATAACCTCAGCCGAAGTCGGATGCTTAACTGACAGAGCCACCCAGGCAGCCCAAGTCGTATTTATATTTTTAAGAATTACTTTTACTGCTGTACAAAGAATGATTCATGGAAGGATCCAAGTAGAACTGAGAAAAACAATCAGGAGGTTTTTGTATTTGTCAAGGACAGAGGAAATGGGTTTGGGCCAGCTAGGGTGGTGGTAGCAGAAATGGAAAAAGAAGATGGTTTGAGGTATGTTTTATAGGACGAGTGAGCAGTATGTACTGATGACTTGGAGATGAAGGATGTAGACAGATAAATAAAAAATAACACCTAGATTTTGGTCACTGAATCCGAATGCTACTGGAGCTTTTTACAGAAAGGTGGAAAAGGAAGGAAAGAAGGAGCTGGTTTGGATGGACAAACCATGAGTTCACTTTTAGTTTGAAATGCCTGGCAGAAAGTCAAGTGATGACATCAAAACATGTGGTGATTTGAAATCTATGGAAATATGATTGCAGTCAGGGCTCAAGGGCCCAGGAAATATTTTGCCTTTTTGAAAAAAATTTCACACATTTTTGCTCTCATCTATTATATTTGTGTTTTATTGCTTAATCCCAGAGAACAGATGTATCTTCTGTCTTACTTTCATGATCTAGGGAGATGCTTTATTTTAGCCCCTTAATAGAAACATGGGATCATAATCCCCAGTCACTGCACATGATGAACCTTGAAAACCTATTCCTGACTAATAAGGTTCTCAATGACAAAATACCTAAATTGTGACAACCAGTGATATGTATACATATATATATATATACATATGTGTATGTGTATTATATATATATATATATATATATATATATATATATATATATATATATATTTTTCCTTTTTTAAATGGCACAAAGTGCTCATTCATGGTGACAATGACTCTGACTCACTGGGAATAATTGCTTTAAATATAGGAACATGGCTATTTTAGTTCAACACTTAAAATAAAAAGATGCTAGGAACTTGTGTTTGTATCTGGCCTCCATCTCTAGTTATCTGCATGATCATAGTCAAGTTATTATAACATTCCAGTTTCTTCTACCATAAAATGAGAGTCCCCAACAAGATAATCTTCAGGTCCCTTCCATTCACAAAATTAAATGTAAAAGAAATCCACAATTCTCCCAGCACCAGGCACCCTTAACTGCACCTCATAAATAATAATAATAATGTTTCGCAGAGTGTATGGCATGAAGTAAGGATTGTTTGCAAAATGCAATTTAAACAGATCGCGTTTTATGGCTTGCCATTTACCGTAGTAGTAAATAGCAAATAGGCAGTAGTGCCTATGTGTATTTGCTGATCTGTCAGACATTGGAAATAAGGCCAGTGCATTATCCCCTTATGAACCAGAGCACGCGCTCATTCTCTGGGAGAGGCATTAAGTTTTTATTGAAAACGACAAACCACTGCAGCTGGGGTGAGCCACAGAGGGGGCTCCTCCATTACCATTTAACATACGCATACACGTTTTTCAGAGTGAGTGCCAGGGTTTTCTTAGCCTTGTTCTGCCATGTGTTGGAGTCAGCATTCCCATCTATTTCAAAGATTTTAAAGACTACCATTTTCTCATCACATTTTGTCTCCCCATGTTGGGCTTCACCAGCTCTAATTATGTGACTTCCTTTCCTTCTGATTCATTTGCCTCAACGTCTCCAATATGATTTGGTTCCACAGCTTCTTCGACATTCTTTCCAGGCCCCAGGTGGCTATTCCTTCACAGCTAAAATCTGCTAATGCTCTTAAGATAATGTCCTTCACCGTTGGAAATAGAAAAAGAAGAGCAATAATCACTGATTCTCAGTATGAAATCTCTAAACATTGTATGCCTTCTTTCTTTTAAATGCCTTATATCCTTTTTTGTTGTTTAAATGAAGTAAAAAGCACCTGGGTGTTATAGCATTAGCTCTCTTACGCACGCTTGAAATAATCAAAATTTGATGTGATTTATGCAGTTATGGAACTATGAGTTGGGATTGTATCCACAGTATCTTCGTCTATTAAATTCATATAATGAACTTACGATTGATACAGTACATTTTAACTCAGTTGCTGAATTACACATTGCCTGAAAATGAGGAACAATTCTCTGAGTTACATTATATAAATTGCAGAAAAATTTATTCATTCTCTTCATACAGATAAGAAATGAACAGGATTTAAGGACTAAGTCTGACCTGGTATAGAGTTTTTACAATTTAGGGGCAGCTGATCAGATGATGGAATTGTTTGCTGATATTTTAATCTGCACCTTAGGAGCACCATGTACAATTCAAAGGATACAACTGGTTAATTTTGTTCAATAAATCCCCAGCACTGTGTAGAATTTAATGTAGAGTTCAACCAAATTTTCATATACCATATACAGAATGGAGCATGTGGTGTTTAGGTTCAGGAGAACCGATAAAGCATTCTGGTTGGTAGATGGTTCTGTTTGTATTTGAGTGAAAATGCTAAGACACTTTCTCTTCATATGTGCATGTACTTGTAGATTAGTACAGGTGTAAAACTCTCCCAAGGTCACATATACACCTTGAAGTTTACTCTGCTGTCTAGTACCATTTTACAAGATGAAATTGCATAACTTACTGTCTTACAATAAAACAGCAGTTGAAGGATGGGAAAAGTGCCATTTACTAGAAACTAATTCTTCTAAGCCCAAATATTCCTGAATATTATTCTTCTTTTCCCCCAATATTATTAACATGTCAGAGTAAGCATAGTTAACATGTAATTTAGAGCAAAGATTAAATCACAATCATGCTTCGTGACAACAAGATAAACAAGAGAAGATAGGAAGCCTCCTTCCTTTCTTCTATTTATCAACCCACTGATTCCAGTCCACTTGAGAAGTTCCACTCAAGGCCTGTGGTCTCTGCCACTCCAGCCCAAGGGTCACCCCTTCTGCTCCTTTATCAGAAGTCAAGCACAAGGTTATACTTCCACTGTGACTTTCACAATAATAGAAAGTGAGGCATTGATTGTCTTCTTGAATAGCACTGACATTGATGCTTATGTAGAGAAGGTGCTATATTTTAATATACAGTGCATTCTTGAAATGGTGCTTAATTAATAGTTGAGTGTCTAAAAGAAAACAAATAACCTTGAAGGTTTTAAATTAAGGTTCCATTTTCAGAAAACTAAAACTTTTTACAAATTCCTTATTGAAAATATACAGGCTTCTTGAGTTTGTTGCTATTGTTTTCCTTTAGGTTATCCAATCTCTACAACTTCTTCCAATGTTAACAACTTCAATTTCCATTTGCTATAAATCATACAAACTAATTTTATATATATTTGGAAAGCTAACTTTTTTAGCTAAATTGAAGTGATACTGAGTATAAAGAGAAATCAGTTCTAATATCTGGAAGAAGATATTAAGACTGAAAATATTGCAAGGGGTTACACGTGGATTAAGTCTGGAATTTGTGATGCTGTGGTTTTGTTTTGTTTTTTGCATAGTCCACAGATAACAAAATGTAATCAGAGGAAAGAGAATGGCAATCTTCTCCAAACAAAAGATTCTCTGGTGACCTATAATCCTATCAATAGGTAGGCAGAACTATGGACTTCCCTTTGCATTTAGATCACTAGAATGATGTTTTGATACAAGTTCTTGTGACTGATCAAGTCACCTGAGGTCTTGAAACCTCAGTTTCATAAAACTGGAAATAATAAATCATTGTTGGGACGCAGTGTTCCATGGGTCTTTCTTATTTCTACATGTCTTGTGAATCAAGGTCCTGACAGCATTTTGTTCAAAACTATCTTTTCAAAAATGTCTGCAGAGCAAACAACCTTGGAAGATAGAGACAGAGCCAGGGTAGAAGCACTACCTTTTGCTTTTTAGAATAATAACCATAATGTCTCCCTCCAGGGCAAGAATTTGGAAGGTTTGCTTCTAGCTGCTTTCAAGGACTGAGCTTTCCTCAACTTGGGATTCCTGGCTATTAATATAACCCAAGAGTCACTTGGCCCTCATTGCATTGCCCTGTAAGAATCTGGGCTTATAGAACTGGTATAAACACTGACACTGGCTTTTGCTGTTTCTGTAATAAGCAGCTCATTGTCTCTGATTCAAGAGTCTGTATCTTCTACCTGTACTCATTAATCTGTGTCATGCCAACTCGTTAGTTGGCAAATGGAATAAAATCTCAGGCCCTTCACACTTCCTAGCCTATATTTCATACAGTTATTGTGGGAATCAAATTATACAATGCATTTTTTTTATTTTCTTAAGTTTATGTATTTATTTTGAGAGAGAGAGAAAGCAGGGTAGGACCGAGAGAGAGAAGGGAGAGAGAGATTCCCAAACAGGCTCCACACCATTAGCACAGAGCCCCATGTAGGGCTCGAACCCATGAATGATGAGATCATGACCTGAGCCAAAATCAAGGGTAAGATGCATAACTGACTGAGCCACCCAGGCACCCCCTACAATGCATTTATAAACCTTAGGTCTATGTTTGGGAGAGAAGCATTCAAAATGTTTAGCTATAATATTATTAATTATTACTCAAACCACAGTTTAATAACTTCCTCTATATATGTATCATTAAGCCTCACCTTTCAAAACTGGATTCAATTACAGATTTCTAGAATTTCATATCATTTAGCCTTTTATTTTCTTTCATAATTGAATTAAATTTAATGAACATTCAAATGGATTAAAAGTTTCACTTTTAATGTGCTTAATATTTCCATCTTTTTAGCACTTTTAATTTTCTACTCATTTCGAAAGACATTATGACATTAAATAGTCAAATAATTTGCACAAACACTGTTATACAAAGATATTAATAATGCCAAAATCAAACAGTTGGCAGACATCCCAAGCCTGAGAAAGTGGCAAATATTTGCTAACTGATGTATGAAAGCAGATTCATTATGAGAAGGTTAGTTGAGGGGTGGGATTGATTATTTTAAGACTATGTACACCTGTTGATGGATATAAACATAAAACTCAAAATTTGTACATCCACTCACTTCTTTTCCAGCTATGAATCAAGGTCTCTCATCTTATAAACTTTTCCTATGTCTACCTGTGATCAAACTACCAAGCAGGAAAGTGAAAGAAGTCAGTCAAGCTAGTATTAACATTAAAAAAAATGACCAAACAATTAATATTAAAAATAAAGATTTATTAATAACATCAATTTTTTGAAGTTTGGGTTTGTAGCATATAAATAAAATATTTTTTCAGTTTAAACTATATATAGATGTTGCACAGATAAGGAAAATGCACATTCAAATATTCCTGTGGTATCTAAAGCATCAACACAGATAAAAGTATGTTGAGTGTATCTGAGGATGTATTTGAGAAAGATGTATGTGTACATGAAAGATGTATTTGTGAAAATGAGGGAATTTTGTTACAGTAAAGATTGCCCACACATACACTAACAAAAACAAAATAAATTTAGAGCACTTTTCATATATTAATTTACTGGGCAATCTATAAATGGATCCCAAATATAAAGTCAGCCAAGTACCAATGAAGAACCAGAAACTATATTCCAGAGTCTTTTTTATTGCTTAAAGTTAACAATATATGTTTTAAAAAATAATTGGAAAGGCACACATGGGATTTAAAACAAAAGAACAAGAAGCTTGGGTATATAGATATATGCTATCCTTAAAGCAAAATGAACTCACGATTTAGAGTACTAAAATATTAGAAACATTGTTGTAGTGTACCTCTAAATATTTAAAATGTTTCCCTCTGTTTTAAAATGCAGATTTTATTATTCAGGTATGGCGGGCCGACAGATCAGGGGATGACTGCTATTGAAAAGGTAGTTGGTTAGACTCACAGATCCCAAGAGGAGGGGATGTGATACTCCATGATGGAGCCACAGAGAAGTGACAGTAGCAGTCAAGAGGGAGAGGAAGCAAGGAAAAATGTAGGACTGTGTTGTAGTTTCTGGGAAGAAACAGCAAAGCAGACTAAGAATTGGCTAGTTGGAATAATTTCAGTGGGCTCTGGGGCACAGGGCCTGTCCCTAGTTGTCTGGTATATGGCCCTGTGCTGATTAGGGGAGGAGAAAACTGGTCTTGAGTGTGAGAGCCTGATAGAAGAGGTGGATGGTGTGTGTGCTGTGGAGTGGATGGTACCCACATGAGAGAGAGCCTTGCCGGCAAGTCCTTTTCCATCTCTTGGAATTGGTTAGACCTGGAAGGGGCAGTCCTCTCAAGGTTAACAAGGCCCCCAAGATACCAAAACATCAGAAACATATGGTTAATACATCCTACCTTTCAGGAAAAATATGAGGCTTTATGAATCATTATTTATGAATACATTATGAATATGTTGCTAATAATTACAGTTACATAGCATTATGGCCTTGTATTAGTCAGGGTTCCACCAGACAAACAAAAGAAATAGGAGACGGATTGATATATCTATCATCTATGTATGTATGCATGTATGTATGTATGTATGTATGTATCTATCTATCTATCTATCTGTCCTTCTATCTATCACAGATTGATAGAGATTGCAAGGAACTGCTTTATGCATATAGCAGCTGGCTAGACAAGTGAGAAATCCATAGGGCAGGCTATCAGAAAGGCCCAGTTGCACACTGACCAGCAGGAGCCATCACTATAATCCACAAGCAGAATTTCTTCTTCCTCAGAGAAACCTCAGTTCCCTTCTTAGGTGCTTCAACTGATTAGATCATGCCCACCCAGATTATCTCGAATAATATACTTTTTAAAAAATGTTTTTAATGTTTATTTATATTTGAGAGAGAGAGAAAGAGAGAGAGAGGCAGACAGACAGAGGGTGAGTGGGGGAGGGGCAGAGAGAGAGGGAGACACAGAACCCGAAGCAGGCTTCAGGCTCTGAGCTGTCAGCACAGTGACATCATGACCTGAGCCGAAGTCAAATGATTAACCGACTGGGCCACCCAGGGACCCCTCCAGGATAATATTCCTTAAATAAACTCAACTGACTGTATATGTTAACCACATCTACAAAATACTTTCAAATCAACACCTAGATTAGTGTTTGATGGATTAATTGGGCACTGTAACCTTTACATTATCATATTAAACTAACCATCATAGGCCTCATCATCTGGAAAAGATTTTGGGGCAGGGGGTGTCATTTTGTGTGTGTTGTTATCCAAACTAGTGGAGGAGGAAGAAGTGAGAATAATTGAATAAAGATACAATGAAGTTGATTGGAGTAATTTTCTGTAACAAGAACTCTGCAGAATTATTTTCCTGAATAATTTCTGAACCCAGTTACTGAGCTGAATTTAAAGAACAATAAATCTTCTCTACAAAAAGAAAAGTCACCAATTAAGAAATAAACTTTTACAATATGTTACCTTTCCTCAAATTAATACCAAGCAGGTAATCAATAAGTATTGAATGAATAAATGAAAAATTATAAGCAGTCTATATAATATTTGATAGATGTTTGTATTCTCTTTTCAACCCTCTATGTTTATGGATTTTGTTTTTTTCATTGAAGGAAATCCTTTTGTTAATTAGAAAGAAATGTTTTATTACAGTTAAATGGTATTAATATAGGTATTCTTCAGTATCCAAGTAAAAGCATCACAAAACAAATAAAATGAATAATGAAAGCAGAGTGTCTTATTGGAGATTATCAAATTAAAGGTTTATTTCACATCCACAAAAAAATTCCCTAACAACTGATATGAACATTTTCAATGAAAAAATTTTTAAATGAAGGAATTTTACATCCTTAATATTTGAAGATCTCCAAGCTTTTAGCTATATGTACTTACATACAAATACACTTCCTGTTGTGTATGTTGTTCACACAAAAGGAAAATGTAGAACGCTTTATTCAAAGTTACATAAAATTCTCTCACGACAGCTAGGTATCAACTGCTCCTTACTGAAGTAGGTAATTAGGTTACTATTATACTCCTTGCATTACTTGAGTTTTCAAAGTGAGAGAGACGTACAGACTAAGAGGAGGGAAGGTAACTAAAATATATACAATAAAACCTTGGATTGCGAGTAACTTGTTCTGTGAGTGTTCCACAAGACAAGCAAACATTTCTAATAAATTTTAACTTGATAAACAAGTGATGTTTTGCAATATGAGTAGTGCATGAGGCCAAATGTCACCTCATCATAACTGAACCAATGGTTCTCGAAATTTGCTTTGATAGACAAGTTCTTTGGATTACAAGCATGTTTCTGGAATGAATTTATGATTGCAAACCAAGGTTTTACTGTAGTGGACAATGTGGTGGTTAAGGGTGCCAACTTCCCTCAACAGTTGGAAAATCTGCATATAATTACTGACTCTCCCAAAACTTAACTACTAATAACTTACTATTGACCTAAAGCCTTACCTATGACATAAACAGTCAATTAACACATATTTTGTATATGTATTATATACTGTAATCTTACAATGAAGTAAGCTAGAGAATAAATGTTATTAAGAAAGTCATAAGGAAAAGAAAAAAAAACACTTATAGGACTGTACTGTAAAAAAATCCCCATATAAGTGTAGAAATTATCAAAATGTTGCATTAAACTTTATTTCAAAGAATGTATGTATATCTTCTACACTAGAGTTATAACAATAAACTCTAGAGTCCAACAATAGAGTTATAAAGTATCCATATTCATCTTTGAAAACTTATCTTTTTTTTTAATTTTTTTTTTAACGTTTTATTTATTTTTGAGACAGAGAGAGACAGAGCATGAATGGGGGAGGGGCAGAGAGAGAGGGAGACACAGAATCGGAAGCAGGCTCCAGGCTCTGAGCCATCAGCCCAGAGCCCGACGCGGGGCTCGAACTCGCGGACCGCGAGATCGTGACCTGAGCTGAAGTCGGACGTTTAGCCGACTGAGCCACCCAGGCGCCCCTGAAAACTTATCTTAAACAATGACAACTCAAAAGTCGGTTGGAGTTTCAAAACCATACAGGAAATATACAGTAGGAAAATTCAGCCCATTAAGATTAAGAAAGGCTGAAGACTTCCTTAAATATACATAAATTCATGCTTACTGACCTCTCTACAAGACTAGTCTTTATGTAACAGTGTTCACCTTTAGAGTCCCTTATCAATAATATCTAATTAATAAGAATAGACAAATCCTGCTGTGTCATCCAATGTTCTCAAGTCACTTTTCTATGGTTTGGAGCCTAATTAGATCCATATGTACTTGTTTCTCCTCTCTAACAAGTTAGCAACAATTATACAAACCATATAAAGTTTTAGGGAGCATATCATCTGAACAATTTTAAATCCCATGAAATTCTTGGGGTTTAAGATTTGTTTCCTAACACTACCTGAACACTCTGTTCTTCTCCCCAAGTTTTCATAACTAAGTGCTTTTACCTTGACAGATGATTGTCTAAACTTCTTATTTGACTTATGTAAAGGGGAAGATAGAGAAGGCATAGCTCACGCAGAGATTTTAATCTACGACAAATAAAAAAATGTAATCAGATGGCTTTTTTAAAATTTTTGGTTAAAAAATATTCAATGCCTATTACACCTCCCAATTAATGATATGGCCCAAATATTAAATAAATAACCTTTTTGAGGGGAAAATAATTTACTTAGTTTATATTTATTGTTTTTTTTTTTCTTTTGGAAGAGTCTGTTCATGTTTCCCTAGGCTTCTTTTTTGTTTGTTTGTTTTGAATTTTATTCAATATCTCTCTAAGCTTCTGTTTTCTCAGTCAATGATCTGATACAATAAGTAGATTACAGCCAGAAAATGTCTTTCCCACAGAGATAGGAAAACTGTCTAACAGAATATTAACAAATCCTAGTTCCCAGTATAGCTGCCTTACTCATTGCTCTAAATTAATGACTTCGAAAAAGGGAAAGAAATTATAAGTGGGAGGACAGACAGGGATTTCAATATGCCCTTTCCCGTGTCTGTGATTACTAATAGAACCATTGCCTTTCCCCCAAATCTTTGGATAATATTTGTGATGTGATATGTATTCAAAATGGCCAAAAGGATTGTAGGCAAAATAAAATAAATAAAATAAAATAAAATAAAATAAAATAAAATAAAATAAAATAAAATAAAAGCTTGTAGTGATCAAGTAAAAAGAAGATGAGAAAAATAATCAATATAAAAAATCAACAAAGAAATCATTATCAATGATGTCTTTGTTCCATGTTCTAAACATGGAAGATAAATATCTTTCTGCATCAGGGAACTTACAAGTCTTACTCTTCTCTTAGAAAAGTGTACCAATGACTAGGTAGTGAATGATTTGTTCTCTACACAGGCCTTCATTCCCAAAGAAATTAATAAAGGATCGCAGAACAATTTTGTTGTTTATTGTACCAAAATGTTACTTCTGGCCTCACTAGTAATTTTAGCTAGGAGGAACATTCTATGATACTTAGCATATTTATTCCAGCTCAGTAAAGAAAAATCTAAAGCCCATACTTTACATGGGATTCTCCAAGAACCGTCCTTGCTCACTCATTCTTGCTCATGGGGCTTTATAATATTTGCATAATCCAGGAAAATTCCATGTCAGAGCACAACATGAAATTAGCAATGACCTCTAACTTGATTCCAGTATCAGTTCCTTGGCTCACTAACAGGAATTTAGTTGTTTTTTGGTTTTGTGTGAATGTGTTTTTGAGCTTTTGGGTTTTTGTTTTGTTTTATTTTGTTTTTTTGAGATAGGAATTTAGTTTTTAGGGAATATTTTACTCTGTTTTCTTATTGTGATTCATATTTCTCTCTCTCTCTAAGGATTTCAAAAACTCAGTCAAGTTTTTCTTTTTGGTAAAGCTGCCCTGGTTGCTGAAGTGGAAACCAAAGAAGTATTCTACAATGTATAAATTGAAAAGAGTCATTTTGTTTTGTCAGACAAAATTAGGTATTAATCCAAGCTCTGCCAAATGTTATCTGTGGTACCCTAGAAAAGTCATTATATCTAGAAGACTTTATTTTTTCATGAGTGAAATGGAATAATAATAATTAGCTTACAATGATTTTGAGAATTAAAAGAGATGGTGGAATCATAGTACTAATCATAATAAGTACTGGTCATAATAAGTACTCATAAAAAATTGAGGCTGTTTTTATTGTTGTCAGTGGTTGTGTTTCTGTGATAAGAATTAGCTTTTGTTTTTCAAGAGACGACAATTAACTTATAAATATAGCATGAACAATAAAAATGATAATATTAATTTAATCAGAATTATTTTCTCACACTGTATATTTAGATAAAATCAAATAGAGGGAGAATATGGTGATCCAGCAATGGTCATAGATGGAATGAAGGATCAGAATGAACTTTGAAGGGCAAATGCTCCAGTTATTTGGCCAACCAGATGAGACTATAGGAAACAAAGCTTGAACAAAGGCTTTTAAGGTAGAATTGAGAAATCATAAAAGAATTTCAATCTTTTTAAAGATAAATAAAACTTGTGGATAACTTGAATGTCATGCCATTGAGTGAGGACTTGACCCTGACATAATGGGTAGTCACTTGAGAATACACATCTATGTATTCTTTTTCCATGAAAGCAGTAGCATGGGATTGACATTTTAGAAAGATAATTATAAAGCCATGTGTAGAAGGAAATAAAAGTGAGAGGGAATGGGGATGGAAAGAATGATGTGAGTCAAGGACTATTTGGAAGAGAATAGAAGCTATGGGAATACAAAAAAATAAAAAAAGAATTGGATGCACAAGATATTTCAAAGGATGGATCAGCATAAATTAATGGACTAAATATCTAAAATAATCTAAATATCTAAAATTAAAGAACTGAATGTTTCCATTGAGGCTTCTTCTTTTATATTCCATTCACACAGCTCTTACTTCTAACCCTCGCTTGACCAGTCTCTTTGGAGAAGACAAAGAATAATAAACAACCTCATTATTTATGTCTCAAGTCTATATTCATATCCTTGGCTCTCAAAATATAAAGGCCAGATTTATAAATCAAGTGAGAGAGAAAATACAGTGTAGCATGGGCATAAGTTCTTTTCAACTTGAGTTGAATCAGTGATAAGATGTAGTGGCTCTGTCATAAGCACTTATAAAAACAGAAGGATCTAAGGTGAGAATAGTTCCCTGATCAACCACCATGCCTAGGACAACAGACCCAATGGCCTTCTAATCATATAAAACAACTAATGCATTTAATATAAGTTTTCCCAGAAAAGGGCTTGAAACATGTGATCCTGTTTCTAAGACAGAGTACCAGTGAACTTATTTAAAATTTTGATAAATTTCCATTTATAATTTTGATTAAAAATACATTTTGTTAGCAGGAAAACCATTTCTACAAGTAAAGTTTCACATGAAATCTTCATTAAAACAAGCAAAGCTGTTCTAGTGAAATCAGGAGGCTGGTCTCAAAGTTCTGACAGTACTTTCCTCCCCTCACAAAACGTCACTGCAGGAATAGACATACTGTAAAACCCCAAATTCTTTGCAGAACACAGTTTGAAAACCACTGCCTCAATGTATTTGAGGTATTGTTATTGAACCAATATTTATAACAGGGTTGAAAATGAGGTTCTAAAATGGAATCATTCTCTCTATAAAATCAATTTTTAGGGTTAAAATATGATCTTGGACTCATCTTATGTGTACCTATCTGAGCTCACTAGGCTAATGCACAAAAAGACAAGTTTAATCATGAAAAAAAATCACTCACCCTCTTAAGTTAATTGATTTAGGTGCAAATAGTTTACACTTTTAAATCTACATTTGGTTTGGTCTCTTATACATGAAGCATCCTATAAACTACCTACCATTCATTCACAGGATGACGGGCTGGCAAGTGTACCTCCCATATTCATGGCCACGTAAGAGAGTACAGCAAGAAAGACAAATGAGGATGATGAGACAAAATGAATGAAAGTAGCATTTCACATAAACATACTGTTTAAATAATTATTTTCAGTGCATAATCCTATATAATCTTTTTAGCACACTCAAGGAGTAAGCAACATTATTATTTCTATTTTATAGGCAAAGAAGCTGGAAACTAAAACTTAGAAAATAAAATTTATCCAAGGCCATATGAATATAAAGTGGCAAGGCCATGGCTCACTCAGAACTTCATTTTGAGTTCTGAAGAAAAAAGAAAAATAAGAAGGGAAGATGCAAACAAGAAAGACACCTACAGCATGATTCATGGAATAAAAGATTCCTAAATGAGATTTCTTTAAAATTAAACTCTTCTGATCCATGAAAGACTATTAAGAGAATGCAAAGAGAGGCTTCTGGGTGGCTCAGTCAGTTAAACATCCCACTGCCACTCAGTTCATGATACCACATTTTGTGAGTTCAAGCCCCGCTTCGGGCTCTATGCTGTCAGCTCGGAGCCTGGAGCCTGCTTCTGATTCTGCATCTCCTTCCCTCTCTGCCCCTCCCCTGCTCACTATCTCTCTCTCTCTCTCAAAATTAAATAAAGATTAAAAAACTTAAAAATAGAAAAAAGAAAGAAAAGTGACTGGCAGAAAACATTTGCCAAACATATATCAGCTTAAGGACTAAAGTATCCAAAATATACAAAGAATTCTTAAAACTCAACAACAGGAAAAGTAGCAACTCAATTTAAAAATAGGCAAAAGATCTGAACAGACACCTCACCAAAGAAGATATACAAAAGGCGAGTAAGCATATGACAATATCCTCAACATCATAAGTTATTAGGGAATTGCAAATTAAAACAATGAAATACCACTACACACTTATTAGAATGCTGAAATTCAAGGCAGTGACAACCTCAAATGTTGAGGACGATCTGGAACAATAGGAAGTCTCATTAACTGCAAAATAGTACTGCAAAATTAACTGCAAAATAGTACCGTCACTTTGAAGATAGCTTGGCAGTTTCTTGAAAAGTTAAGCATAGTGTTACCATAACATCCAGTAGTCAGACTCTTTCGTATTTACCTATACTAAGTGAAAATGTATGTCCACACAAAATCCTGCACGTGGATTTCATAGAAGCGTTATTCAAATTTGCCAAAACTTGAAATTACCCAAAACGTCCTTCAGTTGGTGAATGGATAAACAAACTGAATATAGTTGAGCCTTGAATAACACAGGTTTGAACTGTACAAGTCCACTTATATGGAGATTTTTTAAAAAAATAAATACACTCATAGTACTACAGTACTATGACTGTATTGTCTCTTCCTTATGATTTTCTTAATAACATTTTCTTTTCTGTATATTACTATATCACATATTATAATACATCTAACATATAAAATTTGTGTTGACTGTTTACATTGTTGGTGAGGCTTCTGGTCAACAGTATGCTATTAGTAGTCAAGTTTTGGGGGAGTCAAAAATTACATATGGATTTTTGACTGTTGGGAAGTTTGGCTTTCCAACCCCCATATTGTTCAAGGATCAACTGTCCATTCATACAATGGGACATCATTCTGCAACAAAATGAAATGAGTTATCAAGCCATGAAAAGATATGAAGGAACAGCAAGTGCGTATTACTAAGTGAAAAAAGCCAATCTGAAAAGGCTATATTCTGCATGAATCCAACCACATAACATTTGGGGAAAGACAATAAAAAAGATCAGTTGTTGCCAGAATTTCTGGAAGTGAGACAGGGAGGGATGAGTAGGTGAAGCATAGGGAATTTTACAACAGTGAAATTATTCTGTATGACACCATAATGATGTTATACATGGTGTTATACATTTTCATAACCCATAGAATGTACAACGCCAAGAGTGAACATTAATGTAAACTATGTGCTTTAGTTAATAAAAATTTTAAAAAGAGAGCAGGAAAGAATGAAGGGAGATAATAAGAAGGAAAAAAAGGAAAGTTGGAACAAAGCCAAGAAGGCAATGGCTAGAGGTATCATTGCTGACCACATACATTTCTGGGCATTAGCTCAGGGGCTGTCATTACCTTTGCTCAATTAACTGTTATTATGTAATACTTCTTTTCATATTTTCCCTTTCCTGTTCATAAATCTTTATACCAAGTAGTCTGCAAATTAATCTTAACCCACCTCTGAATCAATCCTTGTGTCAACAAATCAGATGATGAGACAGATTATTCTTTATTATAAAGACTTAATGATGTCCCACTTAATTAACCTATATTTTCCATACATAATGATTTATCTATTGGCATCCTTAAAAAAAGTAATGTACAGACAGACTCAAGAGGCATATATATACATACAACATACACACACACACACACACGCACACAAATGCATACACCTGACAAATACAAGCCTCTGCTTTTTACTACCAAACCCTGACTAAACCTGACAACAAAGTCACTAGAGAACTCTACCCAAGGAACATGAAAAGTATGAAACTCCTAAAATTTCAAAATATAGAAATTAAAAAGAGACAGATGACAAGTCAATAATCATGACATGATTATCATAAACATGCTGAAAAATAAATGGAAAATCTCAGTAGGGAAAGACATTCTTTGGAATTTACAAGTAAGCCACTAGCCCTTGGACTTAATTCTCAGTTTAAAGGGCCTCCAAATAATTGAATAAACAATAAATGGCTCAGGGAGAATTAAGGGAGAGGCACGATTTTACATAACCCATCCAGAGAATGGGGGGGGGGGGGCGCGAGGAGGGAGTTAAGGATGAAAGTGAAAGGATTAATATTCAGCCTTATTTTTATTGCAAACATCGACAGGATGATAATGAATTCTGGGCCTCGCTCCTGAGATGCAGTTACCTCCATCCAGGCGAAGGAGGCATGAATAATTAATAATCCACTTCAAAGTTCACAACCCCCATCTCCTCCCCAAGGTAGTCATCAAGAGAGGCAACAGCCAGCTAATGGGAGGATTGCTTAGTACATCTCATGCAAATTGAAGCTTCTGTGCCTCAAGGTTTGCTCTCCTATGCCAGCTCAGGAAGCAGCTGGTTCCCTGAACTCCAGGAGAGAACATTTAGCCCCTTTCAACCACAACCCAAACACCCAGTCTTACCTTCCTGAAAGGTTCAGAACATCATAGGGGTCTAGCCATCAATCAGTGATTGTGTTTTTTCCTCAGCTTCACTGTAGCTGGAATGTTATTTTTGCTGAAGAACCAAATCTGTTACCCAGACTACAGATCTCAATATACACCCAACATACCCAGTTTGTCTGTTCAACTAAATCCAAGCAAGATAGTCATTGTTTTTTAGGGGGAAACATCTTAAAAGCCAGCTTTCTTCTTTAATAACTAAGCGAATATCAGGCTAAGTGCATTTGGTCATTTTTGGTGTATCTTCGAAGTTCTTCTACCAAACCCAGTATCATAGTTTCATACTTGGGTGTTCATAGAAGTTGTCTTAGAAAATGCATTAAAATGGAAGCTCAGTCAGAGAAATACAGATATCACATGTTTTCACTCATATGTAGAACTTGAGAAACTTAACAGAAGACCATTGGGGAAGGGAAGGAGGGAAAAATAGTTACAGTGAGGGAGGGAAGCAAACCATAAGAGACTCTTAAACACAGAAAACAAACTGAGGGTTGATGGGGGGTGGGGGAAAGGGGAAAATGGATGATTGGCATTGAGGAGGACACTTGTTGGGATGAGCACTGGGTGTTGTATGTAAGCAATGAATCATGGGAATGTACCTCCAAAACCAAGAGCACACTGTATACACAGTATGTTAGCCAACTTGACAATTAATTATATTAAAAATAAATAAATGAATGAATGAATAAATAAATAAATAAATAAATAAATAAATAAATAACATTAAAAAAATGGATGCTTCTAGACCCCACCCCTGGAAGTTCTGATTAAGTAAGTCTTAGGTGGAGCTGAAGAATCTGTATTATTACTAAAAAGAACTTAAGTTATAGTGATACAGAAATTGTCGAACTAGACCTTAAGAAACAGCAAGGAACACACAATTGGCACTTACACAATTAGTATCCATGGACTAAATTTTTTCAGTTTTGATTCTTTTTTTATCAAACCGCAACTGTGAATGTCATATGTAATAGATCTGAGGCACTGAATTGAAACCCATGCACAGCATAAATGAATTTGGCTTGTGGAAGCAAGCCAATAAGCTAATATGTTGCACATCTCAAGATGGCTTTGTTTTGTCTGCTTATTATTTTTGAAGTGATCCTCACAAAATGGCTTCCCCTTCCCTCCCCCCCAAAAAAGGAAAAAAATATCTTCCCTGGAAAATGGTCATTAAATGAATGAGAAATTAACATTGTTTGAAAATGTAGAGATGCATAACAGCATGATGGAAAAACAATCCAGAGCAATCACAATGAACTCATGGAAGCACCTCTATATGATTTTAGTATTGGTCAGTGATAAATAAGAAAATAAGGAAATCTGCACACGTGTGCACACACACACACACACACACACACACACACACGTGCATTCATATGCATTCCTATTCAGTCACAAAAAAAACAAACACACACAAAACAGCCTAAGCTCCTCATCTACAAAATAAAATTATTGGACTAACTTCTCTGTGGCACAAATATCTATGACTTCATTTGCGAAAAACTTGGCTGAACTTTACTGCAGTGTCTGTGATAGTGTTATTCATTTTACCTTAATACTAAAGCACCGACTTTTTTTTTAATCTCTGAGTTTTTTCTCTTTAATTGTTTTCTTTTCTGTTTGTGTTTCGAAGCTGCCCATCCATATTTAGAGAGGACTCATCCATGGTATATGTGAGTACATGTCTTATACACCTATATTAGTTAGCTTTCTAAAAGTAAGCAACACTCAGAGAGGGTACCTTGTATGAGTTGAATAAACACAGTATTTTAAAGTTTATTTTTATTTTATTTTGAAGAGTGATTCTAGAAGAGAAAAAATTAGAAAAATTTCCAGCACAATTTCCCTTCTATCTTCTGTAGAAATCAATGGCAGCCCAACATGAGGTTTTTGCGAATTCCCACTGGCTTAGCAATTCTCTTAGACACCTCTGAATTCACTGTCCTATTGAAGTTTAGACTTACTGCTCATTTTGCCTTAGGAAGGTCATTTTATCTTGTTGCAGATCACTTCGGGCTTCGGACTTGGCTGCTTTCCCTTGATTTCTACAAAGCAGCCCTTGCATGAGGCCTGTGTGAGCAGAGCAGACTTCACTAAATGGTTGGGGAAGGAGGGAGGTTTTGACCACAAGAATGCAACAAATGTTGAATTCCAGGTTCTCCAAAGACTTTCACTCCTTCCCACCCATTTAGGCTCCGGTTTCTCGTCATGGTTTTGGGACCCTTTTCCCATCGATCATCAAATCCTAAATAAAGATCCATCTTAAAAAGTAGTTGAAGGAACCTTAGAAATCACGTAGTCCTCAAGCCTCTGCTTCTTACCAAACCCCACGCATCTCCCTTGCTCTGTTTCTTTCCCCTTGTCACACAGTCCTATAACTTCTTTAATTACCATCTCACTGATACTCAAGGCTTCAGAGGCTTTTTTGAGGACGGAGTCATTATCACATCTGGATCACCAGGGTCTGCCATCATATGTTAATAAAGTAGGCACTCAGTTAATGCCTTTTGAATAAATGTGTGACCTTCCAGGATATGACATACTCTGCTCATCCACGGGTGTGCACACCCCCACCCCCACCCCCTTTCATCACGTACAAGTTTATAAAAACTGAGGCTCTGAGAAGAGAAATAACATACCTCAAAACCCCAGAACAAAATCCAGGTATCCTACCTACTCAGATTAATATTTTCCATAATGCTCTGCTACTCCAGCTGTTTACATGTAAATGTGTTCAATGAATTTCCTTATCCTAGCTCTGCTATAAAACATCTTCACAGCTTTTTCTCAACAAATTAGATTTAAGAGGAACAAGTTATAGAAAGAAATTTTCTGCTGATGGAAACATTTCTACATCAACATCCTAGCATTTTCAACATGTGTAAATTCACTGTATTTACAATCTTAATTAATGTTGAGAACTCCAACTAGGATCAATCCTTGGAATTGGTGCTAAACCAGAAGAGGAAAGAAATTAACATGTGGTAATGGCTATTTTGGCCTCAAAGGACAGTTTATCTCTAATGTTCAACCTAACACTCTGGGCCCAAAGCTTTTCTCTGCTTAAGGTAGAAAAAAAAAGTGCTTGTAGATGATATGTTTTATTTTCCTAATGAAAATCTATGAAGGAAATTTTTTAAACATTTCAAAATATCTCATTGCAAATCTGTTAACTTTTTGTAGGAGTTTTCTCTTCTTTCATCAGAGAATGCTGCTTATGATTTCATTATCACTGATAATCCTTCTGTGACTCATTAATTAATTTCACATCCAAAATGAACTGAATATTTTTACTCAACTCTTTATGCCATTTAAAACCTGACAAAATGAAAACACAGTATCACCTTCTGGAAGTCTCTGTGCCTCCAGGCTGACTGCATTCCCAGGTACTCGTGGGTGTTACCAATTGTAGAAAAAGAAATTTGCCCTCTGTACAACATCCTGCAGACCCTTCCTGCCCATACCACATTCTGAAAATGCTTCTTCTACCCATAGCTTTCTATTATCTACTCTTTTTGTATGACTTTTATGGACAACATAAAAGTAATGTTTTTTGTTTGTTTTGTTTTTTAAATTTATTGATTTATTTTGAGAGATAGTGCGTGACAGGAGAGGGGCAGAGAGAGGGAGAGAGAGAATCCCAAGCAGGCTCCACATTGCCAGTGCAGAGCCTGATGTGGGACTTGAACCCATGAACCATGAGATCATGACCTGAGACAAAACCAAGAGTCAGATGCTTAACTAACTGAGCCACCCAGGTGCCCCAAAAGAAATGTTTTTATGATAAAGTCACTTCAGGAATGCATTTTTCATATAGCCAATTGATTTATTTGTATAAGTCCTCTACTGGTTTATGTTTGACAGTGTAAAAACAGCTCTTTTGGTCACAGCTGTTAATGTTTTCTCCTTTTATCTCATCCTATATATAAATAAATGATCCAAATATATTAGGCTTGTTCCCAAATTTACTAATCAGAATCTACTAGACAGGAGGCAGGTAATCTACATGTTTTAAATCACCTGCAATAATTGTAATGATTAGCTAGGTTTGGAAACACTCCACCAAGTCCAAGAATGGATCCATGTAACCACTGAAATTAATTGTGAAATACTTCTGTGCCTGTGTTAATGTATTTTTTTAGAGAGAGGATACTTTTCCCTTTTTAAATTCTAAAAGTCCTCTTTAAGAGTAGGACAGACCCAAAAATGAGAATAATTCATATACTGAAAGATTTAGAGTATTTTAGGACCTCAAGTCCCTTGACATGAGAACAAAATAGAATCACCTTTCCTAAATTCTGTTGTTTATGAAGAAGAATTATAGTTCCAGAGCTCATGGGTCTAAAAAAACCATAATAGGATGGTTCTAATTTTATACCAAAAAAGTATTTCTAGATACTCCTGTTAGCTTGTACACCTTCCTTTATTGACCCACCCAACAAACTCTAGTATCATTTATTCCTTCTATATCATTATCTGCTATAGAACATATAATCCCTTGGGGCGCCTGGGTGGCGCAGTCGGCTAAGCATCCGACTTCAGCCAGGTCATGATCTCGCGGTCCGTGAGTTCGAGCCCCGCGTCAGGCTCTGGGCTGATGGCTCGGAGCCTGGAGCCTGTTTCTGATTCTGTGTCTCCCTCTCTCTCTGCCCCTCCCCCGTTCATGCTCTGTCTCTCTCGTCCCCCCAAAAAAAAAAAAACACGTTGAAAAAAAAAAAGAACATATAATCCCTTCCATAGCCACCTTTCTTTCATCATTTACCCTAGATTACTGTGTACAGCTAAATAAGTTGGCCATGTTCAAGGACATGGGGCAAGAAGTTATGTGGCTCTATGCATCAACCTAGTGCTGCATCTACCCAGAAGAGGTTGCCTTTTTTCAAATTCACATAAAAGTGGTGCATGGGCTAGCAGCTGCCCTGCCTTTTCACACTGTTTTTTCTTCTTACTAGAAAGAATAACATACACAGATCCAAAAATGGGAAGTCATACATAACTTGTCCCCTTTCATCTCATAACCTTGATCCTTCTTAGGTCTTCTAAAGAGTAGAAATGTTGTGGGGCACTTGGGTGGCTCAGTTGATTAAGCATCTGACTTCGGCTCAGGTCATGATCTCACAGTTTGTGATTTTGAGCCCCGCATTGGGCTCTATGATGACAGCTCAGAGCCTGGAACCTGCTTCCGATTCTGTGTCTCCCTATCTCTCTACTCCTCCCCTGTTCATGCTCTGTCTCTCTCTCAAAAATAAACAAACATACAAAATAATTTTTAAAAAGAGTAGAAATGTTGTAAATCTATTTCTGTATCTATGCATTAACCACAATAAAGACAAATCAGAGGTGAGATAGCAACAACAATCTTCCTACTTAATAGTCAGCAGATTCTACAGTATGTTGTGACTTTTGATAAGGACTTTTAAATTTTTTATTTGATTCCATTTCCTCATATGTGAAATTAGAGACTTCACTCATTGGGTAGTTGGAAGTTGGGAGAATCTCAAGAGATAATATACAGGGAATATTTTGTAAAATCATACAATGATGCAAATATAAAATGGCATTAATATCATAAATATGATTACTATTAAAGTTTACTGTTGACAAAGAGACAAGTGCTTAACACTATGAGAATAAATCATGTCTCTGACTTCAAAGACGTTACAAATCAGTGAAGGACCTAAGACAATTCTGTACAAATAATTTACCATAGATTAGAGTGGAATATTAAGTTCCAATTGGGTGGAGTGAACAGTAGAAGCAAAAATAGAATCATTTAATTGGCATAGTCCAAGAAAACTCATGGAAGGTAGAAGGTAAGCTATTCTTTAAAAGATGGTTACAAGTTGAGTAGAAGGGAAAGCCTGACAAATGCTACTTTTTTTATTGTTTCCTTATTTTGAGAGAGAGAGAGCATGTGTGCGTGTGTGTGTGAGAGCTGGGGTGGGGCAGAGAGGCAGAAAGTGAATCTCAAGCAGGCTCTGTGCTGTCAGTGCAGAGCCCGATATGGGACTCCATCCCACAACCCTGGGATCATGACCTGAGCTGAAATCAAGAGTAGGACATTCAACCGAGTCCCCCAAAATGTAGCTTTTAATTAATACTCCTTTTTTAAGTTCTTCTTCTAAGGAGTGTTGCAAATTTTAAGAAACTTCTAATCCTCCCAGGCAAAGCCATTAGAAGTATAGCATAATGAAAGAATTAATAATAGGCAGGCAAGGATTCATGAGAGAAAGGCCATTGGGGGGAAATGAAAGGTCACATTAGCTTAGAACTTCATTTTTTGTGTAAGAGTGCCCGTTGCCTTGTCATTTCCACCTTGCTCATGGTAAAGGGTTCATTTAAAAGTTCAGCCTAAATATAATCAGATGGTAAAAGAGATATTTTCTAAGTGCATACATGCCTTTGGGCATGGAATATAGAGATCTGTCTCCCAATTTTAAGTCCTCTTTGAGAAGGGCTCTCCTCAGGGAAATACTCTGTGGAGGGATTCTTTTTCTCATGCAGTTTTCAATTTATGCCTCAGGTCAATTTATGCTCATGTTTATGAGGTTTAACTTGAATACTGGCTTGTTAAACTCAGGCTTTCTACCATCAAAACCAATTCATGTAATTTAGGCCAAAAATAAAACAAAACATCTTTCCATTCATGTAGGCAGAGAGAATACTGAAGAATTTGGAAATTTCCTATTAACCCCCCAAAATTCACATAACATAAGTCAGACTGCAACATTTCTCTTTGCCCATATTTTTAGGGGCATATAATATAATTTATGGCAGGTGAATTTTTGGTTAAACCAATGATTACCCTTCAAAGGAAAGCAGGAAGGGAACACAAGAACACAGTCTTTTCACTGTAGCCCTCTTGTTCTTTCTGAAAGTTCTCCTGTAATTGGTCACCTGATGGCTCATGACAACTTCTGAAAGAATAAATATCAAAAATATGTGCTGAATAAATGAATGAATGGATGAATAAATTGATAAAGCAGAGATAAAATTATGGGAGCACTTAAACCTAAAGGCTTATAGTTACCAAATCAAACTTTCATTAGCATTGGCAACAACAGCAGTGGACCCATCATTTGTTGAGTGTTTTCTGTATGCCAGGTGCTTATATATTTGCACTCAGTAATGAATATTCATCACAACAACCCCTTTTGGTAAGTTCCATTATTATGTCTATTTTATAGATGGAGAAACTGAGGCTCAGTGACATGTCAGAGGTCACACGGCATCAAAAAAGCCAGACTAGAATCCAGAACCAAATCTATCAAATTCCAGAGCTGAGCTATTAATATCTTTAGAATTTCTTTCTATCCCTACTACTCCTTCAGGCTTCCCAGTTAGATTTCTGTAGGTGGACAAAAAAAATGACAGAAGAGGACGTGAACTGTTGGGGATGGGATGGAGCTTATGTGTAGGAACTTGAATTGTAAACTTGGGTAAATATATAAGATAATTAGATTATATAGAATGGAAGCAAACTATAATTTTGTGCACATTTTCTGTACAACATGTTACACTGTTAACTTCAACCCAGTTTTGAATTATATTTTTTCCAGCTTCTTCGGGTATGGTTGCCATCAGTAATAATCATAGCTACAATTTTTAATAAATTCACAGACTCCACGGGGGTCTACACTCTAATACTGTTTAGTAAGAAGGAAAAGTGCCTGGAGATCATGGCCCAACCATCCCCACAGTCACATGGTTATATCACTTGGTAGCCTACATTATCCCTTCTCTGTGCAGTGGAGACATCTCTTGTCACAAATAAACTATTTCTAGGCAGTAAAAGAAACTTCAATCATTTATCTTGGTACTATCTTGTAGGTCTATGTTCTCGAGGCTTCAGTCTAATACTTTCATTCAGTGCTTACTTCCTTGATCTACTCACTTTATTTATCCACAAATAACTGAAGCAGGTGTTTTTCTAGTGAAAGGAAACTCATATCCAGAGTTCAACTAAATTAACTTGGAATATTATCTAACCAACTGAGCTTCTGTTTTCTTGGCGGTAAAACAAAATAGAATATAACAAATTAAAAACGGAGGGGGTATCTGTCTAAATGTTTTTATTCCATTTTGAAGAGATTACATCAAAACTATAGGAAGACAATATGAAAGCGTTAGCTGTTGCATTAAGGAGACATAGACACTCTCAGGAAAGGAAGACTTTTATTAACTATTTTCCAAAATTCTATGGGACTGGGTGACAAGACATTTCTGCTTTTCCTGGAATCATTTTCTCCCATTACCTGTAGTCAAGCAATACCAAAACAGTGACTCAGCTCACTACCAGATGATTTGATATAAGCATGTGGAATAGTGCCTGCAGTTTGCCGTAATGCTAAAATGTATTTTCTTCCTTAACTCTTAATTTTTTTAAGTGCTGTTTTATTTTAAGTTACAGGGTACAACACAGTATTTCTATTATAGCTGAATTCACTGCCTCTACTAAACATTTCTAGACAGAGCAGGTAAGAGAATAAGATAGGTACAGGGAAAAAGACTATTTAAGGCTGGAGATCTTAGAAAATGGAAAAAATAGTTAAGCATTTTTCCATAAAAAGATTATTTATTTTCCCGTAAGTCATTGTCAATTTATTGTCATAAATTACTGAGTTTACCTGTATCCTCATCAACAAAATGCCATTGTTATTTCCATTATTGTTAACAAATACCTAATTACAAACCAGGTTATTTACCCCACATAATTGTATTTATCAGCCAATTTTAGAGATAAAGAATTATGTGCTAACAAACCAGCATGTAAAAATAGATCTGTCTGACTTTGAAGCCTGAGTTCATTTTTTTGTGCTGTACTTATGTACTAAACATACTACTGTTTATAACAATTTGTGAGAAGGCTTCATTATGAAATTATTAGTATTTGGTTAATTATATAATGCTCAGTTTGCTACATTCCTAAGGATGAATATTTTCTTATTCTTCAGGATTCAATTTTGATGGGAGTATATTTCAGAAATTATACTATATATGGGGGAAAGATGGCTATTATACAAAAATCTGATTTACAAACCTTTGAGTTAAGAGATATACATTTATCATTGAATTTATTTTTCTATGATATATCAACATGCAAAATGAAGGTTTTGTCTTTTAAAGATGTGTTGCCTGGTGCGGTACCTGTGTAGCTCAGTCAGTTGAGCCTCCGACTTTAGCTCAGGTCATGATCTCACGGCATGTGGGTTCAAGCCCCGCGTCACTGTCTGTGCTGACAGCTCAAAGCCTAGAACCTGCTTCGAATCTGTCTTTCCCTCTCTCTGTGCCCCTCCCCTGCTCATACTCTGTGTCTCTCTCTCAAAAATAAACATTAAAAAAAATTTTAAGATGTGTTGCCTGGTGAGAATTTCATAGGTCTTGGAATAATGCAATCTTGCCCTTGACTGAAAGTATCTCTGTAGTTAGATCAGAATGAAATAGAAAAAAAATAGATTTCTTTCATGAACAATACATGTTTCATCAAAAGAACAAAGACAAAGAGCTCTAAATGCTGGTTTTTCTGCTTCTCTGAGATGTTTAAGATCATCAGAGGATGACAGGTTCTGATATTCTCATTCTGAATTTTAACCTTCTGACATATTCTTACACCATACCACACTCCAGACATTTGAGGAATATAGGTTAGAGAAATGACATTTATTGATTGCCCTCTATATGGAAGAGAGCTAAACTTTTATGTATATTACCTTGTATGATCCTCACAAGATCTGTTATCAGTTTATAGAAAAACATTATGGCATACCTCTCCACCAAAACTTAAAGAGAAGGAAAATAAGATTGTCTGCTTCATTATTACATCAACACATAATGAGATCTGCAATAACATTTTAAAGAAATGATATGGGTTCTGTGCCAGCAAGACTTGATTTTGGCAAGAATGAAAGTGTCTGCATATTCTCCAGAAAGAAAGAGGGATGGTCATTCATGTGAGAAGAAAGAGTCACAGGGATTAATTTGGCAATGATTCTCCGGATATACACTAGAAGGGAAGGATCCTTACAAAACAAGCACAGCTATTCTCATCCCAATGGCAAGGCCTTCCCTGCAAGGAAGATGGATAACAAGATTCTAGCCAAAGAAATCCAAATGCTCCAGTCTCAAAGGAATGTCTCAGGATGTCTTATCCTGTTGCTGTTCAAGAAGTTATTAACCTACCTGCCTTTGTTCAGGATTAGCGTTCTACAAACAACCTTCAGTTAGGACTTGACTTTCCAGACTTGTCTGCTGGAGGGTGGAAAACAGGCTGCTTGTGGAATCCTTGAAGATTCCCATCTCTGGGGCAGAATTTTACTTTTTAATTACAAATCAGTATGCTGGCATTCTGATTGTGGACCGGTTTGCCAAGCTTGTCTACAGAGAGAAAATGGACTGGACAGAAAGACATGCCTTCCAGTGCATGGGAGGGTTAGATTGCACGTGGGAAATTGACAACTCATCATTGTGACTCTATACATCAATGTCATATCCTGGTTCATGTGACTGCATTTCTAAAAGGGATGTGGTCACTACGAATTGCATTCTGAGACAACAACCTGCAAGCTAAGCCTTAGACTTTGGTATTTTCACTGAGAGTTTCCTGTGACTGCCATAACAGATTACCACAAACTTGGTGGCTTAAAACAACTATTTATTCTCCTACGGTTCCAGAGGTCAAAAGTCTGGAATCGGTTTCACTGTGACAAAGTCAAGATGTCATCAGAGTCATGCTCCCTTGGGGGCTCTAGGGAGGAATCTGTTTTTTCACTTTTTCCACCTTCCAGAGCTCCATTCTTTGCATGTTTTGACTCTTGGACCCTTTCTCCATATTCAAAGCCAGTGGGGCAGCTTCCTGATTCAGTGGTCACATTGCCTTATTTTTTTGTGTTAAATTTCCCTCTGCCTCCCTCTTATAAGAACACTTATGATGTCATTTATGTCCCTCCCAGAAAATCTCCTTACCTCAAGATATTTAATTGAATAACATCTCTTTTTACATATAAGATAATATTTACAAATTCCAGGTATTCCCAAAACCTGGATGTCTTTGGGGCCATTATTCAGTCTACCACATCATCTTTCAATGACTTTTCAAGCATACACCTTTGTGTGTTTGTTGGATGGATACTTAACCATTTCCTTAGAAATTCTACAACCATTATGTACCAATCAGGGTTCCATCAAAAAATAGAATTCACCCCAGATGGTTCAAATGAATATACAGAGGACAAGATTGAGGGAATAAACAAGGCATGTGAGGTACTCAGAGATTAGCAACAGTGGGAAGCCTTTACTTGACTTCCTCAGGTTGTTAGGCACAAAGAGAAATTATTACTGATGTAGGGTGAGAATAGGAACCATGAGAAGAATCCACCTGGCAAGAGCTGTAGTCATGACAGGACATAGCCACTTCTAGAACTTGGTGTCAAAGTAGTGAGGGAGTGAGGACTAAATATCTGGACTTCTCTGCCCTGCCTCTGGTACCTCCCATTGGCCAATCCCAACCTGCTGTCAGGCAACAGGGGGCTTCAGGGGAAGCAGTCACAGGAATCAGTCTCTGAGGCAAAGGGAAGGAAAGAAAAAGTTGGAACCTGGATACAGACTTGGAAGGTGGGGAAGGACACAAATTATCCCTATATTACCTGTAAAAAAAAATGAGTTTCAGAAAAATGAAGAATTCAACCAAAGTAACATAATATGTAGTTGACCTAAAATTTGATACTCCACCTGAGACTCGAAAATTGTTTTGCTCTCACATTTCTCAAATTTCTCTCACAGCTTGCTACTTTATAGCATTCAGAGTTTAAGTTTGCCTCATTTTGTATATCTGCCTATGAATTGCTTAACAACAGTCAAGCGGTGAGGAAGTCATTTCTGATTTTCATAACCATTCAATATACAAAATTATATTATCTTCTCATTTATAATCTCAAATTGGTTTGAGTGTCCCTCCCACTGTGTCTCTCCCCCAGCATTGCTTCTCTGGCTGGAAGAAGAATAAAATGTCCTTGATTGTGCTCAATTATTCATCCTCACAGCAAACTTGGAATCAAGAATAATTAAATTCAATATTTCCCACCCTGATTCTATGCTCGAAATAGTTTTAGGTTTCTTCTGGGATGGGTCTCAGTTTCTAAGAATGTTCTTGCACACTCGCCGGTATGAGAATATTGATTTATAGGTAAAGTTTACAAACAGATCCATTATCCATTAAGTCCCTGCCTGATTTCCAGACTTTACATTTCTCCAGAAAAGTCACTTTAACCTGGAGCTTTTTCCAGGCAGAGTTGGTGCAATGGGCATGATCTCCTTCAGAGCACTGCCCTCTTCCTGTTTCAACTGAACTCACTTCTGATCCGCTCACTGGAGCACCCTCCCACCCATCTTTCCAGGGATATCCTTGGCTCAGGACTGCTGCCTTATACATCCCTACTCATCACCGTTCCAGAAAGTCTGTGTTGAGCGGCACTGTATCTAATTTCCACTTCGGAAATTAGAGACTGGCTCCAAATCCCATGCACCGTTAACCAAACACCTTCCCCTTTGCCCTTCTCTCGACACTGCCTTGCAGCCGGAAACTCCCAGAAGAGAAGCGGAGAGGAGCAATCAATAGCGTCTCTAAACAGAAGATGCCATTGGCAAGGAGGTAGCACTCAGCCACCACAGTGAACTGCAGGCCTCTGATTAAGACACCCGCGCGAGCCTGATTGATCTGCCTGTCCGCACTGCATGTAAACCAGCCACCTACCCTCCCTCTCTGTGCTGCTTCACCCCTCACAGAACCAAGAGCCCTTGAAAAGGAAAGTGGTGCTCCAGTCTATGAGAGCTTAAAAGGAATTCTGACAGCTGATTGTTCTCCTTGAATTCGGATTCTGTAATCAATTAGGAGAGGTTTTCTAAAAATGGCAACTGGAAATGAAAAATCCCCATTAGGCCACACTAACCAAGCTCCTTGTAGCCTTCCTCATTACAGAGAGTCAGCTCCCTAAGGTCTGTTTGTGCAACTTGATGCGGTCCAGCTTTAGACCGTGCTGGTGTTTTCCAGACACCAGGGACCTATAGGTCACAGTCAGATGAGGCTCACAGCATTTTACATACAGCCAAATTCTATAATGTGAAACTGGACTGTAGCTCTGGTGAATTTACTTAGGACTTCCCCAACACGGGAAATGTTCAAGGTAATTTCATTTTCTGAGGGTCCAGGTGTATATTCAATATATACATAGATATGTAATACCTAACACATAATGTGTACACACATAAATGGCAAAGCATGGTTTACAAAGTCGTAAAAGCTTATAATATGTGAACAGGCTATATATTTTTATTTTATGTATGATATTATGTAGAGTACCTATGTTTATTATATATTTATAACCTATTTATATAGTATATATTATGCTGATTTGTATTACGACAGTACAATATTATGCTTACTGTATGTCAGATCATGGGATCAGCCACTGTGAGAGGGAAAGGTAATAACTGGCATTTACATCCTAACATGTCCAAACATTTTTATATATCATTAAATTTCCCTAAAGCTCTGCAGTGTGACTATCATTAGTCCCATTTTACAGAAGAAATTAAAACTTACAGAAGTCAAGTAACTTGTCCTAGTTTGTGCCACTAGTGAATAGCAGAGCTGGGATTAGAACCATATGATTTATTCATTGACAGGGAGACAAGAATGGCCATGGTTCCTGCTATCCAATAATTTATAATAATACTGTGGAAATAATTATCTATAGGTAAGAGGTCAGGTGATATAATACAGGAGCACATAGAAAATGTCCTGGACAGTAAAAATGACTAATTCCAAAAAGAATAGTATAAACAATAAGTACTTAGAGTTCAGCAGAGAGAGGGAGAGGGAGAGGGAGAGGGAGAGGGAGAGGGAGAGGGAGAGGGAGAGGGAGAGGGAGAGAGAGTGAGCTTTCTTTTTTTCAGTTGCTTGCAGCCATTCTGGCTGAAATCCTTTTTCCCATTTGCTTCCTTCCTAGGTGTTTATACACACCACAAACCGCTGGGCAATTGTTCTTCCCATCATCTTGTTATTTACTCAAGTTTATTATATACTTGGCCTCTGATGGTTCCTAAGAACTCAATACTTCCAACTTGCCACAGACCATATTTTCTTTCATTTCATTGAACTCTTTCCAACAGTCCTATCTTTCTGGAGTCGTGCCTCTTCACCAAGCAAAGGAGCACATCAGTTCAAATGAAGCTAGGAGTTGCCTGCAAGAAACCCCCTAAGTTCTACTTCTCCCTTCTGCACGTCATGAGTGGGGTATTTAACCACAAAAATGTTTCTCAAAGAGAGCAGAGCTAAGAGTGCACAAGCTTTGCCAATCAGTGACAGATAAAAGGCATGGTCGGAGGAAATAGCTTTAGCAAGAGGAGGAGACACTGAAACTTGACAATAGTCTGTAGAGAGTTTGGGAAGCCCTTCATTCATTTAAATCATGGCTATTTTTTAAAGGAGTACTTCAGTTAGCCGCTGGCTTCATCCTAGAAGAATATCTAGCTCCTACAACGGTTAGGATGGAAATCAATTCAGTAATACCTGTCTTACAAAAGAAAGGAAGAGGGGTGTTTGGGTGGCTCATTCAGTTAAACATCTGACTTCAGCTCAGATCTTATGATCTGATGGTTCCTGGGTTCGAGCCCCACATTGGGCTCTGTGCTGACAGCTCAGAGCCTGGAGCCTACTTCAAATTCTGTGTTTCCCTTTCTGTCTGCCCCTCCCCCATTCATAGTCTGTCTCTCAAAAATGAATAAACATTAGAAAGAAAAAAAGAAAAGAAAGAAAGAAGATAGAAAATAAAATCTTCTTGTAATAGAAAAGATGATCTTACTATATTTCTGTTATTAAAAATTTATTTACACCCTATCTTCTTTAAAAAAGGGTTTCAGCATTTTTTATTATAGACATGTAAATCCACCAATGTAAGGATGTGTAGATATTATGACTGAACATTAAATCTAGCTCTGAGTTTCCTAGTAGCCAAAGAAAAGGGAAAAAAGTATACAGAGATTTACACTGTCATTATTTGATAATGAAGGAGCCAATAACTTCATGAATGACTAACTTTTTGCTGCTTCTGTATTATAAGGCACTTACTATGTGAAAAAATGCTCTTCATCTCTAATTTAAGCATAATAATAGTCAGCACTAACTAGTACTTATTCTGTGCCAAGCACTGTTTTAAGTGAATATTAAACCAATTTAATATTCATAATAACTTTGGATATAGGTACAATTGTTATCCTTATTTTACAGATGAGTAAATCAAAGTACAGAGGGTTAAGTGATTTGTCCAAGGCCACATCACTAGTAAGTAGTATTACTTGAACTCCTCAAACCTAAGCCTGGTTCCAGGATTCAAACTCTTAACCATGAGACTATATTGGAGCTCATTTTAATCTTCTATAGTGGAGTACTAGAAGGAAGAGGATGGAGTTATCAAATGAGGATCACTGAGACAGGAATTTTCAGACTTTGGGTTCAAATCTAGTACTAATCAGTTCCAAAGCTTACACCTGTTCCACTGAACTCCACTGTGGTCCCCAGAAGGGTGGTAACTCATGTGTCTTTATGCATAGGGTAGTCAATAATTTAGATTATGTGCTCTACAGGTGCTCTTGTATTGACTCTTGATAAGCATTAAAGTTATGGCATGAAAACTTCACTAATTAAAGACATATTTTCTAATGATCTAATTTGATTCCAAGAATTTCCTTAGTCCTGAAGAAATAATTGAAAAGAAAATCCCTTATAAGCTTTTGAGACATTTTTTTTTCTTACTCTTTTGGTAGAAACTGGTTATTAGCTGGGAAAGGAAGACTCACATACTGTGGCTGAGGAGACAGATAAAATATTCACATTCTCTCATAAAGAATCGAGGATTTTGATCTGAAGTTCTAAGAGGATATCAGAATGCACAGTTAGGCTACAAAGTGACCTACAAGGAAATCAGATTAATTAGAACAAGTAGGTACTTTGGACAAAGATATTTGCTACTCACCAAAAATCTATGTACTATCCATAGGTTTCCAAGTTTCTCTCAGTTAAGTGAGGCCATATGATAAGTTCTGGCCACTGGCACATGAGCGGGAGTGATATGTATCACTTCCAGGCCAGAGCATAGAAGAGCCGATGGTGTGTTTTTTCTTTTGCTTTGGCAATGCTGGTGGCTCATGTTCAGATGATGAAAATACAAGCTGTCTGAGAATCCCATTATCCTGAGTCTTTAGCAGCTATGTGGAAAACAGTTCCCTACCAAACCATGTTGGACATGGAGAATGAGACAGAAAATAACCTTTGTTATTGTTGTTAGATCCTCGATATTTCAAAGTTAATTTGTTTTTGCAGCAAAGCCTACTGTATCCTGACTTAATATAGCACTTCAACACTCCACAGGGAGGGACTGCATCCTGGAATTTCCTAAAAACATACATTTTATTATAAAGACATATTTAACTTTCTATCAATATCACTTCATTTCTACATTTGATATTCCATTCTTAAAATAGAGCATTGTTTTCAAAATGAATAAATGTACCTGATTTTCAAACCTTGGGCTTTTATTTGCCACACTTTGCTTTTTGTCCTCTAGTCATGGTTATTTTATATATTGACTGCCTGTATTTATGATAAATCTTTCTTTAAAAATCAAGTTACTAGGCTTTTTTCCCCCTACCAAATCTAGTCATTTGTTGTTCTGCCATTTTAAAAGTGTCAAAAACCTCAGTTCCAATCTACAGCTTGTCATAACATTAACCAACTCTGCAGGCATGCCTTTGGAGTAGGTATAGTTAAAATATTAAATAATAGCCTGTGTAATTATACCCTTGGGAACCATCCCATATCTCAACCACCAGGTGGCAATTTCATCACATTATATGTCCCATTAGGTAAGCAATGGCCTAAATGGTGTGAAAGATTATTTTTTTTTCCTCCGCAAGTTTGTGCTTTAAGGAAAGGCCGAGAGACACTAGGAACAGAGCTCAGAATCCTGGGTAAAGACAGATGGAAGCCACCCTTCTCTGGAAAGTGACAAGTCATTGTTTTCTCTGTGTCTGTGGTTGTACTAATCACTGTAGGTGGGTTCATACCCAAGAGGAATGATGTGAAGAATAATTTTAGGGTACCACAGATATTCTCTGTCATTCTACTATTAGAAGTAGATTTAGGGGGCGCCTGGGTGGCGCAGTCGGTTAAGCGTCCGACTTCAGCCAGGTCACGATCTCGCGGTCCGTGAGTTCGAGCCCCGCATCAGGCTCTGGGCTGATGGCTCGGAGCCTGGAGCCTGCTTCCGATTCTGTGTCTCCCTCTCTCTCTGCCCCTCCCCCGTTCATGCTCTGTCTCTCTCTGTCCCAAAAATAAATAAAAAACGTTGGAAAAAAAAATTAAAAAAAAAAAAGAAGTAGATTTAGATTAGATGTAGAAGTAGATTCTACTATTAGAAAATTATTTCTTGGGAAACCATAGACCTTAGACTAACCCCTTTCCCTTAACTAAGACTTTGAGTTTGGGATTCAACATTTTCATTGTTTTTCTACTCTTAACAAATATCCATTCAGTGGCCCAGAACTTTAGTGTCCCAGAGTCATGTGGAAAGTGGGGTCCCACCCCCAGGGTTTCTATTCAGTATGCATGGAGTAGAGCCTGGTAATTTATATTCCTACTGAGTCCCCAGGTAATGTTGATGCTATTTATTCAATGAACACGTTTGGAGAACCATTACTTAACTATGTGCCAAGCTCTGGGATGAATCCTGAAGATACAATAGTGAAGAAAACATAGTTGCTGCCTGACAGAACCCCTTGCTAATTGTAAAAAACTGACAGTATTTCCACCTTTTGAATTTCACTTTTCCTGTCTGAAGTGAGGATAGCATCATCTATCTCATGGGTTTTCTATAAGATTAGATAAAATATAATATATGCAAAGATTTTGCCCAGTACTTTAAAAATAGAAAGCACTCAATATATGATAGCTCACAATATCTGAGCACCCTTAGAAGGAGGAGAGACAGATAAACAGGCAAGTATAATCCAGTGAGAGAAGGGCTAGTGTCTCATCCAGCTCCAGCTTTTAGCTGAAATAATCACACATCAGGAAGCTCTTTCTAACAACCCCTCAACCCCTTCCTACCCAGGGCAGATAAAGAAAAGGGATTAACATCTGTTTAATATTAGTAGCTGTATTATTCAGTATTATTTCAGAAATGAGTGATAAAAACTCAACTTACGCAAGCATAAGAAAAAATCAAAAAACATTGGCTCATGGAACTGAGAAGTCTGGAGGCAGAAATGATTTAGGGCTCTACTGAATCCAGATGTTCCTTTGATATCTCTCTTCATACCCCCCCAACTCCTGTTTCCCTCTTTTTTTCCCATTGCCACATAATTTCACCCTGTTTTCTTCTGTGTGGTCTTGATTTTTATACAGGCTCTCTTTATAAAATATGAGCTTGATGATCATGGATGAATGCTACTTGGAGCGAGTGCCCATTTGTAATGGGTTGAGTGGTGACCCCCAAAAGATATGTCTACCCAGAATTTGTGAGTGTGACCTTATTTGAAAAGGATCTTTGCAGATGTAATTAAGTTAATGATCTCTACATAAGGTCATCTTGGGTTAACTGGGTGGATCCTAACTCCAATGACAAGTGCCCTTAATGAGATGCAGAAAGGAAGAAGACACACAGAAGAAGTTGGTGTGAAGATGGAGACAGAAAGTAGTGTGTTATGTCTGCAAACCAAGGAACATCAGGATTGCCAGCCACCACCAGAAGGTAGGAGAAAAGCATAAAACAGATTTTCCTTTAGAGCCTCTAAAGGAACTAACCCTACTGACATCTTGATTTTGGCCTTCAGATCTGTGAGAGAATATGTTTCTGCTGTTTAAGAATTAATTTCTGTAACAATTAATTTCTTTTTCTGTTGTTAAGTGATGATTTTTAATAGTAGTCCAAGAAAACTAATACACCATCATTTGGACCAATTCCTAAAATTTATGGTCAGTCAGGTCTCAGTCTTTTGCTCAAACCTTCAAGCACAGGGCATAGAAAAAATTGTTTTTGGCAGTCTCATCAGAACCATACACAATGGGGTGGGGCATTTCCCCAAGAGACATGATGGTGATGATGATGATGGTGCTCTCAGTGAATGCTTACTATATTTCAGACACTGCTAAATATATATGCATTCCTGCATTTGATTTATAGAACAACTTGGAAAGTAGGTATTTTCAGCCCCATTTTTTAGATGAATAAACTAAGAATCAGAAGTTAAATAACAACATATACTAAATTAATGATGCAAATAAAATTTGATATCTGTTTTCTCTGGTTTTGAAACCCATGTTTTGATAACCATGCTAAACGTCTCCTGCCATTTTCATCCCTCAATTTATTCATATAACAAATAAGCATTTCTAGGATTGGAACCTAGGTGTGTCTGACCTCATTGTCTTCTTTAGTCGTCATTCTTCAACTTGGCAGCCCCCGTGGGCCTCCAAACTTGATAGGAAGCAGTGTTCAGAACACTAAATCCTCTTTTAAAACAATTACTAGAACTCAATTTAGTAATATCTCCCTTAGTGATATTGTAAGGTGCCCAGGAAGGATGTTAAGATCACAGCCTCCTCTCAAGCACTTTTATTTTGATGAAGTCCTGAGTAATTTGCCCAGGGCCCTTCTAGTCTCTTCTAGGAAGAGCCTTGGATTCCAAAGTGCATGATCTTTTTACAACACCATTCCACTATGTGTGAAAAAAAGTAAAGGACACTACTTTAATTCTTCAATAGAGGGAGTTGGGCATGCATAGGCTGATTGCCTAGCAAAACAACATACCATATGGGCAAGCAGCATAGCCTCATAATTTAAAGTAAGGCCATGGAATCAGACTGCCTAAATACAGCTGACTTCACTTCTTATTAGCCTTATGATGTTTAGTTTCTCCATTTCCAAAATGGGGAGAATAATAGTAGTAATAGGAAAGCTGTTATGAGAATTAAAGCATTAGCATATTTAAAGTATTTAGAACTGGGCTTGGCACACAGTAGCTGCTATACATGTTTATAAAATAAAATTGATTAAATAAACTTAAAGCATATTGATTTCAAAAATAGAGATTGTTCATCCTATCACAATGAAAACAGTACTGCTAACTTAAAAATGGCTGGAGAATTACGCCAAGGTGAAAATTTAACACTTAAGATGGATTGGGTTGAATAGGTTCGTTTATGATCTTTTCTTTCTTGTGAAAGTTATCAAAGCATGTGGCCTGACCTTTTGGTACTTATGCAAGATATTTTCCATTTGCCTATCAGATAACATTCTTCACTCTAATAGGGATCTGATTGAGTTAACAGGCTCCCTTGCCCTCTGGCTTCTGATTTGGTTGAACCATCTTCAGGAGATTATAAAAGTAGGAAACAGTATGATTGAGAATTTTTCTCTCCTAGCTTGCATTTTCTCTTGGTTTGGCCCACTTTGTAAATAGCTATTTGTGAATCCTTCCTCATTTACCCAGTTTGAATGAACCATCTATTTTCTTCCAGGACTCTACGACAGCCCTACGGCAAAAACGTCCTCTCATCACTCACTCTTCATAATTAAGTCCTAAAATGCTAAGATTGCTCCCATAGAGGAGTTATTTAAATTCCAGGTCCCCCAGCTTAAATGAAGCAATCCCAAAGTCAAAATGGATTTTCTTATCCTTATCACTTAGAAAACAAATTGATAGAAAAGGTATTCCCATTGCACAACCAAGGTGGGGTGCCCACATTTTGCATATTATGGCCAGAAACCTCAGAACATTTGTAGTGGACTTCACCAATCATGCTCCCCTTGATCCTACTCACTTCTAAAGGGTAACTAATACACATAAACAATAATAGAATGAAAAGCCGAATATCACGTTCCCCACTTCTAAGTACACATTTTTGAGCCAGTGGAAGAAAAACATAATTCCAAAGGGCAAAGGAAGCTTATGATAATACCTTTATGAGATGTAATACTGGCCATTAGTAAACTGAGAACCTGTGTGAACCATATGATCAATCTTATTAACTCTCTTCCTTTTGAAAAAAGAAAGAACTCATTACATGAATATTGTAAGTGTAGGGAAGGATAACACAATAGGGACACCAATATATTATGCTATGGAGTAATCATGAACTCACTGAACTCTAACATGAGGAGGAGGGTACTGAACATCATCTACTCCAGAATCTGATACCCCTTCTTTATGTTCAGAACACCAGTATTTGCCAAGGTATTAACTCATTATTTTTGGAATAGAGTTGCACAAACAAGTCAGAGAAACACTAAATTAAGCAGAGCTAAGTACACGTTCTTATGAAGAGAATTCTCAGACTTTTTACTATGTTGACATACATTATAAATTTCCAAGAGGAAGCTATACACTATATGCACTCCCTCCTAACTTTATCTGGCACAGTTCTAGTCCAATTTGCTCACTTCACAGATGAGAAAACTAAAACACAGAGAGGTTAAGCTAGCCAGGATAACACTCAAATGGCAACAGAGTCTGAAACCTTCTGGCCTTGATCTTAGTGACTTCAGCCATTTTTATGCTTCTTTGGGATTTTATATCTACACATCTACATATATATGTGTATGCATACATATAATTATATGTACATTCATGCATACACACACACACATATGTGTATTTGAAAAGCAGAAGAGAAATTACTCTGTCAAACTCCATTCTCCAACTTAAAGAAAATAGAGTTTTAAGATTTACCTAACAATAAGGCTTTCCATTCTGCTAACAAGTACACATATGGAATAGGCAACCTGTCATCTTTGTATTGCAGACTGAGATTTGGAAAACACATGTGATTTCCCCATGGTCATTTATTGGTAAATGGCAAAATAAGAATTTAGATAGAAAGGTCAGAGGCTGCTTTTTGTGGGGCTTCAAACCAGAATAAATCCATGAATATATGGCTTATTTCCCAAGGCAGTGGCATGCAGGGACTCCTGTTCCTGGCACCTTTTAGTTAACCGGAGTTGGAAAGGCCAGTGTGCAAGGGTCTCTGCCAGTATAACAAACTTGAAATTTAAGAGAAAATGAAAGAATATAAGGAGAAAAATCTCCAGTGGGCCCTTCAAAAACAACCTCTAAAGGGAACTGGGACAAAGAGAGGGCAAAGGTGATTGCTTGGCACAAAGTATTGATGATGATAGCTAACACTTATTGAATGCTTATTATTTTCCAGGTACTGTTATAAGTGCTTTATGATTGTTACCTCATTAAATTTCATTTGTTAACTCATTAAATTATTTTTCATCTGTTACCTCATTTCATTGTTACCTCATTAAATTAAACCATGACATGAGGTACATACTATTATTCTTCCCATTTTGCATACAAGAAGCTGAGGTTCCGTGAAATTAATTAACTTGTTTAATTAACACTTAGGAAAAAAAGTTCATTTGATCTGTATTCTCAGACACAATTCGGAGACAATTCATGCTGCCAAGACAATTGGCAGTTCTAAGAGTCGTTTCTAAAAGACCTGCTGGGCTGGAAATAATTGAAGCCAGGCCCTGCACCCTCATCCTTTTTCTTAGCTGCACTACATTTAGCTAGCTGGAGAACAATTATCTTAGCCCCTGTCTTTTCTGTGCTCTAAAATGTCACACTAAAGAGTATCCATCCATCGGTTAGCCTTATGGTATTTAATTAGTAACCCGGTTTTATTCGTGTGAAAGTCCTGAAAGAGCCCACTAACCTGGAGACAAGTGTATGTTGAATTCGAAAGATGGTTGGGGATTTGTGAACTAGTGATCCAGGGATTAACCTAGGTGATAGTAGTTCATGCCCAACCTCTTTTTCCCATCTAAACTTAGGAGGTACATGATGACCTTCTGACTGCTAGAAAAGAAACTGAGAGTGCCTAGTTCAACAAGTCTCTAGCTATAATAAAATTTGTGGTTACTACTAAAATGTGTGTCTAAAATGAGAGTCAACATGATGTACGAGAAGGAACATATACCAAGAAGACACAAGAACATGGGATCAAATCTGGATATGGCTACAAGTAGCGTTTAATTTCCAATTCCTTTCACCCCATTCTACTCTCCATTCTTCCCTGACCGGCTCTGTGCCCTGGGAGGCTGCCTCTGGCAGCTCCCTTGGCTACTGACATCCAGTTGGGTTCAACCAGTGGGAGGCACCTGCAGGAGATAAGAAGGCAGGAAGCAAGGCTTAAATGTCTTTTCCCTTCCTTCACTGTACAGCTCTGGCAGTAGCTGCAAGCCTCCACTATTTAGTTCCCAGCAAACTATTTCTCCTCTGTATTTCCAGTTCTCACTGGGTTTTGGAAATAGTATTTTCTTCTTTGGTCTCTCCAGACCTGAAGCATTTTAATGGCTCCCTTAAGTTGCTTGTTTTCTCTGAGTACCCAGTCATCTCTTTTTTATTCCCTTTACCCTACCCCCACCTCCACATGGAGATTGTCATTAAATTCTCTTCATCTGAACCATCTTGGAAGAACTGTTTCCTGTCAGTACCCTAAACTGACACAGCTACTCATTTATCAACCATGTAACCTCGATCCTTTACCTTTCTTTTAGTCTCCATTTGATCAATTGCAAAAAGGAGGTAATATCTATTTT
Organism: Neofelis nebulosa; assembly: GCF_028018385.1. NCBI lineage: Eukaryota > Metazoa > Chordata > Mammalia > Carnivora > Felidae > Neofelis > Neofelis nebulosa. The sequence continues at coordinate 127,377,994 of NC_080788.1, read as the reverse complement.
GCAGTATTCTTCTAGATAATATATATGTTCTTTGAGATCATAGATGTTAAGTGCTTGGCTTATGTTAGGGATTTGATATAGAGCAACAGAAGTTCTAAAAATGCAAACTCTAACATGTTATTACATGGCCTACACTGTTTATTATATTTAAATTCTCATTGGCTTGCAATGTTCATGTTTATACAGATTCTTTATTTCAGACTTCTATTTATTTTCCAGGACCTTGGTCGTTGTTTGGTCATCTGCATTAGGTCAGTAGAGATTAAAAAAAAAAAAAGGAATATATGACATGAAATTTAACTTGACAAAAATTTTCTAAGCACATACCCCGTGTTGTTTATTGTTTTCAGCCCAAGGGACACAATGATAGAAATGAAGTGGGGCTCTATACTCAGAATACCCAAAGCTGGGAGGAAACTACAATTTTTAGTTTAGACTTTTTCTTTTAATGAAAAATTTAAATTTACACAAAATGAGATATACTGATATAAAGTGTATATTTGCTGTTTTAACAAATGCATATATCTATGTCACCCAAAGCTCTATCATGATATCAAAAGTTTCTCTTGTCCATTCCAAGCAGTCCCTGCCTGCTGCCCCCACTGTTCTAATTTCTTTCACCATAGATTAATTTCACTTATACCCTTGCATGTAAAATGCCATTATTCTCTAGTTGCTGCAAAATTTCCTATTTATCCTAGGCTTTCAGCGGTTTGATTATGCTATGTTTTTGTTTTTGCTCTTTTGTTATTGCCCACAGGTCCCCGAAGCTCTGTTCATTTTTTTCAATCTTATTTTCTCTGTCTTTAGATTAGTCTCCTATTGAGTTAACTTTAAGTTTATTGATGACTTTCCCTATCATCTCTATTCTGCCAATAGACCTATCTAGGGAATTTTAATTCTGGTATTTTATTTTTCAGCTCTAAAATTTTCATTTACTTCTATTTCTCTGCTGAGACTTCCCATGTTTTCATTTATTATTAGCTTATTTTCCTCAACTTCACTGATAGAATTATAATAACTGCTTTAAAATCTTTGCTCATTCCCACATCTAAATCATCTCATGGTTGATCTCAGCTGACTTCCTGTTCTTTTAAAAATGGTTCTTGGGGTGCCTGGGTGGCTCAGTAGGTTGAGCATCTGACTTCTGCTCAGGTCATGATCTCATAGTTTGTGAGTTCAAGCCCCATGTCAGGTTCTGTGCTTACAGCTTGAAGCCTGGAGCCTGCTTTGGATTCTGTGTCTCCCTGTCTCTCTCTGATCCTCCCCTGTTCATGCTCTCTCTCTCTCAAAAATAAATAAACATTTAAAAAGTATGATTTTCCATATATCAAAAGTATGATTTTCCATATATCAAATAATTTTGTATTATATCGCAGACAGTGCAGATACTATGTCATAGAGATTCTAGATCCTATCATGTTCATCAAAAAAAGTACTGACATCTTAGTTTTTGTAGGCAATTAACTTTATCGCACCCAATGTGCAAACTCTCTTTTGGGTAGCAGCTCAATTTCAATTCAGTCTTTTATCACTAGCTGTGAAAATTTGAGTCTTCTCTGCCCTTGCATGGATCAGGAGGTCAGCCAGAGACTTCAGTTGTATTTTTATATAGAATTTGAGGCTCCCTCTCTTTGGTTTTCTCCCTCACAACAGCCCCCTTCTCTTTTTCATGGCTAAGAGCCTCCACATATGTACTCTGCTCTTCAGGACAGCTTCAGATTTTCTGAATTTTGAGCACCCTATGTTGTGCTGACATTGGCCTATCCTCAGGATAAAAGCTATTAAGACAGGAAACTCATGTGACTCTACACCCTTCTAACAAGTTTTAAGTTCTTCCACAACAATATGACTGTTTTTTCCACTGTTTTCTTGTATCTTATCTGAAGTTTAAGGAAGGTTTGTAGGACAGAAATCCTAGCAATGCAATGTAAACCTGAAATAAACAATTGATACGTGTTTTGTTATGGAAAGGGAAAGTATAAGAAATAAATAGGAACACCTGGGAGATTAGGACATGTAACATAAGCTAGTGGGCCCAACAGGCCCTTCTTTAAGAAGCATCGTGTAAGCTAGAATTGCAGAAATGTATAGGAATTAGCTAAGGCAAGGAAACCTTGCCAACAGAAAGAGCATTTCAGATTTAAAAAATAATAATAATAATCCTCTGTGCAACTCTTATTGGTGTGGGAGATAGCACTAGATTTTTGTAACAGAAGATTCATTGCTTATTGGAATATAAAATTTGAGGTTTGGAGTATAAATTCAGTTTTCTTGGGTTTAAGAAACTTATATCTATAAAGTTTTTAAACCTCTTCTTATCTAGAAAAAATGACAATACAACAGTAGCTTATTTTCAAAAAAATGATAATGAAAATACATAGTTTCATAAGCAAATTAAGCTGACACTTTTGTGTGTTATTAAAAATAGACTTTTTAAATCATTTGCAACATAAACACTTAAAAAAACAAAAAGTTATAAAAATTCAAGGTCTTACCATCAACTTAGTTATATTTTTATAATTCAGGTAAGGTAAATATAGACATCGAAGGCAATATTACTAAAGCTGTTGATACCACAGAAGTTACTCAGTGTTAGAGAAAGAAAATAGACCTGTCATTTTCTGACTAGACATTCAAAAATGACAGTGTCTCAGCTGTGGTGTCATATCAACAGCAATGGTACAAAGTCATAAGTGAATACTTATTACCTGCTGATTTATTTTTGGCTTGATGCTTTCAGGTTCCCTTTGCTCTGTGTACCTTAGTAATAACAAAATCTTTACAGATTAGAACCTAATTCTAGCTGCATCGGGTTTATGGGATATATCAATGTTTCCTTTCTCCTTTAGATGTTGAGTGTCCAAGGAGCTCATCATTTGAAAAAAGTTTTTATAACAGATACCAAATAATTTACTAACAATTGTCTATAAGAACACTAACAGCCATCAATATTTGAACTCTCAAAAAAGAGTAGGATGCTTGACGATGGCTCAAATGAGAGTGAGTGGCATGATCTATTGTTGTGTTGCTTAGTTCATTCTAGAGAAAGAATGACCTACAACAAAACAGTTCTTTATTACTGGAAAAAAAACTATACTGAACAATGTCATCCTAAGTCATAGAAGCCAATATCTGCTAGAATTAAAAAGTAATAAAGTATTTACACATTTTACACATAATCAACTGGAAGAAAATATCAGTGCCTTCTGGCACACTAATACTCTTTTTCTGTTTGCTACTATAAATGCATCATGTATATGTTTGGGGTGTAGGTCCAGTCTGACCCTAAGCATTGCTTACTAATGACATTAACAAATATCTGGAGGTTCAGTTGGGGGGAAGGGTATGTGTGCATTTTTGCAAGAGGAATGGATGGGCTGTCCAGGAAAGCACTCATTTTAAGAAAAGACAAAGTCTGGAGCCAAGAGGAAAAGCAAAATGGAGGACAGAGTGTTGTCTTTCACCCAAATTTGTCTTATAGTGCTGCCAGCCCTCAAGGACTTTTCCTTCCAGCCCTATGAGAGAAGGTTGAGAGCAATATAACCTGAAATATCTATTTCTATTTGCAAAATGCAGGATGAGACAGACTACATGCTTCCAGCACACTGGGACTCCAGAATGGAGTGCAGCCTGAGAGGAGGAGGGTTCTGTCACATCAATACACCAGACACTCCACAAAGCTACCATGGTGCCTTCTGACCCAGCACCAGCAACCACCAGCTGAGGCAACAGCTGAATTAAGGAAGGGCCTCCCACAGCCCAGCAAGGATTGCAGACCCAGCCCAGGAAATGAGATGAAGACCATAATGTCATCACAGGAAAGACTTATGAACACACAAGTGATATGCCCTGGTGACTTCCAGAAATAATAGAAATTTCTTAGGGCTGTGAGACCTCATGATATGGATATTGAGGATAGGTAGTCTTTATCAGCAATGACTATGCATCAGACACTATGTATACTGCTTTTCTTGTATTCACTCAATCCCCACACCAACCCCATAACATAAGTCCCATGAGTATCACTGTGCCACGTGGGAATATACTTAGACTCAGCAACTATAACCCACTTCTACCTTCAGTCTTTTTTATGGCCTTAGGAAACAGATGTGATAAACTTTTAACCAAAGAAGTATTTCAAAATCTGCATCTTCAACACACTGGAGTAATTCATGAGTATGTTAACTTGGCATTTTTCTAACACAGAACTATGTGCAAAATAGATAAATAAACTCAACTGTCTAGCAGTGGAGGAGTTTTGTTTCTTCACAGATGTCTCCCATGTCCTGCCCAGCCCCAGGTCATTGTACTCAGCTGCCTCAGTTTCTTTGCCTATCACACTACCCTTATTGATGCTAAAATTCTACCTAATACAGCAATCTATTTGGCTGAGGTCTGGACCCTTTCTTAGAGTTGTAAAAAATAAAGTTATATAAAGAGTAAAAATAAGCCTCACCTCTCCATTATGGGAAAGTTTCTTCCTGACTCTCAGCTCTCCCTCAGCTCGAGTGCAATGATCATTCTAAATCCCAAGAGCATCTCTACACCCCTTGGGGAGTGTGAAAAGTGCAGCATCCTTGGAAGCCAGCTTTGAACAAGGCACCTGGCCTTCTAGGACCTCAGGAGGCACCTCAGAGAAACCCTGCAGCGCTGTCTGCTGGCATCTCAGACACCTGTCTACATGGAGTCTACAGACTCTCTTTGGGAAGAGGAATTATAAGAGAACTATTGACTGTGTTCAAGCAATATCGTGGCTGGATTTGTGTTTTAGGATAATCTCCCTGGCTCCTGTGTGGGCTGGATTCAGAAGGGCTACTTTAACAAACAAATCAAAGCACACCTGGTGGAGGGTCCAAAACATCACCAGAAGTAGGGGAATAAAATAACCAGTCACAACAACAGAGAGCAAGTAACACTCACCGAAAAACACCTCCTGAAGGTCCAGGCCCTGGAAAGTATATGACCCCTCTTTAATACAGTGGTGCTTGCAGGTGCCGGGCATATAAGAAGCTTTTAAAACACATAAGGGACAGAAAACTAGCCAAATGAGAAAAAGGCAGAATTCTTCTCAAAAGAAATTCCGGAAAGAAATGGCAGCTAAAGAATTGATCAAATAAGATATAAACAATATAACTGAACAAGAATTTAGAATAATAGTCATAAGATTAATTGCTGGACTTGAAAAAGTCATAGAAGACAGCAAAGAATCCATTGCTGGAGAGATCAAGGAAGTAAAAAATAGTCATGATGAATTTAAAAATGCTGTAAATGATGTGCAAAATAAACTAAGGTGGTGACAGTGAGGATTGAAGAGGCAGAGGGGAGATTAAGTGAAACAGAAGATAAAATTAGGGAAAAAGATGAAGCTAAGCAAAAGAGCGATAAAAAATTTCTGGACCACGAGGGAAGAATTAGAATTAACTGATTCAATGAAATGGAACAATATCTGTATCATAAGAGTTCCAGAAGAAGAAGAGAGAAAGGGGCTGAAATGTTGAACTTGTACTTGAACGTTGAATGTTGTACTTTGTACTTGAACAAATCATCCCCAATCTGGGGGAGGAAACAGACACTGAAATCCAGGAGGCACAGACAACTCCTTTCAGACGTAACTTGAATCAATCTTCTGCACAGCATATCACAGTGACACTGGCAAAATACAAAGATAGAGAATCTGAAAGCAGCTATGGATAAAAGGACCCTAACCTACAAGGGTAGACACATAAGGGTAGTAGCAGACCTATCTACTGAAACTTGGCAGGCCAGAAAAGAGTAGCAGGAAATTTTCAATGTGCTGAATAGGAAAAATATGCAGCCAAGAATCCTTTATCCAGCAAGCCTGTCATTCAGAATAGAAGGAGAGATAAAGGTTTTCCCAAACAAACAAAAACTGAAGGAATTCATCACCACTAACCCAGCCCTATAAGAGATCCTAAGGGGGACTCTGTAAGTGGAATGTTCCAAAGACCACAAAGGACCAGTGACATCACTACAAGCATAAAACCTACGGATGACACAATGAATCTAAATCCATGTATTTCAATAACACTGAATGTAAATGGACTAAATGCTCCAATCAAAAGATGTAGGGTATCAGAATGGATAAAAAACAAAACCCATCTATTTGCTATCTATAAGAGACCCATTTTAGACCTGAGGACACCTTCAGATTGAAAGTAAGGGATGGAAAACCATCTGTCATGGTATTAGACATCAGAAGAAAGCTGGAGTAGCCATAGCTATATCAGACAAACTAGATTTTAAACTAAAGGCTGTAACAAGAGATGAAGAAGTGCATTATATCATAATTATAGGATTTATCCATCAAGAAGAGCTAAGAATTATAAATGTCTATGCACTGAATTCAAAACACCCAAATATATAAAACAATTAATCACAAACATAAGCAGTCTTATTGGTAAGAATGTGGTAATTGCAGGGGACTTTAATACTCCACTTCTAGCAATGGACAGATCATCTAGACAGAAAATCAATAAAGAAACAATGGCCCTGAATGATACACTGGACCAGATGGACTTGACAGATATATTTAGAACTTTTCATCCTAAAGCAGCAGAATACACATTCTTCTCAAGTGCACATGGAACATTCTCTTAGATCACATACTGGGTCACAAAACAGCCTTCAATAAATATAAAAGAATTGAGATTGTACCATGCACACCTTCAGCTCACAATGCTATGAAATGTGAAATCAACCACAGGAAAAATTTTGGATAACCTCCAAATGCATGGATATTAAAGAACATCCTACTAAAGAATGAATAGATCAACCAGGCAATTAAAGAAAAAATTTTAAAATATATGGAAACAAATGAAAATGAAAACACAGCAATCCAAACCCTTTGAGATGCAGCAAAGGCAGTCCTAAGAGGAAAATACATTACAATCCAGGGGTGCCTGGGTGGCTCAGTCGGTTAAGTATCCGACTTCGGCTCAGACCACGATCTCACAGCTTATGAGTTCGAGCCCCATGTTGAGCCCCACGTCGGGCCCTGTGCTGACAGTTCAGAGCCTGGAGCCTCCTTCCTATTCTGTGTCTCCCTCTCTCTCTGCCATCTCCCCAGTTCACACTCTGTCTCACTCTCAAAAATAAATAAACATTAAAAAATTGAAGAAAAAAACAACAACAACAACAACACACTACAATCCAGGCCTATCTCAAGAAACGAGAAAAATCCCAAATACAAAATCTAACAGCACACCTAAAGGAACTAGAAGCAGAAAAACAAAGAAACCCCAAAACCAGCAGAAGAGAAATATAAATGTCAGAGCAGAAATGAACAATATAGAATCCAAAAAAAAAAAACAAAAAACCCAGAAAACAATAGAACAGATCAATGAAACTAAGAGTTGGTTTTTTGAAAAAAAATAAACAAAATTGATAAACCTCTAGCCAGACTTCTCAAAAAGAAAAGAGAGAGGACCCAAATAGATAAAACCATGAATGAAAATGGATTTATCACAACCAATCCCTCAGAAATACAAGTGATTGTCAGAGAATATTATGAAAAATTATATGCCAACAAACTGGACAACCTGGAAGAAATGGAAAATTCCTAAGCACCTGCACACTTCCAAAACTCAAACAGGAAGAAATAGAAAATTTGAACAGACCCATAACTAGTGAAGAAATTGAATCACTTATCAAAAATCTTCCAACAAATGAGAGTCCTGGGCCAGATTGCTTCCCAGGGGAATTCTACCAGACATTTAAAGCAGAGTAAATGCCTATCCTTCTCAAGCTGTTGCAAAAAATAGAAATGGAAGGAAAACTTCCAGAGTCATTCTATGAAGCCAGAATTCCCTTGATTCCCAAACCAGACAGAGACCCCACAAAAAAGGAGAATTACAGGCCAATATCCCTGATGAACATGGATTCAAAATTCTCAACAAGATACTAGCAAATCAAATTCAACAGCATATAAAAGGAATTATTCATCATTACCAAGAGGGATTCATTCCTGGGCTGCAGGGCTGGTTCAGTATTCACAAATCAATCAGTATGATACATCACATTAATAAAAGAAAGGATAAGAACCATATGATCTTGTCAATAGATGCATAAAAAGCATTTGACAAATATAGCATCCTTTCTTAATAAAAATCCTCAAGAAAGTTGGAATAGAAGGGACATACTTAAATATCATAAAAGCCGTATTTGAAAAGCCCACAGCTAATATCCTCAGTGGGGAAAAACTGAGAGCTTTCCCCCTGAGATCAGGAACAGGACAGGGATGTCTACTCTCACCACTGTTGTTTACCATAGTGTTGGAAGTCCTAACATCAGCAATCAGACAACAACAATGAAATAAAAGGCATCAAAATTGGCAAAGAAGAAGTCAAACTTTCACTTTTCACAAATAACATGATACTTTAAACGGAAACCCGAAAAACTCCAACAAAAGACTGCTAGAACTGATACATGAATTCGGCAAAGTCACAGGGTACAAAACAATGTATAGAAATTAGTTGCATTTCTATATACCAATAATGAAGCAGCAGAAAGAGAAATCAAGAAACTGATCCCATTTACAATTGCACCAAGAACCATAAAATACCTAGGAATAAACCTAACAAAAGCTGTAAAAGATCTATATGCTGAAAACTATAGAAAACTTATGAAGAAAATTGAAGAAGTCACAAAGAAGTGGTAAAACTATTCCATGCTCATGGATTGGAAGAATAAATATTGTTAAAATGTCAATACTACCCAAAGCACTCTACATATTCAATGCAATGTCAATCAAAATTGCACCGACATTCTTCTCAAAGCTAGAAAAAACAATCTTAAAATTTGTATGGAACCACACAAGACCCTGAATAGCCAAGGTAATATTGAAGAAGAAAACCAAATTGGGAGGCATCACAATCCCAGACTGTAGCCTCTACTACAAAGTTGTAATCATCAAGACAGTGTGGTATTGGCACAAAAACAGACAAATAGACCAATGGAATAGAATAGAGAACCCAAAACTGGACCAACAAATGTATGGTCAAATAATCTTTGACAAAGCAGGAAGGAGTAACCTATGGAAAAAATAGTCTCTTTAGCAAATGGTGCTGGAAGAACATGCAGAAGAATGAAACTAGATCACTTTCTTACACCATACACAAAAATAAACTCAAAATGGATGAAAGACCTAAATGTGAGACAGAAAACCATCAAAACCCTAGAGGAGAAAGCAGGCAACAACCTCTTTGACCTCAGCCACAGCAATTTCTTGCTCTACACATCTCCAAAGGCAAGGGAATTAGAAACAAAAATGAACTATTGGGACCTCATCAAGATAAAAAGCTTCTGCACTACAAAGGAAACAATCAACAAAACTAAAAGGCAACTGACGGAATGGGAAAAGATATTTGTAAATGAGATATTAGATATAAAGAGTTAGTATCCCAAACCTATAAAGAACTTACCAAACTCAACACCTGAAAAGCAAATAATCCAGTGAAGAAATGGACAGAAGACATGAATAGACATTTTCCAAAGAAGACATCCAGATGGCCAACAGACATATGAAAAGATGCTCAACGTCACTCATCATCAGGGAACTACAAATCAAAACCACACTGAGATACCATCTCACGCTGGTCAGAGAGGCTAAAATTAACAACTCAGGAAACAACAGATGTTGGCAAGGATGTGGAGAAATGGGAACCCTCCCGTACTGCTGGTGGGAATACAAACTAGGCAGCTGCTCTGGAAAACAGTGTGGAGGTTCTCAAAAAATTAAAAATAGAACTACCCTATGACCTAGGAATAGCACTACTAGGAATTTATCCAAGGGATATAGGAGTGCTGATTCATAGAGGCACATGTACCCCAATGTTTATAGCAGTGCTTTCAACAATAGCAAAATTATGGAAAGAACATAAATGTCCATCAACTTCTGAATGGATAAAGAAGACGTGGTTTATATATACAATAGAATACTACTTGGCAATGAGAAAGAATGAAATCATCCCATTTGCAGCAATGTGGATGGAACTGGAAGGTATTATGCTAAGTGAAATAAGTCAGTCAGAGAAGGACAGATATATGTTTTCACTCATATGTGGATCTTGAGAAACTTAACAGAAGACCATGGGGGAAGCCAAGGGGAAAAAATTGTTACAAACAGAGAGGGAGGTGGGTGAACCATAAGAGACACTTAAATACAGTGAGCAAAGTGAGGGTAGATGCAGGGGAGTGGAGAGGAAAGTGTGTGATGGGCATTGAGGAGGGCACCTGTTGGGATGAGCACTGGGTGTTTTATGTAAGTGATGAACCATGGGAATCTACCCCAAAAAGCAAGAGTACTTTACACACTGTATGTTAGCAAATTTGACAATAAATTATAATAAACAAACAAATAAATATTTTTTAAAGTAAAAATAAGCCAAATGCCCAAAGTAAGGAGACAACAAAATTTCAGAAAATACCATGTCAGTTTCCTGAAACATTGAATTGACACTAAAAAAGGCCAGCTGGAGAATTTATAAATAATTAAGATAAAATTACTGTACCTATTTTTCAATTTCTATATGATTTTAATATATTAACATTTGTACATTAGTTTACAGTACATCATGTATTTGTGCATCAATGATTTCATGTGATTCTTAGAATGTCTGTAGTTAAGTCAGGTACTTGTTAGAAAGGCAGTATTATAGAATGGAGTCAGAATGTTTGGTTGAAAACCTGATTTTATCACTTATGTCGGTACAAACTTGACTGGGTACAGATGGTCCCCCATTTACAATGGTTCAATTTACGATATTTCAAGTTCATGATGGTGTGAAAGCAATACACATTCAGTAAGAAACTGTACTTAGAATTTAAAATTTTGCTCTTTTCCCAAGCTAACGATATACGGTGTGGTCTTCTCTCATGATGGGGTAGTGAACCACAGCACCCAATCGGCCATGCCATCAATCAGGGTAAACCAGTACACATACAACCGTTCTGTACCCAAATAACCATTCCGTGTTTCAACTTCAGTACAGTGTTCAACACATTACATGAGATAGTCAACACTTTTTTTATAAAGTAAGCTTTGTGTTATATGGTTTTGCCCAAATATAGGCTAATGTAAGTGTGTTGAAGGTATGTTTAAGGTAGGCTAGGTTAAGCTATGATGTTTGGTAGATTAGGTACATCAAATGCATTTTCAATATTTTCAACTTACAGTGGGTTTTATCAGGATAGAACCCCATCATAAGTCAAGGAAATTCTGTTACATCATCTCCTTGGGAGTCACTTTCTTCATCTATAAAATGGGATCATAGAAAATAGCACCTACTTCTATTGTTTGGAGCATAAATATATCTGATAATGCATATGGAGTACCTTGCACAATATAAATACCTACTCCATGACAGGCACAATTCTATGTTCTCTACATCTATCAATTAATTTAGTACTCGCAATAAAGTAGATGCACTTTTATCCATGTTTTATAGGTCAGAAAACCAAAGTACAGCAAGCAAGGTTTATAACTTGCCCAGTAGCATATATTCTTTCAGAGTGTTACATCTTTCATTCTTTTCTTTTCTTATCAGAACCATTCCCTTGTTCACAGATAAGGAAATCAAGGTTATAAAAATAGCCTGCCCAATTCGATTTGAAACTGATATTTGATTAGAAAATGATAGAGCTAGAACTTAGATTCATCCTCTTTACTGTATTCATGTGATGAAAAGAAATCGTAGAATCATTTGACTATATTACAAGGTATATAAGAACTCCCTGCTTTTGCACAAACATTTGTTGGAATGTTAATATAAATATGACTTGCACAAAATAGAGTTTTTAAAATAAAATGAAAGCCTTTCAGAAAATGACTATTAGAAAACAGGCTGACTAATATGAAACCCTTTAATATACCCCCAAAGAAGTCATTTAAAATCAGGGTTCATGGAGTAACTAAATAATTCAGTTGTTTAATAGGGTTGTTAACATGAGTTTATGTTATGGGCAATTGTCCAACTCTTAACTGGATGAATAGAAACAAGACAGTCAAGGAATGAACAGGCATCAGTGAAGCAATTGTTCTGGGCCCACCCCCATAGAAATCACTGCAGAATACCAGCACAGAAATGCAAATGGAACAAAAACATCAGTAATGATCTAGTATTAACGTACCTCTGATGCAAAATCCACATTCATTCTACAAATATGATATAAACATACAGTTATAAAATAGAGTGTGCCACAAAGCCTAATATCAGAATCAAGTGGTAAAGGGTCTCAGGCTTTCCTTAAAGATGTTCTAACCCTTTATGATTTGTTTTGTTTTATTTTTGCCTTTATTCAACTCCTACTCTGTTTAGTGTTTTAAATTATTTATGAACTGTGTTTTGTGAAAATAAGAGTTTGCCTGGAGATTTGAGCCATTAGTTGTATTGCCCTTGTCACCACTACCAGTGGCTTGCGATCACGAAAGGGTGGGTGCCTGTTCCTCACCCCTATTGTGTAGCAGAAATCCTACTTCTTCATTCTAATGAAGGTTGATTGCTGCCATAAATTCAATGCTTCTTTCTTTCTTCACTGGTCCATTAGCAGGACAAACCTGAAGAAATCAACTGTGCAAATTCAGTGAATAAATTCTTTACTGTCTCCTGATGGAAGTATTCCTTCCTAGGACCTGGAATCTCTATTAGAAAAGAGGACTAAATTGTAGGGTGATAAGCACAAATGTCTTGTATCAAATAGGTCCCTGTGAGTTATGGTAAAATAAACCATTTCTACTTCCATCCCTGGTTCCTGATTTCTTGAAGACACCATACTATTCATTGATTCAGCTCATGCATTGCACCATACTATTCATTGATTCAGCTCATGTATTGCATGTATTCTGGAGGTCAGAATCCCCAAACCACAAGATGTTATTTTTGACCTGGAATGGTAGCCAAAACTTAACAGGCAATCCATTATCATCATTTTATTGGGCCAGTTCTGGGTTATGGGGTACATGATAGCTAACATATCCTTATCTTTCTTTGCCATCAAATGGGTTCTTCAATCTAAGGCCATGTTGCTATTAGATGGGGCATTCCGTGTGCCTTCTGAAAAGACACCAGCAGAGGAATGGGGGGATGGGGGGGAACTAGTGAAGGCAAACAAATCCAGAAGTTGTACACCTCTGGAAAGAGAGAACTTCTGCCATCCCTAAGAAACATAGAAACATGGAAACATTGAAAATGTATCCATTGCCCGCTGTCTCTAAGGACACTAACTCCTCCCTGCTTCTGGATTGGGCACTGAGCTATGCATGTAAATGCACAGGGTCTCAAAACCTCTGCATCAGCAGGAAACAAAAGGTGTGCAGCACGAGTTGCATGGAGCACTGTTAGGTAGGATCTGTATGTGTCAGTGAGAGCCCACAGACTGCTGGTTGCCTTAGCAGCAGCTGGAATAAGACGGGGGTGAGGCCAAAATGATCTCAGGTGGCACATAATATAAGGCTTCCTTTTTAAACAATGCTCTAACTGTTAAAATTATAGTTATCTATCATGCAGTTATAGGACTCATGAACATAGTCATCCAAGAGTAATAGCAAGTATTTGCATAACAGTTTCTATTGCCACACATCCTAAAGTTTTATAAGTGGTAAGTCATTTACAGTCATCATCAACCTAGAAGTTAATCATGCAAATGAGGAAACTGAGGCACAGAGTAGTTGTGTAAATTAGTTAGGGAGACAATATTAGTACGTGAAAGAGCCAGGACTTGAACTCAGATTTTTATACTGCCTAAAAGGTATATGGTTCTGCAATAACTTTAAAATAAGAGAAGAGATAAACATGTAGGCAACTAGAGGCTGGAACTAGTTTGGAGCTGGGGTGGTCCTGGGGGTGAGGAGGGATGTGAAAGATTTTGTCCTATGCCTCAGGGGACTAATCAGCCGACAGTGACCATAGCACATGGCCCATGGTACTGGAGCTCTTGAATTACTCTGTTGAGACCTGTTAGAGATGCCAACCATCAGGAATACTACAGCCCACGATGCCAAGAGCAGGAGTTCTTAAACATTTTGCGCCAGGGATTCTTTTGTCCTTCTAGAGACAAAGTAATATTTTTAAGTGCATAAAATGCAACTGATTATTTTAAAGGAAAGCAAATTAGTTAACAACAGTTTTTTAATGTTTTATTTATTTTTTGAGAGAGCGAGCACGCAGGAGAGGGGCAGTGAGAGGGAGAGGGAGAGAATCCCAAGCAGGCGCTGCACTGCCATGCATTTAGCGCATGCACTAAAAACTACGATCTTGCTGGAGTAACTACCACTGTTTCAAAAATATCTTTGAGGTACATACAATAATTGTAATAGGAAATATTTGTGGTTTCTCTCGGTGACAAAGCTACAAATACTGCTAAAATTACTATGGCTTGTGGCTCACACTCAGAGGAAAATGCTAAATGTCACCTAGAACTTAGTGAACACAAAGATGTAACTTTTCCCAGTGAAATTAATCAAGCCCCTAAATTCTTCGATACATACTTTGCTGCTTCAGAGAACCCCTGGAGAGGGACAGGACCATGGAAACATCCAGTGGAGGAATAATGGGGGGTGATTTCACTTCTTAAAACACATCTCAATGTCTTATGTTGCTTCACCCACCTCCTGGATGCCCAGCTGGGCTGAGAACAGTGGTTCCTGCACTCATGTAATTACAGGTGTGTGTGTGTGTGTGTGTGTGTGTGTTCAGTAGAGACTAAACAGATATTAAAAATAGACATAAATATCATGTTTGATTCTGATATTTAGCAATTTCTTATGAAAAATTATGCCTAAACTACATTATGACAAACTAAAGAGCATCTATTTGTTTAATACATACTATTGCACAAACAATGTTGGTATTCACGTACTCCCTAAATTAATTTAGCAGAAAAGTTAAGAAAAGATTTCCAAAAAAATTTTCTATTTCTTTTTCTCTTTTAATCCTTCATACAACCTATATTACAATAGGAGGAGCTTAAAAAATAAAAACATTAAAATACATTTTTTTCAAGAGCCATAAAGGAAGCAGAAAGGGCAGGCTTTCAGAACATGAGATGCTAATGTTAAATTAGTGCATTTCATGTACATTTTTGCACTGCCAAAATATACCTACTCACATCCATCTGTAAATACAGAAACAAGTGTGTAGTTGATCTGTATTCACCTATAAATACATAAAAGATCTAAAGATGAATATAAAAAACTTTTGTATTAGCTGTCATTCGAAGCATACAAAGCCTTACTCTTTCCATGGGCGTAATTGAGAGAGGCGTTGACACAGAAAATAGAGTAAGAATCAAAAATTTTAGCCCTGAATGCTAAGCAGTTCATATAAACAAATAGTAAATCTATGGAGCTTGCACAAAACAATGATTTTAATATTTGGTGTTTGAAGTCTTGACACTGCTAGAAATTAATAATGATCGCAGTAACTAGAAAGTAATAGATTAATTATCATTGTAATGACTAGTATAAAATTAAGTTATAAAATGACTTTAATAAATCAATGAGAAATGAGCAAATTCTAAAAGAGTATTGTGAAATTGTGTTTCCATTAACTTGCCAGAGGATCCAGCCTACCAATGAGAGATTATCACAGGACTATTATTCAAGGTCATTCCTATAGAGACGAGGTTGTAGAAACTTTCTGTGACAGAAAACCTTCTAATAACTGCAATTTATTCCCTCTAATAGACCCTACATTAAGGAGTATTGACAAAATACTAGGCCCTTCCAACAAGATCCAAAGCTAAATTACTACATGCATCACAGGTATTCAAAACTAAAAACAGTTGCTAAATTTATTTTTCTTATTGAACGTCTGCTATGTGACAAGTACTATGCCAAGGGCTGGGACTATAGTATTGAACAAAACAGACACTGCCCCAGACTTCTTGGAGCCAGGGTATCAGGCACGTAATCATTGTAAAGTGTGATGCATGTTATGATAGGAAAAGTCCAGTTAGCTGTGGAAGCACAAAGAAGAGACACAGAGCCCATTCGTTGTAGGGTATCCAGGGCCTGTACAGGATATGGGAGAACAGGTATGATTGACGAGGAGGAAGGTGGATATAGGAAATGTATTCCAGGGCGAGGGGTTCTCCCGAGCATTTGTGAGATTAGAGGGATCATGGTCACTTCAGAGAACTCAAGGTCAGGAGTGGCTGGAACGTAGAATGAGAGGAGAGGAAAACAAACAAGGTGAACCCGGGCAAGCACACGGGGTCACACCACAGACCCCCTTGTAGGACATGGTTGAAGTGAATTGTGTGCCTCCCAAAAGACATGATGATGTCCTAATCCTAATCACCAGTACCTGTGAATATAACTTTATTTGGAAATAGGATCTTGCAGGTGTCATCCATTTAAGATGAGATCATACTGAGCAAGAGTAGGTCCTAATCTGATGGAATTGGTTTTCTTTCTTTCTTTTTTAAAAATATTTTGTTTTTAAGCAATCTCTACACCCAGTGTGGGTGTCGGACTCACAACCCTGAGATCAAGAGTCATATGCTCCACCAATTGAGCCAGCCAGGTGCCCCTGTAAGTGGTTTTCATATAAGAGAAGAATGCCATGTGAAAGGACAGGGACCCACAGCGGGGAGATTGCCATGTCAAGACAGAGGTACAAAGACTGAAGGTCTGCTGACACAAAGGAAGGAAAGCGAGCCAGGGGGGATCAGAAGCTAGAAGAAGCAAGGAAGGATCCCCCTTCCCCTAGGAGGCCTTCAGAGGAACTTGACTTCAGACTTTAAGCCTCCAAAACAATACACGTCTTTCACTTTAAGCCACCCACATTTGTAGTAATTTGTTTTGGCAACCCCTAGGAAACTGATACCTTAAGAGTTTGGACTCCCTCTGGCCAGAGGAATGCCACTGGCAAGATTTGATTAGGGGAGCAATCTCATCGATTTTCAGCTTAAAAGGATGGCTCTGACTACACTAGAAAATACAGACTGGCAGGAGAGCAAGGCTAGTGGAAGAGAAACTAGAGGCTGTAGCAGTAAAACTGGAAGTTGTGCTGCCAGGAATCACACCCAATTATATCCCATTAGAGTTGTTCTAGCAAAAACACTGTGGCTTCCGCTGCCTGGCAGCAATTCTGTGGCTCAAATCACGCTCCAAACTGGAAGGCAAGAGCTCTGGGACTCGCCACCAGGCTCACCCAAAGACTGAGTCTGCACATGCTTACATGCTATTTCCTTACGTTGCCCTTCTGCCAGGATGGGGATATCTCCTGTAATGCAACTTCGCAATAAAGAAAGTTGTCACAATAAAACTCTAGCTTCCACTTTGGTATGACAGTATTGTAATGTAAGAATTTTTTCAGGTCCAAGAAGAGAATTCAAAAAAAAATGTTGAATAGCCACACCTGGTAATGCCCACCATGATCAGTAAATGGAATTATCAAACCATAGTTCTTAAACCATAAATCTGAGATTCATATTTAATTTAACCCTTCTCTTATCTCCATATCCAATTAATCTTCAAATTATATTGATTTTCAAGCTTCATGTCTCTAGGCAGATCATATTTTTGTCTCCTGCAACCCCACCCCTGCTCGATTTCAATGTAATTGGGTGTTATTGCTGGTTGTATAACTTCTGAGACTGGTTCTCCTACAACTTTGCAAGTGTGAGATAGCTAAATCCTCTAACTAATATCCTCTTCTTAAACCAGTCAGAGAAGATTCTGTTGTTTACAATCAAGAATCCTGACTTCTATATTAAGAAAAAAAAACGGGAAGAAAACCTTTCCAGGTTAGGTGAAAAGGGACAGTTAGATAATAAGTTGTCACAACAGGTTATGTCCATAAACAAAAAGGACTTTCACTTTCCTGGATTGTATGTAACTGACCCAGAAAAGTGAAATATCTTGACAGCATTTTAATGCAACCACATCTAATTCATTTTCTTATCCAAATTGGCCTTTGACAATAAGTTTATCACCAAACAAATGTATAAAATGTATACTATTTTGTGTGTTTCCTTGTGTGTAGGAACCAGTAAGGATAAAATTGTACAATTTATAGGTATAAAGGAAAAAATAATTACCTTAACACATTTCATCAGAATTCCTCATGGAATAGGACCTGTCATTGTTCTATGAACTTATTTTTCTATCCAAGTCATTTGGGGTGGAAAGCGAGACCCTGAGGATATTAGTTAACAGAAAGAAAAGATTGCTAAACTGATCTGTATCCAAAATGAGCTGAGGAATTGGAAATAAGTGTGCTAATTGGAAAGCCTAAGAGAGAGGGAGGGTTAAGAGAAGGAAAGAGAAAACTAAGGGAGGGGAGATAAAAGAGGGAGAAGCAACCTTTTAAGAGGCTAGAGTCCACATTGGTAGGTATCAGTACAAGATATTAAAAGATTGATGCCTATTATGCAATTTTTAATTTGTTGACGTGCCATACTGTAACTTTGGTTAGCATCCACTATTCTAACAAAGTCTATTACACACATAAAGCCTTGAGTGAGTTTTGTTTTTGTGGTAATCAAGAAGGTAACTGAGTGTCCTATTTGACTCAACATGGTAGAGAACATAATGTCTATGCAATGATTCATATAAATAACTAATTCTTAGAAATAGGTAAGATAAAGAGGTCCTTGGAGATCTAGCCCCTGCCTACTTACCTGAAGTCATGCTCCTTTTCCTTCACAAGCCTCCAGCTGTACTAGTCTGGTCTCTGCTTTAAGTAGCTTGAACCATCTCCAACCTCACAGCTTTTATATATTCCCATCATCTACTGGGAATCACTTTCTTTATTCTCTTGGTGGCTACTCATCTTCTGATTTTTTGCTTAAATCTTTCTTCCTTAAGAAAATTTTAGAGTAGTTTCTCCCCAATATACTCATGTAGAACAGTGTATGTTTTCCTTCATTTTATTTATCTTGTAGGATCATCTTTGAGGTTTAAAGGAAATAATTGTAGAAGGTTCCAACTACATGATAGATTCTCAAAATTTTGTAACTGCTATTATTAACGTTATCATAATCAAAATTGATCTCACTCTAGCTGTTGGCTTCATCTCTTCTAAGGAGAAACAATCCAGCTGGCATGCACATGTAACTCAAGATGCCACCTCCTTTAATTCCTGAAACTTCTCTATCTCTAGAAAGTTTTGAGGGTCAACAACTAGGATAAGAGAAATGCAGTGTTGAAAGAATTTGGGCACTGAAGACCTATTTTTATTCAGACAAAAAATCAAATGTATCCAAGATTGGTGAGTCTAATCCACCATAGTGCTTTTACAAATTTGTTTGGTAATGGCAATTTGGAAACATGAGTCCTGTCTTTTAGAAATGGGACCCAGCACTTCTTGGGAATTGACAGGAGTCTAATATTTAAAGATATATGCTGAATTTAGCAAAGTGAGGAAGAAAGGGGTACACTCGCTCTGATATGAGCATCACTTAACAGAAGTGCAATGCTAACAATAAACTTCCAGATGTAGTAAATTATTTTCCAGAATATCTTCAGTAACAGTGCCTTAAAGAGGGCATTCCACTGCCAATTAATTTTTTCCATTGCCAACTATTTAAAATAATTAAAACATGTTCTAATATAATGGCATACTAGTAATGTTTCATAAGATATAAGGAAAAAAGAAGAGTCATTCCATTTTGCCATTTAGTGTTCTGTAACTGGCAAATGGTAAAGTGTTAATATGCAACTGTTGCTCCCAATTAATTTATGTAAAGCTCTCTGAAATCCATTTGGCAGTTCTTTAAGTGTGCCTCTAAAAGTTTCTCTTCTCTAAGACATAAAACAATGAGGAGAGACTTGGTTGATGGCAGGACTCTACCATGGGAAAGCTCGAAGGAAAACAATAAAAGGTTTTTCTAACTGTTCACTCTTCCAATCAGGCTCACAGAAGAAACACTTCTCATCAGCCTGTCAATAGGATAGATTCTGAACATAAGGCATAGAGAAAGGGTGTGGTAGGGGAAAACCTATTCCAGATTTCCCACTTAGAGTCTCTAGCAACCATCACACATGTTGCCCATACACTAAGAAAAAGATAAAAGAATATGTGCTTCTTTGATGATTATAAATCATAATCACTATTTTTGGACACTATCAGAGGTAAGGATCATTTAAAAAATATTTGTCCGTGTCAATCATTGTATAAAACACTCAAAACTACCCCCTCTTTATAACCCTCAGAAAAAGTGCCATCAATTACATAAGATGGAAGAAAAAAAGGCTTGAAGTGTTTCCTGGCCCCATCCCACTCCACCACCATTTATTGCACTGACCTTCCAGTATTCAGAGAACCACAATACCCTAACTTTGTGAACCTAGAGATATGTTCTCTCTGAAGCATTTAGCAGTGAAACTGTCACTGATCAGAGGGACAGTTACTTTGGCTGCATTGCTGGAGCTCCCCATGCAAGCATTGTTTGCTACCAACTGCCATCATTACACGGCTTGCTTCTGAGATCTAGAGCTGATGAGAATTAAGAGTTTGCTTGATTTGGTAGAATTATCTGTGTCTAATTACAGAAGAGTTAGGCAGTCTTATACATAGATTCAGTTCATCAAGGAAAAAGTCATGTTGGTCTTTTAGCATGATACAGATAGTAGTTTCCAAACCTTCATTGGCATAGAACCTCTTGGTCAAAGGATTTTATTTGTTTTTAATTGCAGTTTTTATTTATTTATTTATTTTATTATGGTAAAACATGTATGACATGAAACTTGTCACTTTCGTCATTTTTAAATGTATAATTCAGTGGCATTAATAACATCAATGTCATTAATATTCACAACTAGTGGTGCAATCATCACCTTCCAAAACTTCTTCATCACCCCAAAGAGGCACTCTGTACCCAAAAAAAACAATAATTGCTCAACTCCCCTCCCTTCAAGTTCCTGGTAACCACTAATCTACTTTCCATCTCTATGAATTTACCTACTTAAGATATTTCATATAAGTGGAGTCATACATTTGTCCTTTTTCACTTAGCATAATGTTTTCAAGGTTCATCCATATTGTAGTATGTGTTCTTTTTATGTCTGAATAGTATTCCTTTGAATGTGTATACCACATTTTGTTTATCCATTTATCTGTTGAGGGGCACTTCGGTTGTTTCTACCTTTTGTTTATTGTGAATAATGCTACAATGAATATTGGCATACAAGTATTTGCTTACAAGTCTTTGGGGTATATACTTAGGAGTGGAATTAATAGATCATATGGTATTTCCATCTTTAACTTTTTATACAACTATCAAATTGTTTTCCACAGCAGCTGCATCCTTTTTCATTTTGTTTGTCTCTCTGTTGTTTGTTTCTGTGGAAGTTAATGTGTAAAACATATAAAGGCAGAGTGATTCTGGTGGAAGCTTCTTGAGTTAGCCTCTGAGGAAACACCTGGAAGGTTCTGAGTGCCACAAACATCTTTTAAAATCCTTCCACACTCCTTCTTATGACAGATAATGGAAGAGAGCTCTGAAAACAGAGAAAATTCTTCCAAGTCACACAGCTAATGAATGCTCACTGTGGGTATCAAACCAGATTGCTGAATACAAGCTAGATTACATTTCTTGCTATTTGTATCTGGCTAAACTGGACATGTTTTTCTTTAATATTTTAGTTTTTTTTGCCTTACCAAACAAAATTTTCCATGTAGCTATTTACTGACCCGCGCTCCTTCCAACTAGGGGTTCTGACATCCCATTTTCTATTTGATCACTGGATTTGGCTAGCTGGTGAAAGAAGAGAAGGACTGAGCATAGAGGATAGCACATTTGTTTTCTAGGGTTGCTGTAACAAGGAACACAGACTTGGTGACTGAAAACTATACACTTTTATATTCTCTCACAATTTTGGAAGCTAGAAGTCCAAAATCAAAGTGCTGGCAAGGCCATGTTTCCCCTGAATCTTTTAGGGTAGAATTCTTCTTTCTTCTTCCAGCTTCTGATAGCCCCAGGCACTCATTGGCTTCTGGATGCAATACTTCAATATCTGCATCCCTTGTCAAATGGCACTCTTCTGTGCTTCTGTGCCTTCACATGGTGTTTTAGCCTGTTCTGGCTGTTGTCACAAAATCCACAGACTGAGTGGCTTATACACAGCAGAAATCTATTGCTCATAGTTCTGGATGCTGGGAGTCCATGATCAGGTACCAGCATGGTCAGGTCCTAGTGAGGGTTCTCTTCCAGGTTGCAGGCTACCAACTTCTCATTGTATCCTCATATGGTGTTAGGAGCAAAGGATATTTCATAGGCTTCTTTCACAAGGGTGACAGTCCCATTCATGAGGGTTCTACCCTCATCACCTGAATCATCTCTCCAAGGTCCCACCTCCCAATAACATCACTTTGGATGTTAAGATTTCAACATGTCAATTTGGGCCAGGTGAGGGGACCATAAACATTAAGCCCATAGCATGTGGAATTCTCTTCATCTTACCAGAACATCAGTCATATTGGATTAGGGAGCCACCCTGCTCCCTTATGACCTCATCTTAACTTAATTAATTTTATTTGCAATGTCTATATTTCTAAGTAAGATCACATTCTGAGGTACTTGGAGTTTAGACTTCAACACAGCTTATTTTGAGGAAGTGCAGCAGGGGCACAGGTAGGTGCAATTCAACACAGAGTGATAGAGAATTCTCTATGAGCCAGCCATAGAAATAGTATATTTCCCCCCTAAAGACATTTCATTGGCTGGAACTCAGTCATATGGGTCCACTGATCTGAAACTGAGTCTGAGAAATACAGTGTAGCACAGGAGCTGGTAAATACATAACACTTATGCCACAAATGGTAACCGTACAACCCAAGTAATTCAATTCTCTACCTTCTACTGGTGAGAAACACTGAAAACATGGTTGTGAGTTAATTTTAAGTTATGTCAAATACATATCTGTAAAGATAACTGACCTATTTTCATTCATGAAAATGAAAATGCTCTGTATTCTTAGTTAAAATAGGATTGGGGTAAAATGTTAGAAAAGAGGGTTAAGGAAGAATATGAGACAGAAAAGGGAATGTGGCATTATTTCCTGTTTCACACTTCTTTCACTCAACTTGGATTAGAGAAAAAAGACAAATGGTAAGTTTTGTTCCTTTGTTTACTTTTGAATGTATTTAATTAACTCAGTATTTTATTACTACAGTAAATTAAAGGGGAGACTTCCGAATTTATGGATGGACCTTTAAGAAACTTGCTTTGAAGTTATTTCTCATGTCAGGATGTGGCTAGGTAAAACAATATGAAAAGTTGGTGTACTATCTGTAGTCAGGTGTGGCTCAAAGTGTTATAGAAGTGGTAAGTCAGTTAACAAAGTACAGCCAACTGTTAGTTTTCTTCCCAGTGTTCCCTCCTCAGAGAAACAAATTTTGATGAAGTAAAAATATGTCTAGCCCTGGAAGACAAATAACAAATACTAGGAAGAAATTCAATGATCAACTACATTTAGTCAATCATGGCAAACCTGTTTGCATTAGGCAGTATTGGTTTAGGTATGTCACATGACCCAGTTTTGGAAAATAAAATGTAAGGCAAACTTCCCAAGAGGAGCCTCTGTGAAATATATATTTTTTGATGATAACAGAAGTATGCAGAGAAAAGTCTTTTTCCTTTTCCATTCCTACTTCTTATTTAGAATACTGTCACATAAAGACATTGATTGAAACTGCAGTCACCATCTTAAAGTAAGAGAGGAGTCATCATTAACACACTAAGAGTGATAGAGCGGTAAAATTGAACAGTTTCACTTTCAGGCACAGAATGACTCTGTGACTCCAGAATAAATGTTCAGTAAATAATAAGCATCTGTGTGGGATAAGCTGACTTGAATCAGGTAATCTGTTACTTGTAGTCAAACTCATCCTAACTGATAACAATACGCATATGCCTAGGGATCCACCTGTGTTCCAGGGTCCCTATCAGCTAAATTCAAGAGGTCTTTAATCTGTGTGCTCAGTTCCTCTTCTTAAATAGTCTGCCCTGATGACAGAAAGAAATATCTGGTTCAACACCAGAAATATCTGGTCCAACTATGGACTAGCATGGGAAGAGGGTTGAAATTATGATTACTTATATAACAGGTGATTTCTGATTATTCATCTCATCTCCAAGTCTCATTCTTTCTATATTAAATAAAGTGTGGGCTCAGTTTTCTCTATGGGCTATGTAAGCTCCATTCTGTATTTGAAGTTGGCCCTGACCCAACCTTAGGATGGTGAGGTTCTGATATGCTGCTTAGTCCTGCCCAGAGCCTTCCTCTGGGCATGGATCTTGATACCTCAACCCACAGTTGGAGACCTGCTTTTACTAAAACGATGATTTCAAACCTTAGATTCCATCATTTAATACACTTGGTCCTGCAGTTCTCTTGTGGTCCTGCTTACTGGAGTGAATCGCTAATATTGCTTTCTGCCAGAACCATATCAAAATTTGCCATACCCTTTGTAGAGCTTTGTCCATTGGTCCTTGCTGGTTCCAGCCTGGCCACTAAGTGTCTCCAACTGTCCTGTGTATCCTGCTTCTCTCCTTTTCCCTGCTAGTCCATGTTGCTGAAGCCCCTGGATGCCTCCTTCCCAAGATGACATCAGTTGGAGGCAGCAATGAGATATAGTACAAACAGCCCAGGACCAGGAGTCATTCAATCTGAAATGCAATTAGAGTTCTGCCCCATACTGTCTGTGTGACCATGAACAAATCACTTAACCTCTCTGGGTCTTGGCTTTGTCATCTGTAAAATGAAGAGGTTGAGCTAAATGAACTCTAAGATCTCTCCCTGATCTAAAACTTCAAAATGAAAAGCAAAGCTTTAAACTGGTTTGACCATAGTCATTTATTTTCACAGTAGGAGCCTTTAAAAAGTTTGCCTTTTGCTTGGAGTTTCTTCCATTTTTTTTCTGATTTTCTTTTCCTTCTGGATAATTCCAATTCTCCTCCTAAAGGCTATTCTCTATTTCTATGATAACGTCTAAAAATGCTGTGCTCTGTGAAATATCTAGGCTTCTTACCAAAACAAGCTATAAATTCCCATTCCTTAGAGGATTTCCTCTTTTTTGTTGTTGTTGTGGACATAAACATGATGAAAATTTTGAATATTATTTAAAGATGAGTATTTTCATTATGCCATCCGTCTAACAGCAATTCTGCAGGAAAAAATAACGTCAGGGACCTGAATGAATAGAAGTGAGTGTCATAACAAATTAATTACTTCTGAGGAGGTATTTCTGATTAATCCATCCACTGTGATTCTCCAATTCTTTGTCCACTTATTACATTCTAATCTGTACCAAACAAACAATCTCTGGAACAATTTGCGGAATGGGGGCATATAAATGGATAAGTGAATTAAAATTACCTAGCCAATGGGATAATGACTTTAGTGTTCATAACATAGAGAGTATATATACAAAATAATCTAGATCTAAATGTTCTTCTCTGTAGAAGTGTTGGTGGGAAGAAGTGGGAGGTGGGAAGAAGGTAGCATAATACAAAGCTTTTCCTAGGAGCTAATGAGTCAGCTCTATTACTCAAACTGAAATGGCCACACCTGAAGCTGCCTCTATAAGGGCCCCAAAGAACTCTGAGAATATATGTGCAGGAGGGGAAGGTGGGTGTTCAGCTTAAACAACTCCAAGGTCTTGTACACAGTCAGTTCCTACAACCTGCGCTTATAAAGAATGTCAGATAAGAAAAAGCAGGAAGCATGGGTTTGATTCATTCCCCTTCATACCTCAGTCCTTTTTCTCTCTCTAAACCTCAAACTCTGACCAACAAATTGTTCAATAAATATGTATTGAACACTTAATATATATAAGGTAATGCATTATATACTGTGAATCATATAACACACACAGCAATATGGGTCTTGACCTTATGAAGTAGTTTAAGGCTCCAGCCATGGTTAAGAAAAGACACATCATCATGTATGCTATTTGTGCCAATGGTTGAACAAGGGATGTGGTTGTGGATGATTGTTTGCTTACAGTCCCCATCTGTCCTACACCCCTATCCTCAGCCTCACTCATTCATCTACCTAGGGATAGGACTGATACTCACACCCCTTCTGGGCCCTGAAAGGACAATAGTAAGTAAGCCACGAAAAGACAGGACAAAGTGATAGAGCCTATATCAGAATTAAAAATGTACAGGAGTTAACTAAAGGAAGGAAGTAATCTCAGTGAAAGGAAATTGATGTTTGGCTTACAGATCATTCATGCTAGAACTGGAGCAGGGGTGGAGGGAACATACCCTATCTCCTTCACCTCAAGGACTTGAAGGGACTAGAAAAACTTCCTCCAATATTACTGAGGGGAAAATTAAGTGAAACCTAACGACTGATGGAGTGAGTCAGAGGGCCTTATGATGGGACAGGAAGTTTTAAAAGTCAATTCCAGTCACTTTTCTAGAAACTTGCAAATGTCTTCCACTTTACCCAGAATAAAGCTCCAAGTTATGCAAGACCCTAACGTGACTTGGGCCCCACTCTCTATTCTGTCTCATCTCCTGACACTCTCCCTTCAGCTCTCTCAGCTCCAGGCACATTGACTTCCCTGATGTTCATCAGACGGATAGAGCTTACTCCCACCCACTGATCTCTGCATTTGCTGCCCCTCTTGCTGACAGCCCCTCCCTTAAATGACTCATTCTCTTGTTGTCATTCAAGGTTTTGTTCTAATGTATCCTTAGGAGAAAGATGGCCCCTCACCTCTCTAAACTGGTGACCACCCAGGGGCGCCTGGGTGGCACAGTCGGTTAAGCGTCCGACTTCAGCCAGGTCACGATCTCGCGGTCCGTGAGTTCGAGCCCCGCATCAGGCTCTGGGCTGATGGCTCAGAGCCTGGAGCCTGTTTCCGATTCTGTGTCTCCCTCTCTCTCTGCCCCTCCCCCGTTCATGCTCTGTCTCTCTCTGTCCCAAAAATAAATAAAAAACGTTGAAAAAAAAATTAAAAAAAAAAAATAATAAACTGGTGACCACCCAGTCATTTTCTCCCCGTTTTGACCTGTGTATTAGTTTCCTGATGCAGCTATAATGAACTACCACAAACTTGGTGCTTGAGAACAACAGATATTTCCTCGCACAGTTCTGGAGGCCAGAAATCTGAAATCAGTTTCACTGAGCTGAAATCAAGATGTTGGTGGAGCTGTGCTCTTTCCAGAGCCCTAGGAGAGAACTCCTTGCTTGCCTTTTCCAGCTTCCGGTGGCTGCTGGCATCCCTTAGCTTGCGGCTGTATCACTCCAAACTCTGCCTTCTTGTGGCCTTTTCCCATTCTGTCTGTGAAACACCCCCCTCTGTCTCTCTCAGTATCCCTGTGATGGCATTTAGGGCTCATTCAGATGACCCAGGATAGTCTCCTCATCTCAAGATCTTTAACTTAATTACATCAGTAAAGATCTTTTTCCAAATAAGGTAATATTTACCAATTCCAGGAATTAGGACTGAAAGCTTTGGGGCCATTTTTTAACCTACCACATCCTGTCTTATTTATTCTAATAATGCATTTCACTACCTCACCTGTTATTTATTTGCCATATATTTATTGATTTGACATCCCTGTCATATCCCCAACATAAGTAAATAAGTATTTGTTACAAGAATGAATGCAAAGACTCACTCGTGGCCAACCAGAGGGAGCAGATATGGTCACAGACATGATTGCGTGTTGGTGCTCTTGTCCATCAGAGCTTTCATATGTTACAGAAACTCCAAACTGCCAGTATGCAAATCTCTGTATGGGGAGGGGGGGGGGGTCTTTTTTTCCAGAACCACAGAAGACCATGCTGTCCAAGCACAGATCAGAAGATCCAGGAAAATAGCAATAGCACATCTTGAAAGTAATATTCAACCAGGGGCCCTCAGGTTTCAGTGTATATAAATACCCCAGTTCCTTTGGTCCTCAGATGAGATCACTCTGAGTGTATGATTGGCATCGTTTTGGGAGCTTCCCCGTGGAACTTAACCTTCGTCACCCACTGTTGTAGTTGGCCTAATAGCACACTGGTTGATGGTTCTCCACTAGTGTATCACACTGCACCTGCTCCTTTCAGCTCCCAAATAAACTATCAGCACTCTGCTCTGTGTCTCGAGGCCTGCTTCTGAGTGAACCCAAACTTAAACAAGAATAAAAGTAATGAGTTGCTTTGTGCCATCTTGAAACTTCTGATCAGTGCCTAATTATTTAGTAAATAATTTTCAGCAACGGACCTTACCTTCCCACCTTTAAGGATTCTGAGTGAAATAAACAACTTGTCTAACTATTCAGGGTGACCCTACTTCTGATTACAATGTGCTGCTTATTTGATCGAGATAACTCTTCCTTACTATTGGGAATGCAAACTGGTGTGGCCACCGTGGTAGACGGTACTGAAGTTCCTCAAAAAATTAAAACTAGATGTGGTGCCTGGGCGGCTCAGTTGGTTAAGTGTCCCACATCGGCTCAGGTCATGATCTTGCAGTCTGTGAGTTTGAGCCAAGTGTCAGGCTCTGTGCTGACAGCTCAGTGCCTGGAGCCTACTTCCGTTTCTGTGTCTCCCTCTCTCTCTCTCTGCCCCTCCCCCACTCACGCTCTGTTTCTTTCTCTCTCTCTCAAAAATAAACATTAAAAACATTAAACAACGAAAAAATGTTTAATTAAAAATAGAACTACCCTATGATCCAGTCATCGTACTACTATTTACTTAAGGAATAAAAAAACACTAATTTGAAGGGATATATTTTCCCCCCATGTTTACTGCAGCATTATTTACAGTAGTCAAACTATGGAATCAGCCCGAGTATCCAAAAATAGATTAATGGATAAAGAAGATGTGGTACATATGTACAACGGAATATTATTCAGCCATAAAAAGAATTAAATCTTGCCATTTCCAACAACATGAATGGATCTCGACAGTATAATCCTAAGTGAAATAAGTCAGAGAAAGATAAATACCATATGATTTCACACCTATATGGAATTTAAGAAACAAAACAAATGAAGTGGAAAAAAGAGACAAACCTTAAACAAGACTCTTAAATATAGAGAATAAGTAGATGGTTACTAGAGGGGAGGTGAGTGGGGGGTGGGTGACATAGGTGAAGGGGATTAAGGAGTGCACTTGTCTTGAGAAGCACTAAGTAATGTATGGAAATGTTGGATCACTATATTGTAAACTGGAACTAATATACCACTTTATGTTAACTACACTGAAATTAAAATTAAAAAAAAAAATACAAATGTTCCCTAAACCTGTATTAAGTCTTCATTTGGGTCGCCTGGGTGGCTCAGTCAGTTAAGCATCTGACTCTTGGTTTTTGGCTCAGGTCATGAGCTCATGGTTCATGGGTTTAAGCCCCACATCAGTCTCTGCACTGACACTGCAGAGCCTGCTTGGGATTTTCTCTCTCCCTCTCTTTCTACCTCTTCCCTGCTCTCTCTCTCTCTCTCTCTCTCAAAATAAATAAATGGGGGTGCCTGGATGGCTCAGTCGGTTGAGCATCCAACCTCAGCTCATGATCTTGTGATTTCTGAGTTCGAGCCGGTGTCAGGCTCTGTGCTGACAGCTCGAGCCTGCTTAAGATTCTGTGTGTGTCTCGCTCTGCCCCTCCCCTTCTTGCTCTCTCTCCTCACCCTCTCTTTCTCCCTCAAAAATAAACAAACATTAAAAATTTTTTTAAACAAATTAACTTTAAAAATTAAGTTTTCATTTAAGATATAATAAAGGACTGGAGTGTCTGTAAAATCAGGCTGACAAGAATCAGAGATATTTCCCAACATTGAGCTACATTAATAATCCAAAAATACAAATTATCACAAGACATAGACAGGGAGGGAAAAATGTGGGGCCGTAAATGCACATAAGGACACACTGTAAACCATATTTAACGTAAGATCGCTACGTCATGCCCCCAGGAACATCACTTACAAAAAAAAGGAGCTTGTTTGGTCATGATACATTTTCATTTTATATTCTAATTGTTACATAGACATTTTCCAAAAGTCATTCTTGATGAATCAATAGATTCTAGGTTTGTTTATCATAGTCCTAGGTAGATCAGGTACACTCTTCTAAAAGGATTCCACAGATGAAGATTCTCCTACCAGTAAATACCATGTGTTTCCAGGAAGCCTTTTATTAGCATGTTTAAAAAAGATTTGACCAAATAATCATTCTTTCTTGAGGCATCACCTTATAAAGGGAGAAATGCATTATAGACCTATCGGTAGATCTTTCCATCCTAACAAATTATCACGTTAGGATAATGTGGAATGAACATCAAAAGGTTAATAGACATTTTGATTCACTTTGAGGAGACTACCCACACTTTGAAAGTATCTGCTTTTTTTTTTTTAATTTTTTTTTTAATGTTTATTCATTTTTGAGACAGAGAGAGACAGAGCATGAATGGGGGAAGGTCAGAGAGAGAGGGAGACACAGAATCTGAAACAGGCTCCAGGCTCTGAGCGGTCAGCACAGAGCCCGATGCGGGGCTCGAACTCACGGACCACGAGATCGTGACCTGAGCCGAAGTCAGATGCCCAACCAACCAAGCCACCCAGGCACCCCTGAAAGTATCTGCTCTTAATTACCCCTTCTTTCACACAACTCATATATCTTTTGGCAAATATTAGCTATTCGTGCCATTATTTTCAATAAAATTTTGTAAGAAATTTCTGTAACTGGTTAGCAAAGCCTAGGCTTTGTTATACAATCATTTGAAACATGTAATGAATAGAGAGGTTCTGGAAATTGTATCTTAATAAGAATAATGAAGTTCGGGGCGCCTGGGTGGCGCAGTCAGTTAAGCGTCCGACTTCAGCCAGGTCACGATCTCGCGGTCCGTGGGTTCGAGCCCCGCGTCGGGCTCTGGGCTGATGGCTCGGAGCCTGGAGCCTGTTTCCGATTCTGTGTCTTCCTCTCTCTCTGCCCCTCCCACGTTCATGCTCTGTCTCTCTCTGTCCCAAAAATAAAAAAAAAAATAAATAAAAAATGTTGAAAAAAAAAATTAAAAAAAAAAAAAAGAATAATGAAGTTCAAGCCCCTGGTGAAGTTATGGTGGATAATCATTATGTAGAGCTTGTTTGAGATATAAATAACTCAAGGATAAGAGATTGTCAGTCTGTCAGAAGTCTTCATCTGTTTTTTAAACAAAAGTCAGCAGTTAATGGGAAGAAGAGTATAGTGAGCCTAACTCCTTTCTTTTCGGGGGTAGGGGGGGAATGAGGAAGAGGGCTGAGAAAAGACGTAAAATTTAAAATTTTTTAGTTGTTTAAGGATGGCAGAATTCGTCCTAAATACTCAATTTTAACACAATTTCTGAAGGTACAAATTTCTCTTTCTTGATATATTTTAAAGCAGAAGGAAGCAAACCTGGAGAAAACAAAAAATGAGAATTGGACCAAAGAACAAATAATAAAACTTTCTTTTCTCCAACTACATGTTGTTCTTTATCATATGAATGTTGAATTCCAAAGTTAGGTCTCCATGACTTAAAAACATCTCTTCTGCTGCCAACTGTAACTATTTTATTTTAAATAAGACCAGGTGTAGGCACTTGGGGCTAAAATGGGGAAAGATGCATATAATCCTGTTTTCTCATCTTCCTCTGCCCAGAAAGCCCCAGACCACAACACAAAGGCTACCAACACCATCTCAATTAATCCAAAGAGCTGACTTTCATCTCAAGATCAAGGGCTGAATGTGCCAAATAAGGCTCCATTACCCCTTCTGGAGAAAAGAGTTCTCTCCAGTTCTTTTTGAAGCTTAAGAAACAAAAGAAGAAAGAAAAAGGTTCTGTTTAAAGGGGAAAAAAATGTCATACCAGTTTTCAAGAGACAAGTCATAAAAAGGATTATAAAAAAATGAAGAGTTGATTTCCCAGCATTCACAACAGCCCATTCTGTATATTTTTCTCTCCTCTCCTTAATCCACCACTGTAGGTTTCCTGGGATTTCTAGACTCTCACACACACTTCCAAACCACCTATGTAGGAAGAATTTGGGATGTTTATCTTAGAGTGGAATTAAGGATATTTTCACTCTCCTACAGGTACTTATAATTTTAAATTTTCTTTCAAATTATAAAGGAAAACTACTCTTTTGTCATGGTACTTAAAAAAATTTTTTAATGCTTATTTATTCTTTGAGAGAGAGAGAGACAGAACAGGGGAAGGGCAGAGAGAGGGAGACACAGCATCTGAAGCAGTCTCCAGTCTCCTAGCTTCAGCACAGAGCCTGACTCGGGGCTTGAAATCATGAACCATGCGATCATGACCTGACCCAATCAATGTCAGAGGTTTAACTGACTGAGCCACCAGGCGTCCCTATCATGGTACTTTTCTCAGAAAAAAATACAGGAGATAAAACAGTTTATCTCAGATAGAAAATGACCATGTATATTAGGCAATTCTCACTGAGATCAAAGTTTTGATGCTGTTACTGTTATTTTTAGCCAAGCTAAATATTTACTCACTAGTAATATAAATCAAATGATGAAATATATACGTATAATATTTAAGGTCTTAATTTTATTATGTATGCATTATTTAAATCACTTACTATATTGAACATAGAAAAAATATTTTTTCTCTCTCATATTCCTTAAAATAATTTTAAGTGAACTCACAGCCTCATCTAACAGTGTCCTGGTACACATCATTTTCACTTCCACTGAGTTGCTTCAGGTAAAATATTTTGAAATGTTTGTGATGCTCACCAGATATTTCATCCCAAGCTAAAAGTACCCATTCACACAAATCAGTATATTTTTTTATTCCACTCGTGGGTAATATGTTCACAATGCGAACAAACAAAATGCGAAACTTACTCTATTATTTTAAAGTCTTCTCTACACTTGTGTACTGTTTACCATGTCATTCTACTCTGGCAATTGTAAGGATGACCAAGAATAATTACTATATTTGTGTTTTCTTCTGTGCTGACAATGAGATACGAATCTTGATGTGTAATCAGTAAAATTTTTAATCTACTCAACTTGAACTTCTAGTGATTATTTTATGATCCTTATGGGTTGAAGTATGTATTCTCTTCTGGACCTCAAAATCAGATTTTATATGTCTTTTATTTCTGTTCACATTGTTTCAGGGTTTTGACATTACAAGGTGCACAGGATAGGCTTAATGTTTAGATTTTCTGGAGTAAATTAGTGAGAGTTTAGAAATAGTCCTTATTATGAGCAATTTTGTTTGATTTTTATTTTGTTAAAGAATTAAACTTAACTTGGTTTTTAATAGATATATGGTTTCATTCAGATTTTTTTCAAATTGAAGGAAAAATGAGGTGGATTAAAAAAAGCCTACAGCAAATAAGAATAACGTAATATGCCACTGTGTTCATACAGGGCAGCTGCATCATCTTAATGGTTTGCCACATCTGCTGTAGATTTTTTATGACTGAAATAAAAGTATTCCTCAGATTAAAAAAAAAAAAGAATAATTACTAAATATGAGGTCAATTTCTTTGCCTTCATTTCCACCAATTTTATCCAGTGAACCTCTACCAGTGTCCAAAACTAGCTTTTATTGACATCATTTCAAGCAAATTTGCTTACCCAACATTAATTTCTTGTTAAAAAAAAAGAGAGAGAGAGAGAAAGAATATGGATGAGAAAGGCTGTATGCATGTATAAAGGCTCAGAAATAAGGCAACTAGCTCTTTACTGAGAACAATAATGTGACAGGGTTAAGTTCAAACCCCAAGAAAACCCGTTAATATCTTTCTACACTTCCTCCTAATAATAAATTATTTTACATATTAGTTCCATGTTATAAGCAATTTCGTATCCTGCCTTTTTTGTACCCACCTAAGCATTTCTCCCCATATCATTATTCATCTTAAATATCATTTTAATGGCCACACAACATTCCACACTGTAGATATACCATAATCTACTCAACGTTTCCCCTCTTGATAGATGTTTATTTTCAGTGTCTTATTATTATGAACAGTGCCTCAAAGAAAATCATTGTGAATAAATCTTTGTCTGCACTGCTGATCATTTTATTATAGTAGATTCCTGGAAGAGGAATTACTAGGTAAAATAATATGGAAAACTTTGCAGATTTTGCAACAGAGACTTTTGAATACGTTGCTTTCATATCAGTTATACTAATTTTCCACTCTTAGCAGTGGTGAGGCAGGGGCTGATTGTTATATCTTTACCAGAATTGATAATTTGGCATACGATTTTATTAATTTGATAGTTGAAAGTATTATCATTGCTTTATTTTTTAATTATAAACAAAGTTAAACATTTATATATTTTCTTTTTTTGTGATTTTTTCTATGAACACATTTCCATGTTCCGTGTCTCTTGTTTACTGAGCATCTACTGTTTTCCTTTTCAATCTGTGTGAGCTTTATATATGTTTATGATATCGATATTTTAAAATCAGAATTGTTGAAATTACATCTCAATTGGTTTTAATAACTTTTCATCATTTTTACAATCAGAAATTTTAGATAGTCTTACACAGTAAAATCTATTTTATTTATTTCACATATAATTTTTTAACATGCATGGCAGATAAACCTTAAGGTAGCCCCATAACCTCTATCTTCAGACAAGAACCCAGCCCTGGCTGACAATTTGCTTACAGCCTTGCAGGGGATCCAGCTAAGCTATGCTCAGAATCCCCCTGTATAGAAGCTATGAGATAGCAAAAGTTTGTTTCTTTAAGCTTCCAAGTTTGTGTTTATGTGTTACACAGATAGAAAACTAATACGTATTTTGGTATGAGCGCTGGGTTGCTTATGTAAGAAATGTATAAAAGTATGGGAATGCCTTTAGAAATTAGCATAAGGGAGAGGCTGGAAGAATTCACAGAAAGCCTAACTGGTCTTTAACAGACTGTTAGAAAAAACCTGGACTTGGATTTCCTTTTTTTTTTTAAGTCCAAATAACATTCCATGTGTACATGAGTGTGTGTATACTGAAATAATCACCACAATTAAGCTAATGAACATGTCTAACACCTCCCATAGTTGCCATTTTTTGTGTGTGTTTGTGTGTGGTGAAAAGCACTTAAGAGTGAAAGCACTGTTAGCAAATTTCAAGTATATGATACACTATTGTTAACTACAGTCATACTGCTGTACATTACATCTCCAGAACCTACTCACCTTGCATAACTGAAACTGTCCCCGTTGACCATTATCTCCTCATTTCCTTTTCCCCCAACCCCTAACAACCACCATTTTATTCTCTTCTTCTATGAGTTTGCCTATTTCAGATTCCACAGAGAAGTGAGATCATGCAGTATCTGCTGTTCTGTGTCTGGCTTATTTCACTTAGCATAATATCAGTAATCCCACCTCTGGGTATACATCCAAAGGAAATGAAATCAGTATCTAGAAGAGATATCTGTACTCCCATGTTCATTGCAGTGTTATTCACAATAGTAAAGATATGGAAACAACCTAAATGTCTGCTGATGGACTAATAAATAAAATGTGAGATAAATATATATATACACACCCATATAGTCTTGAAGGAGGCAGATAATTTGTCTCTGTAGTGTTGCAATGCCACAGACAGAGAGGAATCATACCTTAGGAGCTATAATGAACAGATTGCACATGGGAATCTCACCTGGATACACTTGATTTACATGATAAGTTTTTTTGTTTTACTCTAAACAAATGCTTTAATGGAACAAGACTCATGGGAATCTTGGAGAGGATGGGTATGTTTTGCATGTAGGAGGAACATGAATCAATGGAAGCCAGAAGACAGACTCTGGTAGATAGATTTTAAAGTGGCCCCCATAATCTCCACTTCCTGGTGATCATAACCTAGTATAATAGTGCTGCTTGAATGCGGGCAAGACCTGTATCCTGCTTCCAGTCAATAAAATAAGGCTGAAGTGAGAGAATGTCACTCCCATAATTATGTTACATTATATAACACTCTGTCTTGATAGCAGACTCACTTTAGTGACCTCCGATTGCTGACTTTGAAAAAGCAAACTGCCCTGAATCCTACAGCTTCAAGAAAATAAATTCTGCCACCAACCTCTGGGCATTGGGAAGTGGATGCTTTCCAGTTGAGCCTTCAGATGAGAATCCAATCCCAGCAGACCAGCAGATAACGATTTCAGGCTGACAGGAGACACACCCCACATTGGGCTCAGACTTCTGAACCACAGAAACTGTGGTATAGTAAATGTGTATAGTTTTAATCCACTAAATTTGTTTTAATTTTATATGCAGCATAGAAAACTAATACGAGCATGGAAGTTTTTTGTATGTCTCACGTCCATGAAATACAGCCAGACCAACACTAAACCATCCTACACACCTAGAAAACTGATTGGAGGATTAACGCAACAATCTGCACAACCTGGACCGCAGAATTCAGCAGGTACGCAGCGCAGAGAAGTGAACTTGGGGAGCGAGAGGGCGCAGGAAGGGAGGTGCTTTTGCAAGTGGAGAGAGGACGGAGAATGGTGGGGGGAGAATACGGGAAAAGCACCCCTCCCCAAAAGCAGCTGGAGAGAAAGTGGAAAATTGAAAACAGCTGCAGGGACTAAACTAAAAAGGGAGAAAGGAGAAAGGAGAAATGAGAGGGTTTAAATTCCATTAAGACTGCAAACAAGGGAGTGCAGTCTGCAACTCCACAGCTCCCTACCTGGTGGTGCTCTGGTGGGAAGGGCGAATCCCCAGGAACGGAGTGGCGTCCGGGAGGTTCTCGGGCCACACGGGGAAAAGCGGTTCCACTGCTGGAAGGACATTTGATAGAGACTGTTGAAGTCACCTGGTCCCAGAAGACCCCAGAAGGTGGCCACGTTCGCCACTGCTGGAACAAGGTCCTTAAGGGTGAAGCCTGGTGCCGGATGTGTGATGTGATCTTCCATAATCCCTGAAACGCTGCTGCTACACTATCTCGTGAACTTTTTCTGGGGTGGGCTGGCATCCGGCTGCAGTCTCGGGGCACCGGCAGCAGCAGGGCCCAGCAAGCGTTCCTGGGCGCAGCCGACATTCGGCCATTGCTCATTCGGCCATTGCTCGGTGAGACCCTCCCACAGAGGGGCGGAGCGGGTCAAAGCCGCAGTCCTTCAGAAGGAAGGGGCTGGGGAAAACAGCCACATCTGAGACAAAACCGGGGAGAGAGGTACTGCCTGGGGCCTGGTCACGGAGAGTGAAAAAGAGGGGAGTGGACGAAAGCTGAAGACAGAGGACGGGCACGCGATTGCTGATCTGGGAGAACAGACTGAGTAGCTGGGTGGTGCCATCTTTCACTGCTGCTGCGCTTGTGCATATGCACCTATGAGCCCCACCACAACACTCCACCACAGTAGGCTAGCAGCGCCATCTAGTGGAGAGCAGAGCCGTTACACTGAGCCACGCCCAAATGGGCCAACCTCTCTCTTCAAGAACACAAACCTTACCGCCGGTTTCCTTTATGGATTATAAAGCACTACATAGACTGACTTCTAGGGGAAAACGAAGCAATTTCAGTCCTACTTCAATCTGTTAGCAGGTCCATCTACTCAATTTTCTTTCTTTTTTTTTCTATTTTACACTTCTTTTTCTTGAATACAGAAAGAAAAAATTCATTTTTATTTTCAAGTTTTATTAAAAATATTTTTCTTTAATTTTTATTACTACATTTTTCACTTTTGTGTAATTTTTTTCAAATTCTATTTTACTGCCATTATTTTATTTTAGTCTACTACAGTATATTAAATTTTTCAAATTTCCAAACGATTTTCTTTTTTCCTTTTTTTCTTTTCTTTTTTCTTTTTTTTCTCTTTTTCATTTCCTCTCTCTTTCTAGAATATAGAAAAAGAAAAATCATTTTTATTTTTAATTTTTAATAAAAATATTTTCTTTAATTTTTTTCTACTATATTCTTTACGTCTGTGTATATTATTTCAAATTCTGTTTTACCTCCATCATCTCATTTTAGTCTACTTCAGTGTATTCATTTTTTCAAATTCTCAAATGATTTCCTTTTCTTTTTTGTCCCCCCCCCCCGTTTTTGTTCTCTAATCTGTCAAACCACTTTCAACACCCAGACCGAAACACACCTAGGATCTAGCATCATTTATTTGATTTGAGTGTGTGTGTGTTTAATTTTTTAATATTAATATTTTTTAATTTAATTTTTTTAATTTTAATTTTTCTACCTCATTACTTCCTTTTCTCCCTTCAAAATGACAAAATGAAGGATTTCACCCCAAAAGAAAGAGCACGAAGAAACGACAGACAGGGGTTTAACCAACACACATACAAGCAAGATGTCTGAACTAAAACTTAGAATCACGATAATAAGAATACTAGCTGGAGTCGAAAATAGATTCAAATCCCTTTCTGCAGAGATAAAAGAAGTAAAAAATAGCCAGACGAAATTAAAAATGCTATAACTGAGCTGCAATCACGGATAGATGCAGTGGCGGCAAGGATGGATGAGGCAGAACAGAGAATCAGCAATATAGAGGACAAACATAAAGAGAAAAATAAAGTAGAAAAAAAGAGGGAGATTAAGGCAAAAGAGCACGATTTAAGAATTAGAGAAATCAGTGACTCATTAAAAAGAAACAACATCAGAATCATAGGGGTCCCAAAAGAGGAAGAGAGAGAAAAAAAGGGGTAGAAGGGTTAGGTGAGCAAATCATAATGGAAAACTTTCCTAACCTGGGGAAAGACACAGACATCAAAATCCAGGAAGCACAGAGGACCCCCGTTAGATTCAACAAAAACCGATCATCAACAAGGCATATCATAGTCAAATTCACAAAATATTCAGGGAAGGAGAGAATCATGAAAGCAGCAAGGGAAAAAAAAAGTCCCTAACTTACAAGGGAAGACAGAAGAGGTTTGCAGCAGATCTCTCCACAGAAACTTGGCAGACCAGAAAGGAGTGGCAGATATATTCAATGTGCTGAATCAGAAAAATATGCAGCCAAGAATTCTTTATCCAGCAGGGCTGTCATTCAAAATAGAAGGAGAGGGGCGCCTGGGTGGCAGAGTCGGTTAAGCGTCCGACTTCAGCCAGGTCACGATCTCGCGGTCCATGAGTTCGAGCCCCGCGTCAGGCTCTGGGCTGATGGCTCGGAGCCTGGAGCCTGTTTCCGATTCTGTGTCTCCCTCTCTCTCTGCCCCTCCCCCGTTCATGCTCTGTCTCTCTCTGTCCCAAAAATAAATAAAAAACGTTGAAAAAAAAAATTCAAAATAGAAGGAGAGATAAAAAGTTTCCCAGACAAACAAAATTTAAAGGAGTTTGTGACCACAAAACCAGCCCTGCAAGAAACTTTAATGGGGGCTCTCTGAGGGGAGAAAAGATGACAATACATACATATATACATATATATATATGTGTATATATATATATATATATATACACATATATATATATACACACACACACATATGTATATATACTAGTATGTATACATATATATGTATATATACTAGTATATATACATATATATGTATACATACTAGTATATATACACTAAAAGCAACAAAGATTAGAAAAGACCAGAGAACACCACCAGAAACTCCAACTCTACAAGCATCACAATGGCAATAAATTCATATCCTTCAGTATTCACTCTAAACATCAATGAACTCAATGCTCCAATCAAAAGACACAGGGTAACAGAATATTTAAGAAAACAAGATCCATCTACATGCTGTTTACAAGAGACCCACTTTAGACCTAAAGACAACTTCATATTGAAAATAAGGGGATGAAGAACCACCTATCATGCTAATAGTCAACAGAAAAAGCTGGAGTAGTCATACTTATATCAGACAATCTAGACTTTAAAATAAAGATTGTATCAAGAGACGCATAAGGACATTATATCATAATCAAGGGGTCTATCCACCAAGAAGACCTAACAATTGTAAACATTTATGAGCCAAATGTGTGAGAACCCAAATATATAAATCAACTAATCACAAACATAAAGAAATTCATCAATACTAATACTATAATAGTAGGAGACTTCAACACCCCACTCACAGCAATGGACAGATCATCTAATCAAAAAATCAACAAGGAAACAATGGCTTTGAATGACACATTGGACCAGATGGACTTAACAGATATATTCAGAACATTTCAGCCTAAAGCAGCAGAATATACATTCTTCTCCAGTGCACATCGAACGTTCTCCAGAATTGACCATATACTGGGACACAAATCATCCCTAAGTCAGTACAAAAAGATGTAGATCATACCGTGTATATTTTCAAACCACAATGCTATGAAACTTGAAATCAACCACAAGAAAAAATTTGGAAAGGTAACAAATACTTGGAGACTGAAAAACATCCGACTAAAGAATGAATGGGCTAACCAAACAGTTAAAGAGGAAATTAAAAAGTATATGGAAGTCAATGAAAATGATAGCACCACAACCCAAAACTTCTGGGACACAGCAAAAGCGGTCATAAGAGGAAAGTATATAGCAATCCAGGCCTTCCTAAAGAAGGAAGAAAGATCTCAGATACACAACCTAACCTTTTGCCTCAAAGAGCTGGAAAAAGAACAGCAAATAAAACCCAAAACCAGCAGAAGACAGGAAATGATAAAGATTAGAGCAGAAATTAATGCTATCAAAACCATAAAAACAGTAGAACAGATCAATGAAACCAGAAGCTGGTTCTTTGAAAGAATTAACAAAATTGATAAACCACTAGCCAGTTTCATCAAGAAGAAAAAGGAAAGGACCCAAATAAATAAAATCAAGAATGAAAGAGGAGAGATCACAACCAACACAGCAGAAATAAAAACAATAATAAGAGAATATTATGAGCAATTATATGCCAACAAAATGGGCGATCTGGAAGAAATGGACAAATTCCTAGAAACATATACTCTACCAAAACTGAAACAGGAAGAAATAGAAAAATTGAACAGACCCATAACCAGTAAGGAAAATGAATTAGTAATCAAAAATCAGCCAAAAAACAAGAGTCCAGGGCCAGATGGCCTTCCAGGGGAATTCTACCAAACATTTAAGGAAGAGTTAACACCTATTCTCTTGAAGCTGTTCCAAAAAATAGAAATGGAAGGACAACTTCCAAATTCTTTCTATGAAGCCAGCATTACCTTGATTCCAAAACCAGACAGAGACCCCACTAAAAAGGAGAACTATAGACCAATTTCCCTGATGAACATGGATGCAAAAATCCTCAACAAGATATTAGCCAATTGGCTCCAGCAATACATTAAAAAAATTATTCACCACGACCAAGTGGGATTTATACCTGGGATGCAGGGCTGGTTCAATATCTGCAAAACAATTAACGCAATTCATCACATCAATAAAAGAAAGGACAAGAACCATATGATCCTCTCAATAGATGCAGAGAAAGCATTCGACAAAATACAGCATCCTTTCTTCATAAAAACCCTCAAGAAAGTAGGGATAGAAGGAGCATACCTTGAGATCATAAAATCCATATATGAAAGACCCAATGCTAATATCATCCTCAATGGGGAAAAACTGAGAGCTTTCCCCCTAAGGTCAGGAACAAGACAGGGATGTCCACTCTCGCCACTGTTATTCAACATAGTATGGGAAGTCTTAGCCTCTGCAATCAGACAACACAAAGAAATAAAAGGCGTCCAAATCGGCCAGGAGGAGGTCAAACTTTC
Organism: Neofelis nebulosa; assembly: GCF_028018385.1. NCBI lineage: Eukaryota > Metazoa > Chordata > Mammalia > Carnivora > Felidae > Neofelis > Neofelis nebulosa. Next base: position 127,336,392 of record NC_080788.1, on the reverse strand, counting down.
ACTCTTAGCAGATGACATGATACTCTATATGGAAAACCCAAAAGATTCCACCAAAAGAACTGATTGATGAATTCAGCAAAGTTGCAGGATATAAAATGAATGCACAGAAATCGGTTGCATTCGTATACAGCAACAATGAAGCAACAGAAAGAGAAATCAAGGAATTGATCCTATTTACAGTTGCACCAAAAACCATAAAATACCTAGGAATAAATCTAACCAAAGAGGTGAAAAATGTATACACTGAAAACTATAGAAAGCTTATGAAAGAAATTGAAGAAGACACAAAAAAATGGAAAAAGATTCCATGCTCCTGGATAGGAAGAACAAATATTGGTAAAATGTCAATACTACCCAAAGCAATCTACATATTCAATGCAATCCCTATCAAAATAACACCAGCATTCTTCACAGAGCTAGAACAAATAATCCTAAAATGTGTATGGAATCAGAAAAGACCCCGAATAGCCAAAGCAATCGTGAAAAATAAAACCAAAGCAGGAGACATCACAATCCTGGACTCCAAGCTGTATTACAAAGCTGTAATCATCAAGACAGTCTGGTACTGGCAGAAGAACAGACACTCAGTTCAATGGAACAGAATAGAGAACCCAGAAATGGACCCACAAACGTATGGCCAAATAATCTTTGACAAAGCAGGAAAGAATATCCAATGGAATAGAGAAAGTCTCTTCAGCCAGTGGTGCTGGGAAAACTGGACAGCGACATGCAGAAGAATGAACCTGGACCACTTTCTTACACCATATACAAAAAAGAAACTCAAAATGGATGAAAGACCTCAATGTAAGACAGGAAGCCATCAAAATCCTCAAGGAGAAAGCAGGCAAAAACCTCTTTGATCTTGGCCGCAACAACTTCTTACTCAACACGTCTCTGGAGGCAAGGGAAACTAAAGCAAAAATGAGCTACTGGGACCTCATCAAAATAAAAAGCTTCTGCACAGCGAAGCATTCAGCAAAACTAAAAGGCAACTGACAGAATGGGAGAAGATATTTGCAAATGACATATCAGATAAAGGGTCAGTATCCAAAATCTATAAAGACCTTATCAAACTCAACACCCAAAACACAAGTAATCCAGTGAAGAAATGGGCAAAAGACATGAATAGACACTTCTCCAAGGAAGACATCCAGATGGCCAACCGACACATGAAAAAATGCTCCATATCACTCATCATCAGGGAAATACAAATCAAAACCACAATGAGATACCACCTTACACCTGTCAGAGTGGCTAACATTAACAATTCAGGCAACAACAGATGTTGGTGAAGATGCAGAGAAAGAGGATCTCTTTTGCATCGTTGGTGGGAATGCAAGCTGGTGCAGCCACTCTGGAAAACAGTATGAAGGCTCCTCAAAAAACTAAAAATAGAACTACCCTATGACCCAGCAATTGCACACTAGGTATTTATCCACAGGATACAGGTGTGCTATTTCAAAGGGATACATGCACCCCCATGTTTATAGCAGCACTATCAACAATAGCCAAAGTATGGAAAGAGCCCAAATGTCCATTGATGGATGAATGGATAAAGAAGATGTGGTATATAGATATAGATATAGATATAGATATAGATATAGATATAGATATAGATACACACACACAATGAAGTATTACTCAGCAATCAAAAAGAATGAAATCTTGCCATTTGCAACTATGTGGATGGAACTGGAGGGTATTATGCTAAGTGAAATTAGAGAAAGACAAATATTATATGACTTCACTCATCTGAGGACTTTAAGAGACAAAACAGATGAACATAAGGTAAGGGAAACAAAAATAATCTAAAACAGGGAGGGGGACAAAACAGAAGAGACTCATAGATATGGAGAACAAACTGAGGGTTACTGGAGGGGTTGTGGGAGGGGGGATGGGCTAAGTAGGTAAGGGGCACTAAGGAATCTACTCCTGAAATCATTGTTGCACTATAAGCTAAGTAATTTGGATGTAAATTTTAAAAAATAAACAATAAAAATTTTTTTAAAATTTTAAATTTAAATTTAAAAAAATGACCTAAAGTTGAAAAAAAAAAAAGAAAAGAAAAGAAAACTAATACACTGGCACATCTGGATGGCTCAGTGGGTCGAGCAAGTGACTCTTGATTTTGGCTTAGGTCATGATTTCACTGTTAGTGAGATTGAGCCCTGTGTCACGTTCTGCAATAACAGTGAGAAGCCTACTTAGGATACTCTCTCTCCCTTTCTCCTGCCCCACTCACATGTACACGTACTCTTTCTCTCTCTCTCTCAAAATAAAGAAACATGAAAAAAAAATTTTTTTTAATTTTAAAAAGAAAAAATTCCTGGTATAAGATATAAAATGGGAATACAAAAATAATTTTATTTTCAAACAGCTGTCATGACTTCTGCAGGACATACTAGAGATATTGGAGATAAAGAAGATATTTTGAGATAGTAAATAGAATATGGAGCCCTCAAAATCACATTAAGTGTTTGCTCTCTACTGAGGTTGTCCCTGATGCCTACAATATCTTTGCAGTGAAGCAACCAGAAATATTTTTTGAGACTGCAAAGCACCCTGGGACACAATGTTAGTGAGATATCATTGAGATACAAATGAACTTTTCTAAATACATATAGCCTATTCAAGGGCATCTGGCATAAAGATACAATTCAAGAGATGCCAATTCTTCTCTGATTCTGAAGATATAAGTGATTTATTTTATCTGAGCTGGTAAAGGAAGACTTCACAGCCTAGGTTACAGTTGCCTTAGACTGTGAGTCTCATTATGTCAGGCATTTATTGGTAGATGAATGGGGGAAGAGCATTACGGATATATGTAGAATCAAGAGAACACACAAACATTTGGACTGTGATGCAGAGATAAGTTTAAGTTGGAAAAATTCTTTCTGTAAAGATAAAATAAGGGATAAAGTGAGAAAGGGTAGATTGGATCCAGATAATGTTGTATGTTAAATGCCAACTTAAGAACTTTGAACTTTATCCTCAAGGCAGGCAATAAAATGTCATTTAAACCTGATTAACAGAAGATTTAGAGTATAAAATCCATATTAGTTTCTATACTTTGTTACAACCAGTTAACCACTTCTCAAGTCAGTTAAAATCTGAAACTGAGAACACGATGTAACTCAGTAAACAAAAATAATAGCCATACTTTTTTGTAGTTCATAGATTTGTAATAGTATTACTCATCATTAAATCTAGTGTGGTGAAAGGGGAAACATTCACATTTAAAGATAGGAGACATGGGTCGGATTCTGAAACTACCATTTGCTACCTAATGTCTCTGGTCAAATCACTTAACCTTCTTGACACTTCATACTGTTGTCTGTTAATGAATGGTGGTGATAGTGTCTGCCCTACAGACCTCATAGTTTTAGTAAAAATTAAATGGTATTTGCAAACAACCTAATTTTTGAGGAACTCTATTCATCAAAAGAAGAATCTCTTTTATGGATTAAAAATTAGTTGAGTTTAATTAACAAAAAATTAAGTGGGCTAAGTCATTGAAGTCCAAGAAATTTGTACAATTCAAGAAGTACCTTGTGAAGAAGCAAACTAAAAGGAAACCATGGAGCATTTGCATTCCATCGCTCCCAAGAGTACAGATAGTCAGAAACCCAGTTAGATTTTGACCTAATTGAGCAGAGGATCTGACAAACACTGAACTGTGGTCTGAGCATGACTACTATGTAATTAACACACACTTTTTTTAAGTAGACTTCACACCCAGCACAGAGCCCAGAGCGGAGCTTGAACTCACAAGCCTGAGATCAAGACCTGAGCTGAGATCAAAAGTCAGATGCTTAACCAACTGGGCTATCCAGGTGCCCCTATGTTAACTAATATTATAATGAGAAAATTCACATACAAATGACCAACAAACAGGTAGTCCAGCTACTGCCCCTGGGGATAAAACTTGGATGCAGTTTTGCAAGAAAGCAAAGCCCCAAGGGATCAGAGTGGGTGAGTCAGCATGAATGACAACAAAATAATTTATAGCACAACCCAAAAATGGAATGCCAGAATATATTATTGTAGACATGAAGAAGAGTTATTGATACTTATTGGTATATTAAAGGAACATTGTAGATAATGTCATGCACGCAAAAAACACACACATACACACACATACCCACACAAATACAAGGGAGGAGAAAGACAGGGGAAATATACCAAAAATATTGTTGAAAATATTGACTAAAGTTATTTCTGGGTGATGAAATTTGAAGGTTGTTCCCTTCCATTTATTTGTGATTTATTTGTAATTCCTCTAAATTGGAAAAGTACTAAGTGTATAATAAACCTTTAATTTTCAATTGGATGATATAGTGCATGGTAAAATACTGTGTAAATGGTAAAGTGCCATTCATATGTGAGTTATTATTAATCACCATTCTAACTTTTTCTGCCCAGCGGCTTCTGTGATTTCAACATAAATCATATCAGTGGGAGGCAGATTATATAGTCTTTGGAATCATAGAGAACTAGGGGTCAAATCTTAGTTTTCCCTCTTGGTAGTTGGATGACGTTGGGCAAACTAATTAACCTTGGTATTTCTTAGATATTTTAAAAGTAAAATGGGTATAATACCAACATCAAAGGATTGCTGTGAACATTAAATAAATTGATGAAAATAAGGAGCTTATCCGGGATGAAAATAATAAGTCAATACAGATTAGCCATGCTTATCACTGCTCTGTACATTCAATAAACATTTGCTAAATTCCTACTCAGTCAGGGAAGAACTTCTTGCCTGGAAGAGCTCACAGACCTGGGGAGAAAACTTTTGAGGCAATTCTATAGTATTGCCATGCCCAATACTGTAAATATAGTATAACTAACTATTGAATGAATAGTTTTGACAAGTGTAAGGATAAGTATATATGGGATCCTATAAGAATGGGAAAGAAGTTGCACATACCTATGACTAAGGCAATGTAGAGAGTTTTCCCAGTGGAGATGACTCCTGAACTCAAAGGATGAGTGGTTAAGGGAGAGAGGAAAATTACAGGGAGGGTGGAGCAGACTCAAAGCAGAGGCATAAAAAACTTTTGTCATATTCCAGGAACTGGAAGTGATTTCATAGGGCTAGAAAATGCAAAACAATACCTTATTATTCAAGCATTAGCACCCCCTTGCTGTACATCAAACATGTGTGAAATTCCAAAATGCAACTGGAACATTCAAACACGACCAAGTTAATTTAGTACACAGTGATATATGGGGAAGTACCATTTCACAATTAAATCCATAAATTAAGCGGCAAAATCTTAGAAAGGATCAGAGGTTTTAAAATAACATTTCACATATAAAATTAAGGAAAATAATTTGACCTTGGGAGCAAACCAAATGTTATTTTCTCTGCTTTCATTATCACTATGTAGTATTTCTATAATTACACTGTCAAACAATATTAATATTGATGATTTACGAGGCCACTCATGCCCACCCTTTTGGCCCCCAGAAGAATACACAAAGTAAACATGAAAATGTTTGGAATCAATATTTACTTTTCCTTTAAAAAGAAACAAAATCCAACATAATATTTGACTATCTTAGGTGAGCATTGGAAAATTTCTATTAGCTCTTTGTTTTCATAACAAGGGGGAAGTATTGGATGCAAAGAATACCTTAAGGGAGATAAGTTTTTGTAAATGAAGCATGATTCTTCTACCAGAGAAACTAAACCAATGGACTGAAGGTAGAGCATCTCAGCTGCCACCACTTAATCAAGTGTGATACACAAGCAATGCATGAGGGGAATGAAGGGAAAAGTTGAATGCATTTGCTTTAGGTAATGAGTATCCTGCATTTGAAGTAATACAACTAATTAGGATTCAGCAGTGCTTAGCAGACAACAGAAATTATCTAATCTGGACTCCGGAAACTGTATTGAATATCATCTCATACTTGATGCCAAACAAGGTGAAGCTATATAGAAAAGTCTTAACAACAAAAACAAAAATAGGTTACTTATTTTTTTAAGTCACCAGACAAGCATAGTACATGGGAACTGCCATACTACTGAGGTGTATTCATTGGATCCCAAATCTTGAAAGAAATAAAATTACATGATGGGGAAAAGCAAGATGGAACATGCTGATTGAATTGACATAACCAATATTAAGGAATGACATAGAGATGGAGAGGTGGCTTAAACATCATCCAGCCCAAATCTTATAGATTTTCAATGTGACAACAGCACCTTGTCTATGCTTGTCCAACTCCCCAGGCTTCTCTCTTCTACTTGTCTAATGTCGACATTGGCCACATTGGCCTTTGCACATGTGTTTTTTCTTTAGTTTTTCCAATATTCACCTCCAGTCTTTTCAATGTTTGCCAAAGTTCTTCTCTGAATTCTAGTCCTAAATCCATGTCACATTGCCTGCCCTGTTATCAGGCAGTTGTATCATTATTTCTCCTTTCCATCAGGTGTCATAGTGTTATATTTATTTGTGTGTTTGAAAAGTGTCTGTCTCCCCCTCTAGATAATAAGCTTCATGTGAGTAGCAACCATGTCTATGTTGTTTAGCTTGTATACCCCAGTGACTGACTCATAATACGCTTTCTTTGAATTGATGGATGCAACTTTTACTCCCATTATGAGAGAATATTTAAATGCCCCGGATGTCTTTGTTCACACCATTGTACATATTATTTTTTCTAACTAAATATCTTCCCCAGTTTTCTCTGGCTAATTTCTGCCCATCCCTCAAGATGAATCTAAATACCTTCTTTGGAAATACTTCTTCAACTGTAGTCCAATAGAGATTAGTAAATAGAAGTCATGTGTTCCCAAAGTTTACAAAGTTTACAAAAGCTAATATCACACAGCTAGATAGTGGCATTGATGAGACAAGATTTAAAATTCTATTGACCAAAATTATATCCTTTTTTTTTTCAATTTGAATTGCGCATATTAAACCCCTACTACATGCCAAGACTGTGTTGACAGTTGAAGATACAAAGATGAAATATACTTAAGTCCTGCTACTGGTGTGCTTTAAGACAATGACATTAAACCCATACCCAGACTTATGTCTCATCTAAACCTCCAGAAGCAAAGCTGGCAGGTAGATTGTTTGTGAAGTGACTGCAAATTTGAGTATAGTTTCTGCAAAGCAAAGAGTCTAGGCTGGATGCAAGAAATAGCAGTTGCGGGCCCCGCAGCTTGGTCACTAACTTCCCACCTCACCTTGAACACTTTCTCTTCAGCTTTCTGCACTTCAGCTGCCTCATCTGTAAACAATCTTCTGAGTTAAATTTCCCTATTTAGCATCCATAGACTCTCCAGAAAACTGAACAGTCCTTGAGAGCCTGACTCAGATTCTCAAAACCTCAGACAGGAGCATTTTGGGAAAGAGAATAAAAACAAACCATCTGAGGTCTCCATTATCCCAATGGAAATAACCCAAAACAATAAGCCCCACAGTCCAATTACATCCAGCAGGATGTTTCCTGCTTAAGTCAGTACCTGCTAATCATATGGCTAAGCTGTCACACAGAGTGATACATGCAAAAAACAGCCTTCTGGGGAAAGAGCCAAAAATCCTCTCTTCCTAGCCAAAGAAATCAAAAGAAGTGATTGCCTCATTCAACTCTCGGGGCTCTAGTGAGACAGAATTGTTTCAAGCTAGGTAAATAAGTCTATCTTCATCTATGCATGTTCCCAAGGACATTCCATGGCTTATGAAAAGGGCCCAGAAAAATCTAGGGACACCATTAGCTCTGAGAGATATCTCTTGCTTAATTCATCACTGTTCTTCATGACTGAAATCAAGGAAAACATTCCCCTGACCCCCATCCTCATTTGTATCACATGCCATCACTCTGTGCTCCCCGAATCCAGATGTAAGCCATTATCACAGTACTAATTATTTATTAGTTTCTTTCATGTCTGTTATCCTGGCTGTATAGTGAGCTACTTGAGCACAGGGACTGTGTCTAACTTTCCTTTATTGTATCTCCCATGACAAAACACAGTGCCTGACACAGAATACAAAAAATATATTAAACAAGTAAATTTCACATTTACCTACCTGTCTACTCCGCTGGATTAGAAGCTTTCCAAGGACAGACTATGTGTCTCATTCATTTTTATATTACTGTTACTTAGATGCTGGCTCATAGTCAAATAGGCTTGTCGAACAAGTGAATGCACACTAAAGTGATGGAAGCACCCTTTCTATACTCTACCTCCCGTCTTTAGGCTGAGAAGGTTTCTTTAATGCCAGTTCATTTTGAAGATGTCCATTGATGCTCCTTTGTATGGAAGCCTTTACACACATATATATCATGCTGGAAAAGCTCAGACCTTGCATGTTATGGCATATCCTATATCCTCCTATAACTCTCTTCTCTATCTTTCCACGTAGCAGAAGTCTCAATGCCCTGAAATCCAAACACCCAGAGCTCTAGTCTCAGTTCTGCCACCAAACTCTGTGAACTGGGCATGTCATCCATCCTCATGGACTTATCTCGCTAACCTGAAAATAAAAGGGTTAAGTAGTGAGTCTCCAAGGCTTCACCCAAGAAATTTAATGTGTTATGAAACACTAACATAGGTCAAGCCCATGATCATATGACTATAACTGAGCAACTGTTCTGGATCACTCATCCTTTCTTACTTCTTTTCTAAGGTGTCAGCTATTCAGAAGCAAAGAACTACATGTTTCAGGTTGTCACTGGAGTCTTGAACTCAAAATACTTATCAGTGTGCTTTCCTGTTTCTTGAAGAGCACCCCCACTTCTATATAGACTGACCGGAAAAGAGTGTGATATTAATAAATGAGGTCTCCAGACTCAGAGTGTGTACAATGTCAGTTAAGACATACTCAGCTTTTAAGGATGAAACCTGAGGTCTATTGACTTCTTCTGCTGTTCCCCAATTCAAATATTGCCCTGGTGACTTCCCATCTCTTGCCAGTAAGATTCTCTTCTGCACTGTGTGGTCTTTGGTCTGATCCTTTTTAAGTCAGGGGAGCCAAAAAAAAAAAAGCATCCAAGTTATACATTGAAAATACAACTAATCGCTCAGAGTGGACCTCAGCTGAAATGAACAACGAGCAGTATTCCAGATGGCTCATTTTTACCTTCTATGGTAAACTCACCATCTCTATAGTACAAAAATCACCTATTCAATTTCAGACCCTAATAAATGGAAAAGGAATATCCATTCAAGACAATCGTCATGCACCATGACCCTAAGAATAGACCAAGAGCAAGTATATTTTCAGTTAACAGGGGCTGATGGCCACCCGCCTCCTTTCTTTCATATACACACATGCACACATACACACAAATGCTGTATCCAGTCATGCACAGAGAAGGAAGATGATTTTGAAAATTACTGTAAAAACAAATGGATAAAGAGGTTGCTTATCAATTCTCTAGCCTTTAGATAAGGACTGGAGGGGAATGTTTTTTTCCAGCATAGACATTTCCTCAAAGTATACTCATCTCAGCAAGCAGAAATGTAAGTTACACTTTGAAAGATTGAAGGGTAACTCCTAACAGCAAAATGGGTTGCCAATTCAGTTCAGAAGTTGAAGGAAGAGTGCCACTTCTAGGCTAGTACAATATTGTGTAAGTGATTCGGAAGATAAGCTTCAAGGTATGGGCCAAAATCAACCAGTGTGCTACAACTGGATCTCTCACAGTAATGACATGTTTACTCTGTTTGGGGTTAAAATAGATAATCTTCCAAATAATATCCCTTACTTGCCATTAATCTGAAATAGTGCTTCTTAAGTTTCAATGTGCAAATGATTCACCTAGGACTCTGGTTATAATGAAGATTCTGATTCTGTAGGGCTGCCCCAGATCCTGAAATTCTGTACTTCTAACAAGCCCCTGAGTTATGTGGATGCTGCTGTTCCTTGGGCCACATTTGAGTAGCAAAGACGTCAAACAGACCAATCACCCCTCTAATTCCAGTGATAATTTAGTTACCCTTTTGTAGTGACAAGAAATAGGAAAGATTTGGTAGATAAAAGAAAGGCTTTTTGTTCTCTAAAGATAGACTCCAAATGAAGTGTCTCTTCTATAATCATTTCCTATCCCCATTTGGTTACAATTATCAGAACATTATTGGTAGATAAATCATGAGTCACTATGGTTGTATAGTCATAATACATGGTGAGAATATTAAGGATTATACATATTTAGAATCACAGATCTCAGAGCAAGAAAGGCATTCAATGTTGGTTCGATCAAATCCTAAGTATCTCAGGTGGGACTTCCAGCATGGAGGAGAGTGGATCTAGGTCTCACTCTTATGGATGGCTGAGCAAAGATCAGAGCCCAACTGTCCTCTTACCTCCAAGGAAGTGGTTGATTTACTTTGAGTTTGTATTACTATTACTATTACTATTATTATTATTATTATTAAAATAGAGGGGCATAATAGTAATTCAGTTATTTCATTTCTTTTCACTAAAACTATATCTTGTTAGCATTCTATGAGATATGGTTTCAATAAACACACTTATTCCCAATTTAAAAAACTGAATAAATCAAAACAGTAGCAAAATAAGCAAAAATTTTCTTGAGAGCGCGCGCACACACACACACACACACACACACACACACACACAGAAATGCATGAGCAAAGCTACAATGAAGTTTTTCTCAAATGGTATCCTGATCTGTCATTAAGCTAAGCTCTCTCCTAGTTTTATGTTTTATATAAACAAAATGTGACAGATAAAACAATGTGTTGTGTTGTTGTTATTTTTCTGTGTTTCCTTTCTTTCTGAGTTTGCCCAGTGTGCAAGCATTGATCTTCTTCTCATAGAGTGTTATATTGTATTTTTTTTGTTTTCATCAAAACAATTAGTTGCAGCTCAGAAGATATAATTCTAGCAGCACATCACAGAAAATCCTGTTTCCTGCCTGCTTTAATGAAGTCAGGCATCACGGGAAGCTGAAACACCAGGGAAAAGAACACGTTGTAAAGTATAATTGCTTTCAAGAAGAAAGACCTTCTCCTGTGGATCCATTTTGGATTAAGCATTGTAGAAATTTCTTTATTTCTTTATTTTCTGGCCCTTCTTTAAGGATATTTTGTGCCATGCCCTAGGCTGAGTTGCAAGGTTTGTCCAGCTTCCAGGAATGTTAATGCAGAAAATGAACTAAGATCAAAGATTAATTTCCAGCCTGTGCCCTTCATCCCAAGAATGCTTTTCAGATACCACCCTTGCTAGTGTTTTGATGTTGAATCATTAAAGTTATCTTTGGCTGTCCCACACCCCCCCCCCACTTTGACACCTGCCCACCCACTCAAATCCTGCTCACAGCTCCACTTTTCCTTTGTTTTGTCCGTGCCAACCCTGTTGGCCTTCTCTGAGTGTGTCAGGCTTGTTCCTGCCAGGAGCTGTTTGCCTTCACTGTAGCTTCTGCATGGGATGTTCTTGCATCTCATGGTTGAATGCCTGGCTCTTTAGAGGGCGCTTCTCCAAACCTTCATTATAAGGGCACCCCAGCAACTCTCATTCACAACATTCTGCTTTTATTCTCTCCAGAGCATTCATCACTCACTACCTAATACTTCTGTGATTGGTTTAGCCTTTTGTTCGTCCCAATAAAGATAGAAACACCATGAGATCAGGGACCTTTTCAATGGGGATCATCACTGCACTTTGAACATACCTTGACACAGAGTGGGTGCATAATAAACGTTTGCTGAATGATCGAATGAACAAGCCAAATAAATCAATCATGAGGCATATGTTTAAAATCTCAGAATCTTAGAACAGCAAAAGAACTAAATGTTCTTATCATCTAGTCACCTGATTTCCAGAAGTATAAGGAGAACTCCAGAATGCTAAAACATCATTTTGGAGAGGGCTCTCAGGAGCCTCTGCAGCAGAGGGATGTCATTCATTAATTCTTTCAGCAAACAGTTGTTAGGTGACAGGCACAGTACTAGCTTCTTTGGAATCAAATGGTGGGCAAAGCAGACATGGTCTTTGCCATAATGACTCTTGGGCTGAAATGTGGGGAAAAGGGAGAGGAGGCATCAATACTGGAATGGGTTGGAAGAAACATTATCCTCCCCACCCAGTGCACTAGTATAAAGTGCCCAAGTCTCAGAGGTAGAGGAAATTAATACAGCTATCTAAAACATGGAAGAATATAAACCATAAAAGTGAAGGAAATAGGTGGTGCCAGTTATGAACTTCTATCGGAATTCCATTGTTCTGTGACTTGAAAAAGCATAAAGCCCTCAAAATGGAAACTAAAATAAGAATGAACTCTAGGTGCCATCTCTCAGAGAAGCTTCCTGCCACCTCAGTTGAGTAGGACCCTTCCCCCTCAGGAACTCACTAGGATCATGATTGCCTCGGAATTCACAAGGGCCAAATGAGAAATCCTATCTTCAAGACAAACAACCTAGACTAGAATTTTATTCTTCTGAAAATGATTATTAAGGAGTTCCTAGGGAAAAGAAGATAAACTGAACTGTGTAAGAGAAAAGTTTTATCATTAAGAAGGTGCAGCAAACCCTCAGTCAGCACTATTGAAGTGGCAAATTTCAAGGGGCCCACGTATAAAAAGTGTTATGCAATAGATAATTACACTCCAGTGGATGTAACTTAATCATAACATAATTAGTGGCAGGAAAATAAAAAATATTTCACACAAGCATTAAAATCTGCCAACTCAAACAGGTCCTGCTCGCTGGCACATATCATAAGCAGAATCTTAATCATAATACAGTCTTCATTTTTGTCCCCCTTGGAAACCACAAGTATGACCTCCTAATTATTATCAGTGACTCAGGGAATAGAATGGGTAGGTTTGGCTGCAACACCTACCAAAAATTGCATATTTATAATAAATTTAGAGGCTGGTGGCTGGTCTAGACTATTCAGGACAAATGCGCTTGACTTTTCTGAGGCTATAAATGGAGGGGGGGGAAAGAACATTACTATTTCAGTTACTCAAATCTCAAGAGAATTTCATTTTCTTATTGAATGTTGAAACTGTTTCATCCACCCTATAAATCCAAGAGTCATTGGCCTTGGTTTAGGGAGCCACCAATCCAAAATAAACAAAAAAGAATAGTTTTTTTTCTCTCTGGCTGTGTCTGTTTAATACCAAATTGACTATCAGCTTCAAAAATAATCAGTCAATTATATAAAAAGTCAAGTTGCTCTTAGTCCTATAGACACAGGAAGTAAAGACTGAGCAAATCATTACCACTAGTGTTAGGTCAAGTTTACACTTCATACAGCTTCTATCAATTTCAAAGGCCTAAATCATAACTCCACAGATCAACCCAGGATAGTGTATTCAATTCTTTGTGCTTCAAATAGCCTTCCCAATACAATGCAGTTTAAGCTCATTGGTGTCCCCATCACTTATACCAGGGGATGGCAAATTTTTTTGCAAAGGACCAAATAGTAAAAATTTATACTATACTTTGAGGGCCACATATGATCTATCACATATTTTACATATTTTTCCTTTTGCGTGTGTGTGTGTGTGTGTGTGTGTGTGTGTGTGTGTGTTGGTTTTTACAGCTGTTTAAAAGTGCAAAAAACCATACCTCGCCCATTAGCCATACGAAAACAGACCACAGGCCAGAGTTTGCCAACCCCTGCCTTTCACCCAAAGTCAATGTATATTAGGTATATACAGTCCAAATAAAGAGTGAAAGAAATGGCTTTTTCTTTTGTTTTGAAGATCTTCCCTTTAAGGAAATTTTACTTGACTACTACAGCAGGGATGATTTTTATTTTTGTTTTATTTTTAAAATTTTTTTTCAACGTTTTTTATTTATTTTTGGGACAGAGAGAGACAGAGCATGAACGGGGGAGGGGCAGAGAGAGAGGGAGACACAGAATCGGAAACAGGCTCCAGGCTCCGAGCCATCAGCCCAGAGCCTGACGCGGGGCTCGAACTCACGGACCGCGAGATTGTGACCTGAGCCGAAGTCTGCCGCTTAACCGACTGCGCCACCCAGGCGCTCCAACAGGGATGATTTTTAAAAAATGTATCACACTCAGGGCGCCTGGGTGGCGCAGTCAGTTAAGCGGCAGACTTCGGCTCAGGTCACAATCTCGCGGTCCGTGAGTTCGAGCCCTGCGTCGGGCTCTGTGCTGACAGCTCAGAGCCTGGAGCCGGTTTTGGATTCTGTGTCTCCCTCTCCCTTTGGCCCTCCCCTGTTCATGCTCTGTCTCTCTCTGTCTCAAAAATAAAATAAATGTTAAAAAAATTTTTTTTTAAAATGTATCACACTCATGTTTTTTCACTGTTGCTTTCCTAGTTGAAGTAGCATTAGCTGATATATAAAAAATAAGCCCACAAACCGTAACTACACAAGTTTATTTTTCACTGATAGAAGGATGGACATGGATTGTCTCCTACACACAGTCGTATAGGAACCCAAGCTGATGGGGAATCAACCAGTACTCATCCAGGGCTCCCAAGGTCAGCACTGATGGTGCTAACATCATCCAGCTAGCAAGATGCTGGCATCCAGTTAGCAGACAAGGAAGAAGAAGGAGCACAGAGTAAGAAGACCCTTGTATAAACCACCTCAAGCTAGAATTGACACACCAATTTCCTTTCACATTTCATTGGTTAGAAGTAGTCACATGGCCACACTTAGATGCAAGGGTAAGTGAGAAACATGGATGGTTTTCTTTTCTTTTCTTTTTTTAATTTTTTAACGTTTATTTATTTTTGAGAGACAGAGAAAGACAGAGCATGAGTGGGGAAGGGGCAGAGAGAGACACACACACAGAATCCAAAGCAGGCTCCAGGCTCCGCACTGTCAGCACAGAGCCCAACGTGGGCCTTGAACCCAATGACCTGAGCTGAAGGTCAGCACTTAACCAACTGAGCCACCCAGGTGCCCCAAAACATGGGTGGTTTTCCAACGAAAACCCTACACTACAGAATGTGAGCACAAATCTTGGTGGAGCTAGAGTTCTCTGCCCCACTTGGGACTCCTAATTGTTTCCAATTGCCCCGAGGATCGTTGCCCTTCAACAGGTTATAGCCAAAGTATTTGCATCTGCTTCCAGGGATAGACACACAGGCGAAAAACAAGAAAGCCATTGTTCAATTTTTGTTTGATCAAAGTAAACTTCCATAGATCTATAGTTAAACAGTATTCCTGAAAGGAAGGCTTTCCTGGACACTCAGAAAGCTGTATTTTTACATGATACAAAGCAAAGCATGAAGACATGACCACAGAGTAAACACAGGAAGGAGCTAGGATATGATGTAGAGAAACTTTTTCCCTATAAGTAATGGGGCACCAGGGTGGCTCGATCGGTTAAGCGTCTGACTCTTGGTTTTGGCTCAGGTCATGATCGCAGAGTTTGTGAATTTGAACCCTATGTCATGCTGTGGGCTGACGGTGAGGAGCCTCTTGGGATGCTCTTTCTTTCTCTGTCTCTGTCTCTCTTTTTGTCAAAATAAAATAAAGGGAAAAAAAGGAAATTTTAACCCATAAGTGAAAGGAAAAGCCCTTCCAGCTTGAATATGGGGGTGGGTGTAGGCTGGAGGCTTAGCAAGAACAGGACAAGGGTTAAATGTGGCTTCCGTTTTCAGCCAGGCTCTGCACCCCTGGTGTTTGGCTCTGAGTATGGAGACATGCCCACCTGAGGCAGTTGAGGTGGGGCTGAAAGGAAGGTATAAAAGGATAAGTCAGAGAGAGGGATGGAGGAGATTCTCTCAAGTCCCCATTGGCCAACTGTTTGTGGCCCCATGACCCAGGGAGGGATCACTAAACTAAAACTCTCCTGGATGTTAGGACAAGGAGGCTGCAGAGACCATGAAACTGGATCCTCATAGTGGTTATAAGGACATGCCACGGCCAGCAAGGATCCAGCTGCTACTGCGTTAACCAGAGATGCCTCTCCCCTCTGAGATGATGGGCCAGAGCTTCTCCAAGACCGCATGGCACAAAGAGGGGGGGAAAAAAGGACAGAAGTGAGGTAGTGAAGCCTGAAATACTGAGTTTCCCATCAAGAGTGAGGAAGCTCCAAACTAAACAGTGACTGAAATAATAATGCTGACATTTGACTGCAAATTCAACCAGATTCAGTATATTCAACTGAATTTACTAGAATGCCATAAAATAAGATGTCTGCTCTAGGCAGCTTGAGGGAACCTGAGAATGAAATGGAGTTGAGTTATAGAAAACTAAAACGTTATAGTTCTGTGCTCCTGAGTGGTAATGTGTACATTTGTACCTGACCCATTATGTTTATTTTTGTTAAATTGTCTTGTTCCCCCCTCCAGCTGAAGGCAATATGGCAAAAACGCTTTTACCAACTATAAGAAAGGGTACCCTGAGTGCAATCTCACCATGTTTGACGTGAAAGCATGCTTCACGGTAGTGTTAGATTTGTGCAGTTATAAACATAAGCTTCAGTGTCAGACAGACCTGGTAGCAAACTGTGGCTGTGCTGTGTGGCAGCCACAAGGCCTTGAACTCCTTATATAGATGTTGAGCCTCAGCTTCTTCCATCATGGAACTCAAATAATTTGTACTTTACAAGGCTGCTGTTGGTTGAATAAGGATATGTATATACTACACTTACCATAGAACCTGGCACATGCTAAGTGCTCAAAAATAGGATTGCTGGCATCAGTCCAGCCCCCACAGTTTTGGATAAGGAAATACTAAGCCAACAGGTGCAGTGGTTCACCAAAAAATAACATCCGATATTAAAAGCATTAATTATACCATTCAAGTTTAAATAGAGAATTCGTTTTCAGAAAGTAGGTCAGAGTCCTGTATCATAATTGTTTGTTTTATTTTTACTGTCAGGACCATCCCTAGGGGCAGGAAATCTAACTCATAACCAATAACTGGCAAAGAGAGGCAATTATAGTATACATATCCCATGGATGTGTTTCAAGTTTAAGGCCAAGGTAAAGCTGTAATACTGTATTTGCTATAGAAGGATTTCTTTTAAAAACAAACCAAAAAAAAAAAAAGTACTTTTGTTGAAATTCGGGAAGTTTTCCTATTGATTACACTAAGTATGAACAAGCTGAACATTCAAGGCCAAATTAGCCTTCAGTCCTTGGCAAAAACCACACATTCTCAGAGATACAGCTTAAACAGTAGTGGTGGTATGCAAGTGGTAGATGGTGCATAGTAACAGCTAACATGTATTACCAAGCATCTTCCATGCGACAGAACTGTGGGAAGCATTTCACCACACATAAGCTCGTTTTATATTTAAAACAATGCTACATCCTGTTGCCATTTCCATTTTCAGATGAGGAGACTCTGAGAGGTAGCCAACTTACAGAGCTGATGGGAAGCCAGGATTTCGACCAGGAATTGACTCAGGACTAGTCTTGCTTTCCTTTTTTTCAGCTCCTGGGAAATTTTCCGTGTACTTCCCAAGTGCAGAGAACAATGATGGTGCCCTTCCCATTTTCTTCCAAATCTCTGTTTATCAAAAGCATTCCGGGGGGTGCCTGGGTGGCTCAGTCAGTTAAGTGTCCAACTCGATCTTGACTAAGGTCATGATCTCAGTTTCTGAGTTCAAGCCCTGTGTCAGGCTCTGTGCTGACAGTGCAGAGCCTGCTCGGGATTCTCTCTCTCCCTCTCTCTCTCTGCCCCTCCCCTGCTCTCTCTCTCTCTCTCAAAATAAGTAAGTAAACTTAAAAAAAAAAAAAGCATTCTCTTTCCTCCCTCTTCGAGACAGCATTTATTCTATTTTTTATGAATGCCTATTGCTGGATGAACAAAGATGAAGTATGACTAGGTCTAAGCAGTAAAAAACATAACCACCCTTGTTCATGGTGACTGTGAAGTCCATCCTCCCTGAAAACTAGTCTGGCCACAATTGCACAGCTGGAAATAGCAATGGAGCTAGGAACCCAAACTGTCACTCAACCTTCAAAGACCTCACACTTGACCTCTATTTCTTAATTGTATTTGTAGCCATGGCAGCAATGGCAGAAAGAGAAACTCACAGATCTCTGACATTCACTCCCAATGCCAGAGTCTTTGGCAAATCAATTTCTCTGAAATCTATTTGCTCATCAGCAAACTGGGACTTAAGACACCTGCAAACTTCAGTGTACAAAGATTCAGTGTGGAATGTTCATGAAATGCCATGGCATCGAAAGGATGGATTGTCCTAAATGCCAGGGAAAGTACCAAACCCGTTAAGATGGGTTGCCAAACAGACACTGGTGAGCGATGATGTTATCCCCTGATGAAGGATTTAGTTCCAGAATAAATGGCAAAATTAAAATAAGACACTCTTGGCTGAGAGACTGTATATTAAATGTGTAATTGACCTAGTTCTTGAAGTGCTCTTAAAACATCATTTCCTTTGGTTCCAGATACTGGAAAATATTCTTCAAGGTGACAAAGTGTATGTAGGTAATGCTGCCAGTCCCCTTTCTATTTCTCAGAGCCTTTGTTTTTCATTTTCTCTCTTGCTCATGAAATCATTTTTCTTCCTTTTCCCCCCACTTGTCCTCAATTATTGGATGATGAACTTTTGTCAATGATGACGTACAGCCACCTCTTAGTAGTAAAAATAAGATCATCTTTTTCTACAGTGAACCAATCTCTCATCCTCTAGACCATTTTCATCTCAGCATCTTTCAAGGGCCCCTATTCTTCTTAGGATGGAGATCTGTAACTCTTGGGTTGAGGTTGAAGGGAAAGAAATTAATCAGAGTCCTAGTCACTTAAAACTAGAAGGAATCTTAGCTCTCACCAACCTTACCCTCTCCATTCACATCCAGCTAACAGTGAATTTTTAACATGTACTAAGCTAGAGGTT
This sequence comes from Neofelis nebulosa, assembly GCF_028018385.1. Classification (NCBI taxonomy): domain Eukaryota; kingdom Metazoa; phylum Chordata; class Mammalia; order Carnivora; family Felidae; genus Neofelis; species Neofelis nebulosa. Next base: position 127,317,604 of record NC_080788.1, on the reverse strand, counting down.
TCATGACATTAACTAGTTTAATTTCATATGATCCCCACAACAATCCTGTGAGATCTCCATTTTAGAGAAACTGAAACAAAACGTGGAGATGTGATTTGCTTGCCAAGCAGCTGAGTAGCAACAATGTGCCTGCCTCCACTGAAGGCCTTTCTCTCCCAGGTCAGGGAACCAACTCGTTCAAATTCAGACCAACGACAGCACACTGCCCATAAAATTCACAGCACATTGCCCAGAATAATGAACCATCAACAGGCTGAAAATTAAATTAATACGAAGACTAAATGCCAAGGTTAATATCCTTCAAAAAGAAAATTCTAATTAAAAGAAAAAACAACCCAAACAATTCTTTTGTTGTATATGGTTTACATAATGGTCGTGCTTCATTTCTGACAGCGAAGGGTGGTAAGAAATGTTTCTCTCCAGATTTTCTTAAAAAAAGAATTCACCCAAAGTTAGATTTTCCTTGTTTCGATGGTGCGAAAGATGAGATAGAGAACAGAGACTGATAAATAATTTATGAACAAGACTGCTTCACTTATCAGATTGGGTGATGAAAACTTCTTTGAAAACCCATGAGGAACATTCTTAACGGAAATTATTTGCACTTCTCTTGGGTCGTAGGCGTCTCCCCCCGCCGCCCCCCGCCCCCATGCTATTAGTTTGATTTTGGCTTGACAGTCACCACTGTGCAGAAATGTAGCAGCAAACACAATGAAAAGCCTTTCCACATGATTATTTTCGAAAGTAATAAGACATGTGTGACCTGGAAAATCAGCCCCTCCAACGCGTCAGGTAAGGAGCGTGGATGATTGTATTTTTAAAAACTGCCTCCAGCTTCACACCACAGAACTCAGAAGCTAAACTCTGTGGGAGTCTAGGGTGGACGTTTGCTGCCATCTACTGGTGTATGATGGAAGAGCAACATATGCTTCTGGAGTCTCTCAAAAGATGAGAGAATTGAAAGGCTGGGGGTTGGGGGGAACCATTCTTTTTATTAGGTAAGAAAATGCCAGGGCAGAGGAATTTCTACTACCAGTCATGGAGCCATATGTAACTTGTGCTAAATAATGTTTCATAGCAGCCCTCACCTATAATCTAAGGACTCTACCTGTAAAGAGAGATGCCACTCTCCCTGTCTTCACTCATAGCATGGCGGAATGAGTCTCAATTCACATTCATCCTATTGAAGCTTAAAACTGAGGAGAAAAATCGTAATAGTTGGGCTACCCATATGAGCTTTGGTTGTCAGAACAAGCTAACAATGACTATCTGCCTGGAACTTCAGGAAATGTACTTAAACTCTTTGAACATTATCTTCCTTATATGGAGACGATCATATTCACTGCATAGTGTCATTGCTGATCTTTTATCCGATGTACATTTACTGAGATGCTGGCATGAGGATTAAATGTGGTAAAAATGCATAAAATTCCTTGCCAAATACCTGACACAGATAAGCTCTCACTAAAGGCCAGCTATTATCCCTTTTTAACAGTATCATTGCTTACTTTCCTTCATGTGAGAATGATAAACAACTCCAGTTTGTGGTATTGAAGGGGAAAACTAACCAGAACAATCCTACTGGGTTATACACTTCTCTGAGAAATTAGAGTTCTGCGTGTGTGTGTGTGTGTGTGTGTGTGTGTGTGTGTGAGCGCATGCCTCCAGGAAGAACGCAACCTGAAGGAAGGGTGGCAAGCTTAAAAGAGAAATACAGCAGTGCAGATTAGGACATTCCGGCATTGATTTAACCTAGATGAGTAGTAGAATATATGCCAATTCAAGCCCAGTTATCACAACAACCTGAAAGAAAGCGAAATGATTTTCTAAGGCCAAGAAGTTTGAAAGAATGAGTGCATGTGGAAATCTTGAACGATTATATTCACATCATTTCATTTTGTCCCCCATATTTATTTTATGAGCAACACATGATTTGGGCAGATATACAGATCCAGGGAACACTGAAAGGTATGTTCTTAGGAGGGAGAGGACCACTTCCTACCCATGTCAACAGATGATATACGTAGCATGTGATAGTTTTAAGCAATTACTTTCTTAAACTTATAATCATCACTATTAAGATTTGGGGGAATAATCATGCAACAGACATAAGTCTTCTGGCATGCTCACTATAAATATCTTTTAATAAACTTCAGGAATGTGTTGAAAAGGGTAACAATTGTGCAGGATGCTATATTCATCACAAAATTTAATCCTGAATCTGTAGCAAGTCCCTACCTCTCTTAAGCATTTCATTTAAATCAGAGACCACATCATTGCTCAAAAAGTTAAAGGTTGCGAGAAAAACAGTGGGCGCAAAATGGCATACAGCAGAGAAGCATATAATGAAGTGGATTTAAAGGACAAATTCTCAAACTGGGCTGCCAAGGTTCGGATCCCAGCTCTGCCAGGTACTGGATACATGAACTTTGGGCAGGCTGTAAAACATCTCTGTTCCCATATTTCCTCAACAGTAAAGTAAGGATAAAAACAGTGCCTCCTTTATGGAGTGGTGTTGAAGATTAAATGAATTTAATACATGCAAATCCCTTAGAACAGTGTCTGATATATAGTAAGCACCATGGGTTGGTTATTATTGTGGAAGAAAAGAACATTTGGAATAAACGGGTTTACAGGGGAAAAAAGGAAAAGGAAAGGAAAGAAAGGGAAAGAAAAAGAGAGAGAAAGAGAGAGGGAGGGGGAAAGGGAGGGGGAAAGAGACAGAGGGGAAGGATGCAAGGAAGGAAGGAAGGAAGAAAAGAAAGAAAGAGAGAGAGAGAGAAAGAAAGAAAGAGGAAGGAAAGAAGGGAGGGAGGGAGGAAGAGAGGGAAGAATGAAGGAGGAAGTAAGGAAGAAAAGAAAGAAGGAAGGAAGGAGGAAGGAAGGAAGGAAGGAAGGGAAAAAGGAAGGGGAGAAGGAAGGGAGGAAGGAAGGAAAAGAAAGAAAGAAAGAAAGAAAGAAAGAAAGAAAGAAAGAAAGAAAGAAAGAAAGAAAAGAAAAGAAGGAAGGGAGGGAGGAAGAGAGGGAAGAATGAAGGAGGAAGTAAGGAAGAAAAGAAAGAAGGAAGGAAGGAGGAAGGAAGGAAGGAAGGAAGGAAGGAAGGAAGGAAAGAAGGAAGGGAAAAAGGAAGGAAGGAAGGAAGGAAGGAAGGAAGGAAGGGAGGAAGGAAGTGGAGAAGGAAGGAAGGAAGAAAAGAAAGAAAGAAAGAAAGAAAGAAAGAAAGAAAGAAAGAAAGAAAGAAAGAAAGAAAGAGAAGAGAGAGAGAGAGAGAGAGAGAGAGAAAGAAAGAAAGAAAGAAAGAAAGAAAGAAAGAAAGAAAGAAAGAAAGAAAGAAAGAGAGAAGGAAGGAAGTGAAAGGAGGTCTTTTAAAATTTTTCTTTAGGCTGGTGATTTCCAAAGTTTTTTTTTTCTCTTTGTTTAGCAGTAGAATTATGTTTTAAAAATAAAATCATACCAAGTCTAAATATATAAAAGATGAAAGCAAAACCAAACTGGCTGGAGCAGGTGGCAGCCAAGCCATCCACACATCCGTTGAGGAGCTCCTGAGACTCCACAGATGAACCAAGAGGACCCCAGAAACTGTAAACAGTGAGAAAACCATGATTTTTGCCATTTGTGTTTCTCAGCACAAATTTTTTGGGAATAGGCTTGAGCTGAGCAAATAGAGCCAGAAACACTAATGGAGAAAGACACAGAACCTCTCCTTGTGCCCAGGCAGGCATCTCACTGCAGAAACCAGTTCTTAGATTATATGGGCTGAAAAAACTAAATACACTCCAACCTCCATGAGCACCAAAGAGGTTGCAGTGTCAAGTTCCCCTACTCTAGAATCTGTTTAGTTATCAGCTGTTCCCCATAGCACCAGAGGGGAGTAAGATATATGGAAGGTTATTGAACATTGTATAATGAAGCAAAATGATCTAATCTAGGCAGTTAGGACACATCCCCCCAGGTCTTGGCATTCAGTGTCCCTCAGATGATAGAGACCCAGCTAGGTGCAGGTAAGTTGGGTCTGATATCCAACCAGTAATACATGTCTGAGGATGACAAACACGGTCCCTAATCAATTGTTCTTCCTTATGCTTGACTACAGTCTTAAGAAGACGATGCTTCTGCTCACTCTGAAGTTTTTGGTGGTGGTCGTGCCCTCTAAAGAGTGTGGCTTTGAACTTCAGCCAGGAGCATCAGTGTTGTTTCTCGCATATGTCTGTCCTGAGAGACATTTCTTCTAAATGAAACTATTTCAGCATTTGGCAAAGAATTATTTTAGTTTCAGCACTTATTTAGTAGTTCCTTTCGAACATGCCAATAATCTAGTAAGCGTTCTTCATGTATGTTTTATTTCTTAAGTTTAAGGATCAAAAATCTTTTTTGTCTTTTTATTATTAAAATACAGTTGGCATACAATAATTTATTAGTTTCAGGTGTCCAACATAGTGAGTCAACAAGTCGGTACATACTCAGTGCTCACCACAATCAGTATAATGACTATTTGTCACCATACATCATTTTCTAGAATATCTGTAGAAGATCAGTCTTCACCTCAGACAATCATTTTCAGTTTGTGCAATATAGACACTACATAGAAGTTTTATAATAAAGTCCAACCTATATTTATTTCTGTTTTTATTAGGGCATCAAAAAGTTTTTCTAATTGTACATGTTTTATTACACCACTTGACATTGGTGATGCTTCATTAAAAATTTTCTAATTGTTCTTCCTTTTTAATATATTCCAAAGACTGAAACTTCTTTTTTCAAAAATGCAATTTTAGTTAGAATAGTTGAATTTTATGGAAGAGACTTTTCTGCCAGCTGCCAGAATGTTTCTATAACACATATGCAAATCCTCAAAAATTATTATTTTCCAGTGCAGATATATCAGTCCAATTTTCTATTTGCTGTCTAAGAAGGTAAAAGGCATATGAAATAATCTGAGAGCCCCTCACATAAGAAGTTGAGGTAGAAGGATAAAAAATGGATGGTTGGCTGGATAAATGTAAGCTTATAAAGAATGGACCAGTAATATGAAGTCTAAAATCTCTCCATATTCAACATATGTAGATATAAATCAATAGGACTGGAAGAAAAATATTTACTTTGGTTCTTTTTGTTTGCTTAAGTTTTTATTTAAATTCCAGTTAGTTAACACACAGTGTAATATTAGTTCCAGAGTACAATATAGTAATTCAACACATCTATACAACACCCTCTGCTCATCACAACAATGTGCTTCTTTATCCCCATCACCTATTTCACCCATCCCCCACCCACTTCCCCTCTGGTAACCATCAATTTGTTCCCTGTAGTTAAGAGTATGTTTCTTGGGGGCGCCTGGGTGGCGCAGTCGGTTAAGCGTCCGACTTCAGCCAGGTCACGATCTCGCGGTCTGTGAGTTCGAGCCCCGCGTCAGGCTCTGGGCTGATAGCTCGGAGCCTGGAGCCTGTTTCCGATTCTGTGTCTCCCTCTCTCTGACCCTCCCCCGTTCATGCTCTGTCTCTCTCTGTCCCAAAAATAAAATAAAATAAACGTTGAAAAAAAAAATTTTTTAAAAATAAAAAAAAAGAGTATGTTTCTTGGTGTGTGTCTCTCTCTCTCTCTCTCTCTCTCTCTCTCTCTCTCTGCCATTTGCTCATTTGTTTTGTTTCTTAAATTCCACATATGAGTGAAATCATATGGTATTTGTCTTTCTCTGACTTTGATTCTTGTAGTGACAATTCATCACTTATTTTGGCTACTTAAGTGTCTGAACCCCTTTTCATGTTTGGAGAATTCCTCAGTTTATCATTTTGGGTGGAGAGCAAAGACCATCTTTAGAAAATAGAAATGACAGCTGATTGCTTTTCTGGCATCCCTTCTTCCTAGGACTCAGAAGTTGATGGGCTCTTCCAATCAGAGTCACCCAAGCTGACTTTGATCCCATGGTTAGTGATACAAGAGAGCGTGGATGAAGGACTCTTTCCCCCTCTGGCAGCAGGGCTGTGGTGGATGCAACACTGAACATCTGACCCAGAATTAGCAGTCATGCCAACTCTAGAATCTGGTGTTTAGCAGCAGGGACAGCAGTCTGTTCATCGGCTATGTTCTGAGCCATGCCTTGTTCAGAAAGTTTATTCTAGGGTTCATTCTTCTGGTCTTCCAGTAGATCTGTGAGCTACATGATAAGCATAAACTCCATTTTGCTTAGTCTACTCGACCTGGCTTCCCTCACAACCAAGAACCATGAATTAATAACTTAAGACCTTTGAGCCACGGAAGTTAGCATTTACTAACATATTGACCCCAATTTTTCAAATTGACTTAGTTTTACTTAGCCAACAACACCTAGCTCCTTATATATTAGGACTTAGTCATCCTTTTTAAAATACTCAATGCCCAAAGAGCACAATGCCACCTACCTATGATATGTACTAAATCAAAACTGGTCAATTGATTGAATAACTGGTCAAAGACAAAAAGAAAGAAAATAATTTCCTGCTCTCTTCGCCATGTCACTCATGAGGATGTTTCAAGATCCTTTTCAGCCCATTGAGCAACAACAGAAGGTAAGTAATTGCTTTAAAATAATGTTAACTAAACCCACAATTGGCTATGGTTATCAGCTCTCCTCGGAGTGTTCAGACTAAAATATTCAAAAAGAAACTAACATAGCAATTTACATGTAGCACAGTGCATTCACAAAAATCAGTTGTTCACACAGAAAGTTTGGATGTTCTTGATTTTCATCACCATCATTATATTTTCTGAGGTTCCAAATTTGAAAATGAAAACACTCATACTAGGTCACCTACAAGTCACTAGAAAGAAACTTCCAAAAACAGAAGATAATCAATGAGCACAGCATCTTACAAAACAGGAAGAGGGAAAGCCCCAAACTACAAAGCTTAATAAAATTAAACTTAGCAAAATTATGATTATAATGATTTCTTCAAATACAATAATCCATCAAATCTTGAATCAATAACTGGGGAGTGTCAAAGGGTCTGGTAGGAGGTGCTCAATAAATATTTGTCCAATAATGAATAAATTAAATTAATTTTCAAAATATTCCATAAATAATAGTGTTATGGTGAGGACAAAATCTAGATAAACAATCTTCCATACCTTCCTGTGAAATTTCATCAGCCATATTGTTCCTTCCATCTCCCATTCATGATCTTTCTCTCCTCTTCCTATCCCCAAATATTAGGTAAAGTGTGATCTTGCAATCTCTGTGCAAATCCAAAACCTGCAATGGCTATTAACCACTGGCTTTGAAAGAGGCTGCAACTTGTAGACGATAGATTCTCGAACACTGTTTTCAAAGTGTTCTAATTTAACCTTTACGAATCTCTCCATCCTTCACCCGCAGACCATGACAATCACTCTGCACATATGAGACACAACATGTTTGTTGATTCCTACTACCATGCTGCCCCTCAGCTGGGTGCCTTTACGTAGTGCACAAACCACTCGACAGTGTGCTTGTGGTCTTGCTCATTCCTCTCTTAACCCTGCTCTATTTTTCTTTACAATACTCTTACTATTGGACATACTATATTCTTGTTTATTCATTTCTTATCTATTTCTCCCATTCATATAGCAGCTTCAGGAGGGCTGTGTCTCTTTTGTTTACTGCTGTATCCCTACATTATAGAATAGTCCCTGGCACATGGTGTTAAAATATTGAGCACAATAATTATTTGTTGAATAAGTGAATTAATTAAATTATTCTTTAAAATAGTCTATAAATAACAATGCTGTGGTCAGTTTGAATATAGATAATCTCCTATACTCTCCCTTTGAAACTCCCTCAGCTATTTTGCTCCCTTCCACCTGCCATTAACTCTTTTCCTCTCCCCCGCCCCATACCCAAATAATAACATGTGATGTTGTAGGCTCCATGCAAATCTGAAAATACAATGGTTTTTATCCATTGGCTTTGAAACACATTGCAACATATAAAGAAGAGATTATTCAAACTATATTTATATTTATATAATCTATATTTCTATATTAAAAACAGTTTAGCCTAGCATTGCTCTGCCTTTAAAAGAGTGGCTTGCAAATGTCTCTCTTGTGCTGGGCCTATGGAACCCTAGGCTGAGTTGGGGATGGACCATTAAGCCTCAGTTAGGTGAATGAACTGGGTCACAGTGAAGAGAGCAAGTTTCACCTCCCATACTCAACCAAACAATGATAAATGCTGCATTTTATTTTCCCAAGCATCATCTTTCAAGAAAGCAGTCAAACAAGTAAAAATTGGATATCTCAGCATAAATAATACTTTATCTCCGCTTGTCACTGATACTTGCTGCTGACAAATTGGTATAAATATTTGAAGTGCTAAAAAAAATGTGAAGTCATTGTGCTGAAACCAGTGAATACATTTTTGAAGAGATAAAATGAGTTTGGTCTCAACATGGGGAAAGACACTATCCCATAGAAATGGGGCTTTCCATATCTGCCATTATGGTTCCAAACTTCTTTAGAAGAGAGGGAAGAAGAAAAATAAATGAGAATAAGACAAAGGTGGGGTGCCTGGCTGGCTCAGTCAGGAAAGCATGGGACTCTTGATCTTGGGGCTGTGAGTTCAAGCCCCAGGTTGAGTGTTGAGATTACTTTAAAAAAATCTTTAAAAAAATGAGAAAAAGGAAAAAGTCAATAACATAAGACATTGCTATCTTTACTCACTCCTTGGAGTAAATGTCTTCCATATCACTCGTTTGGACTCCCCTTTAAATTAATCATCTCAAAGATAGACTTAATTTTTATTTCACCTAGCTATTAAAGTTATTGCATTAAATGTTTGTTAAGGAATAACACCTTTATTGCTTTTTAAATAACATTTTAAAGAATACCCTTTGATGTTAGTAAGTTGGTTAATGGTAATAGCAAGCCCCAGGTTGGTAAGAAAAAAATTAAAGATATTATACAGAGGCAAGTGACATATACAGGTTTCTTTCAGCTTCCTTCTTCTTTTGAATCCAGGATTTTGAATTTGGCTCCAAGAGAAGCCCTCTTATTTGAAGAATTACATAAAATTCTCTGAGAAGTAGCTCTTGGTAAGAAGCTTTGAGGTCAGAAAGACCTAGATACCTGTCCTGCCTCTAGGATAATATAACCACTTTGTGCCTCAGTTGTCTTATCTGACAAATGGGGAAAAATGAAACTACCTTGTGAGTTTGTTTTAAGAAATAAATAAGGTCGGGGCGCCTGGGTGGCGCAGTCGGTTAAGCGTCTGACTTCAGCCAGGTCACGATCTTGCGGTCTGTGAGTTCGAGCCCCGCGTCGGGCTCTGGGCTGATGGCTCGGAGCCTGGAGCCTGTTTCCGATTCTGTGTCTCCCTCTCTCTCTGCCCCTCCCCCGTTCATGCTCTGTCTCTCTCTGTCCCCAAAATAAATTAAAAACGTTGAAAAAAATTTAAAAAAAAGAAATAAATAAGGTAAAACATTAAAAAGCACAATACCCAGCACATGGTAAGCATTCAACAATCATTAGCTATTACTAATATTATTGTTTCTATCCCTCTAAAACATATGCCAGACTGCCCCAAGCTCTGTGGTTATTTTGCTCCTGCTTGAAGATCTGAGTCATATGAAATTTGACGCTAATTCAGCTGTATTTCCTAAATTAACCATCTTATGTAATTAGCATCTCCTGATTTGTGTGTCTGGGTATTTTTTTTTCCTATAATTATCTTTTCTTTTCCCTCTTAAACAACATTGCCACCCACGTAGTTTTTCAAATTACAGCTTTCATAGCCTTAGCTTATAAAACTGCTCAAATGGCCATCTTTTTTTTTCTTTTTCAATTGCAGTACATCCAAAGAAAAAATCCCTTGGGGAGGGCTTCTCTCTTCCTCAATCATATGTGAAGGTCCATCCCAGATAAAAGGGGTAAAGAATGAGTTTGACGTGGGCTTTGCCCCAACAGTGCAATGACCCCACTTGTCTCTTTCACTCCCAGCTACTTCCTCAATTTTTTCTCAATCAGAACTTGTAACTAATGAAATGTACTAATTTCAAAAGCCATGCTGACCTGTGAATTAAACAAAGGTGAAAGAGATATGCCTCCAAGCCACTAGGTACTGAGGCCTAGGTACTGAGGGCCCACTAGGTACTCTGCCAGATTTAGAGACCAATTTGGATTGTAGAATATGAGAGCCAAAAACTCAGAAATGAATAGTTCATTCTCCCATAACCCTATGGGTTCCTGGCGGGTTTGTCCTGGCAGGTGTAGCATAAAAGAAAGGGGAAAATGGCAAGGCAAAGGGAAACTTTCTTCATATCGGAAATTTACATTTATAATTAGTCCCAAAGAGCAGGCACGGCAAGCACAAAATAGTACTATGTGCTTTCACTTTGTTTTTTGCATCATCCTTTCCTTCTCTGCTTCAATCCAGCTTTATTTTAAGAAAATAACATCTGAACGCTGAACTTTACCAAGAAAATGTATTTCACTTCAAATGAAAATCAGGGAGATTGCTGGTTCTTTCATCAGTTGTAGAGATATCCCACTGAGTAACAAGTTTAATGGATGACACAGGAATGTTTCAGCAGATAGATTATCCTAAAATATTACCATGTCTAGTGCACATTAACATAACTTTCTCAAGCTGTGAAATTAATGAAGAGCTGCAAAGTTCGCTGACTCCATGTTTTTCTAAGATGACCCTTAAAAGAAGACTCCACACACAGCTCTTCTCTCCTGTGTGTTAGTTAGGCCTTCTAATTTAAAAGCAGTTATTCTTCCTTTCTCAATCTCTTGGACTGAGAATGGCCATCCACTTTAATGAAACCGAAGTCCCCTTTTCCATATGAATTACTGAACCTAAAATTCTGCCTGAAATTGGGAAATTGCAAGTGTTTCCATTGTAAGCGATGAAAATATTTTTCATAAAACTTTTACTGAAATTTTAGCATATAATCTGGGACTGAGTAATCATGGTAGAGAAATTATATCATCTAACAATCCCAGGATCCTCTGCAAAATGTCCTGAGACTTCTCCATTTTCTCAAATGAAGCATCTGAGTGTCAGGAGGTATATCCCTATGTTAAGTAGCATGTTTCAAAATAGATGAGGACAACTGTAATCAGATCTGATTCCAAAGTCCATTTGCTTCACCATTGTGATGTTAAAAAGGGAAAAATAAAAATAATTAAACATGTCGAGTTTAGCTCATAAGTTAAGAGAGTGTAGTAATAAAAAGCATCTACAAATATTTCTAAGTTACAAACAATGAGGAGAGAATTAATGTGAAAGAAAGGGAATAATGGAGATGTGATGGAATGAAATCAGACAAGGATGAAGTCTATCTGTATCAACTGCCCTATCCCTTCCTGTGTGAAAATAACCATGCCAAGAAGAGAATAAAGGACTCTTTGTTTCCATATGCAGAAGACAAAGCATCTGAAGCTGAGTGTTGTAGCTGCCACTGTCTTCCTGTTTCCCTGCTTGAGGGTCCAATTAAAATAGAAAAAGGCTAGAGTTTGTGTTTTTCCGTTACCAATAGCTATATATTATTCACTTTGATTTCTCTAGGTATAGAGACAGTTGGGCTTGTGGGAGGGAAGAAGCAAAGAGACCAGTGACTGCCATCTGCTCAGATCATAAGGGCAGGCTGTCAACAGAGTGCTTAATAAAGCTATTTCTTTCAAGAATGCTTATCAACTATAGGGGCTGCAGGCCACTGAACCCTGTGCAGAGTCAGTGATGGAATTCCTTTACACCCCTCCCTCTCCTCAAGTATCAGTGTCATACTTTCCAGTGTTATCCACAAGACATCAAACACCCCTGTTATTAAAAGCAAATCATTCCACCAAATAGCTGGAGACATTGAAGTGTTTAAGTAGTAAACAAATATCCAAATAAATCAATATTTGTGTCATTCAATCGATTGTAAAGTGCTATTCAATCATAAGGTGGCATTAGGATGCAGACTGCTCTCATGCTCTCATACATTATATTGTTCCAGGTGCATTATATTGGACGGTAGCTGTATTGATTGCATTGTATTGACAGTTTTCAGATGACAACATGGTTTCCCAAATATTTTCTGAAAGGTCTTAAAACTAGGAAGTAGTATAGCCTATACTCAAATGTGGCTCTTTTTATTTCCATTCCAGAAATGTCTTCTCTGTATCATAACTCCCTCATTTTGGTTATTTTTTGTTGTCACATGGGTATCTTCAAACACAATTATGCTTGAAAGAGGGTGGCAGAATATGCCACCTCAAAATCTGCTACTTTGGCATGAGGATTATTTTGACCTAAAGGCAATTGAGAAGAAGCAGATGCAAGAAAAACTCTCTGTCATCTTCCTATTTGCCTAAAGTAGGACGTAAATCTGTAAAGGTGTCCCCCTTTCCTCTCTCTACCAGGAAGGACAGAAGTTAATCACAGGAGACAACTCTAGATCCTGATCAGCCCAGGGAGGACACTAGAGGAATCTGTACAACCTTTAGTAACTAGTACTTACCTTCCATTCGTTCCCCACATATATTTACCTTCCCATGGTTTGCTGCCTTTGGAAGCCTAAATTCCTTTTCCTTTGTCTTGTCAATTCTCTACAAATTTATTGTCCTTGTTAAGATGCTGTATAAGCCCAGGTTCTAACCACCTCTTTGAGTTATTCATCATCTAGTTTTCTCCCATGTGATGTGTGCTGCACACAGTAGTAAACTGTTTTTCTCTTGTTAATTTGCCTTCTGTCAGTCTAATCTGCATGGCCCCAGCTAATGAACCTAAAATAGGTGGACAAAAAACAAAATGTTTCCTCACTTACTTCAGTATATCAGTAATATTAAAATAATCTCCCTGACACATTCTCTAGTATTAGTTTATTAAATGAGAATAACAACCTTAGATCTTCAAGGTTCTTTACCAACATACTATTTTTTTTAATTGGTTCATGAATGCTTATAAACGCCAACACATCAAACCAATAGTCACTTCTTTTCGCATCATTTTTTCTATACCTCCAACCCAAGAATTTCTTCATATCTGCCTAGAACAAATATTTCAATTTCCCCATTCTCTCAAAATCTGAAAAAAAAAACTAATGAAAAATAATATCCTGAAATGGAAGAATATATTCAGTGTCCTTGAAAAACACCACCTGACTTTCTTTAGCCATGGCTCAATGTCCTTGAATATGTTGTTTTATGAGCCTTTGATAATCTCATTGTATTAGAAACTGTCTAGAGTCTGTATACTTTATTAAAGCCAAGCCCCACTGTCTACCTTTTCTGTCCAGGTGAGAACTGACACTCTTGAAACTAGAATAACCCAATGTCTGAGCCAGAACTCCCTTTCTTTGCAAATTACTCACATGTGTCCCAAACTGTTGGTGAGCTGGTGTTGAGTGGCTCTTGGATTTCTTTGTGTAGTTAGTCCCTTCACTCCAAGCCATTGACTTACGGGTAATGTGGTGTGAAGCTTGCTTTTCCAATTGGAACTCTCTTTTCAATTCCAACCTTAGTCAGTGGTGATTGAATGTCATCACCTATAGATTGATTTTTGATCCTAAAATGCCACAGAGCATTCATCTCAGAATGGTTCCCAGGAGGTGACCATCAGCATCTCAGAAACCACTACCAGCAGCATGGTTCATCAATCAATATATGCAATATTTTCTTTAAAACTCTGAAATGAATCCAAGTTTTCCCAAACCTCAAGCCAAGTCCAGATGCATGGAAAATGTTAGCAATTTTTTTCCTCATAACTGGCTCTGTTTCATGCATACTTTGCAAAGATTTAGGTTTTCAGGTAAATAATGTATATGGTGGTTTCATTTGGTGGCAACCAAAAAAAACCCAAAACAGGTGAAAACATGGGAGCTGTGGCTGGCTGTTCTTTTCCATCCATGGATTTGTTCAAGTCCAGATGATTCTGGGGTATGTTTTTGTAGGGACAATAACAACAAAATGTTCAAATAACCTGAAACATCCAGCATTCCTGAAACTTCCATAGTCTGGGAAACTATGATCTGGACTAAGGAGTGTCATCCTGTAGAAGAAACTGCAAACTATTACGTAGAATAGGATCATTTTGAGCTGCTGAAAAGAGGGACAGAAGCTGAAAAGGAAAGTTTAATCTTTACATATTCATAGTGAATAAAGGGCTGTTTTAACATTGTTACTCATAATTTATACTAACAATACTAGGATGTTTAGGAAAAGAGGAAGAAAGTGAGGAAGGGAGTTGGGGAGGGAGGAAAGAAGGCAGGAAGGCAGGAAGGAAGGACACTGGGGCATCAATTATATGTTCATATCTGTTAGCCATTGCTATAATAATGCTTAAATGACAAATAAACATAACCATAATGTCATACAACACCTTCTCACTCACAAGTTTCTAGGTCCTTTGGGGTTCAGCTGAACTGGGCTCCAGGTTAGAATAAGGTCTGTGTATCTCATTCTGTATCTCACATTGAAAGAGTAGTAGCTGCCTAGGATATATTTCTTTCATTTGCTGGCTACTCTAGAGAGATGAAAAAAAAAATGAGTAAAGAATTATCTTTGCCCTTGAGGAGATGATGAATTATCTATGCTGAGAGATAAAGAAGAATAGTTCAGACTAGACAGTGAAAAAGAAAACAATTGGTTCTTCGATTTTTAATGCCTTTACAAAATAATGGATTTACTTTCCTAAGTATGATTCTGCAAAAACTAATGATAGTCAGCTAACATATACTGATTATTGTTAGCAGCAAGCAGTTACCCATTGCCTTTTACCCCCATCCTCTCCAACTGTCACACCTGATATATTAAGTTGAGAGAGTAAGGGAATATAATGCAATCCCTAAAACTAGGACACGGTGGTGCTTTCAGAAGCAGAAGACACCTGGACAACACCCAGTCAATAAACAGGCAACCGTTTGACAGAAGAGAGAAAAGGTTTGACAATAAGGAACAGGGCAATTACTGTCCTGGAGATATTTGCATTTCTTTTACTATAAGCAGACAAATGTTATGCATATTTAAGGAGGTGGTATAGAGTAAAGAAAAGAATACTGCACATCTAAGATTCTTCCATTTCCATTTCCTTAAAGTGGATTAGAACTTAGACACTCAGGAAAGAGACTGAAAGTAGATTCTGGTGCTTGCTCTACTACTAATTAGCAGTGTGGTCTTTGGCAAATCACCCAGCACCTCTGGAAGTTGTTTCCCTAGAAACCTTCTTTGATTACTCATGCCCTCCCAAAGTTAGGATGGCCAGGACCCCTTTATTCCCTTGTATCTTATTTTCTATTATCTTGCCTATTGAATTGTTTTATAATTACTATGGATTATATTTACCTCTTGCACTACCCTGCTCTTTGAGATTAGAGTCAGTGTCTCACACATTTTTGTAGAATAAATCCAGGAAAGAAAATAAGACTTCTGGTGATTGGACTAAAGCACTCACACTCTATCATAGGCCCCTCTGAAATTGTGTGAAAGTCTGTAAAGTTCATTTTGGCTGAGGAAATCCCAACATTTGCCGAGAACAAACCCCAATCACTCTCTGCCCCTTACAGTATGATAATTTCTACTATAGGACCCAAGCCCAAATTCAATCGAGTAGGTTGGTATTTTATTCTTCAACATTGCATTTAAATTCTGGCATGGTTATATGACTTGAAAATAAAATTCAGACCTTTATTCTGTCATCTTTTGGTTGTTAGCAATTAATAAAAATGAACAAAGATGAACATCTTGGTGTTTCCTCGGCTCACAATAACTCTCTCCTTAAAAACAGCGTTTTTAACAGGCCACTGGTATGACCTAGAGAAAGTGCTTGAATGTTAACTTTAGAAGAAAATTGAAGTTATATTCGATCTAAGGTTTTCTTTTTTTTTTCTAATTTGAGAAAATTGAGATCCTGAAAGATAAATTAACTTGCACAAAGTTACTCAGTCTCCTAAATAATAGGCCTGTACTTTAAAAGTCCAAATGTGTATTAAAAAAAAAAAAGGAAAGAAAGAAAGAAAAGAATATGAAGAGAAAGAAAGAAAAGAATAAGAAGATTAAAAAGAAAAAGGAGGAGCACCTGAGTGGCTCAGTCAGTTAAGCATCTGACTCTTGATTTTGGCTCAGGTTATGATCTCACAGTTCATGAGTTCGAGTGCTGCGTCATGCTCTGCACTGACTGTACAGAGCCTGCTTGGGATTCTCTCTCCCCCTCTCTCTGCCTCTCCCCCACAATCATGTGTGTGCTCTCACACACTCTCTCTCTAAATAAATAAATATGTAAAAAGAAAAAGAAAAAAGGGAAAATGACTCAGTACCTTACTTCCTTCAACGCCACATATATCACTTGTTTTTATTTGCCACCCTGATAACTCTTCATGAACATTCTTCAATCCAGAATACTCTACTCGTATTTATGAAAAGCTTTGCAATGATGGGTAAGCCATTAGACCTCTCTGGCTTTAATTGTAATAAGGGACTTCATTTATATGATATTCCAGATCCTTTCTACATATCCTCTACACAGTTACATTGGGGAGAGATAGATATAGATATAGATATAGATATAGATATAGATATAGATATAGATATAGATATAGATATAGATAGATATTAGGTATTAGATTGGGGTTATATATATATGTATATATATAAAGATAAAATATATACATAAATATATATATGTTATACTATATGTTATATGTTATATATATAAAGATATATATGTTATATATATATATATATATATATATATATATATATATATATATATATATATATATCATTACAGAGAGAGAGAGAGAGAGAGAGAGAGAGACTCAGAAGGCTTAGACACTGCTGGAGAGAACTTTTTCCCCTAGAATTGGAGGTTTATGTTGTGCCACCAGAGTCTTGGGAACAGAATAGTTGCCCTCAAACTTGACTGAGGTAAGTATTGATATATCCCAAAGGGTTCCAAAAGCTGAAAGCTCTTATATATAGCATGAGATTATTTAAATTAAGACAGGAAATTAATTGTCAGAGAAAGAGAGAGAAGGGGAAGGCTCTACATATGTATAAATATATAGTCATACCTTTTGTTGTTGTTAATTCATATTCAAAGCTACCATATTGATCTTGATTTATTTTTATTATAATATCCATTGGGGATAACTTGTAATAAAATGGGCAAAATCACATACCTGGTAAGAGTTTAACTTGCTGGTTTTGTTCTGGTAATATATTAAAATTCTTATAGAGGACTACTGTTGATCTAGCTTTGGGAATTTATTCCAAAGGAAAAGAGTCATGTACAAGAATATTCAGTATGGCATTATGAAAAACTGGAAATGTTCCATATGATCAAAAGTCATACCAATAACTTAGTAGCAGAACTGCAGTTACCACCAATCTTCCTGAAACCCTGAGCAGCATTCTCTGTTATTCTACTCTTACATCTTACCACCTGGACCATAGAAATATGCAAGGTAGAAGGGCCCTTTGTCACCATCTTCTCCAAGTTCTCACTTGAGAAATAGGAAACTGAAGGCCCAGATGTTAAGTGAACCTCCCATGTGAACAGCCATTTATAGTCAGCATAGTTTTCCTTATATAGCACAGGAGGGATGACCTCCATCTTCTTGTCTAGCCAAATAGTAATCAGATTTTACCTTTTCTGTCACAGTTTTATTACTCTGCAAAATACCTAGTTTCTACTGGCAAAATTTCTCTTATTAGGTCAGTTCCCAGAAGTGAAATTATTGTCACCCATGTGTTCAAAAAATTAATCCACTTTCTACTTCTCTGGTTGCTGATGAGTACAAAGACATGATCACATTGCACGGGTCCACCCAGACTGTATCCCAAAGGCCTTTGGAATGCCTAGTAAATCTGGGCTCAACCTGAGGTTTAAAAAAAAACAATATCCCTGGATTTTCTCTTAAAATGAAGTGGAAAGCTTTTCTTAGCTCTGTCTTCTATCTTGCTTCCAATATAAGACTGAGCATGCCTCTGAACAGATGACATAAAATGGCCACCTCATGAAGACCTATTCCATACTTCAACTCCTGAGCAATCATATTTTCTAGGACAGTGTCCCCTAGAGGGTTAAAATAAATATTTTGTATGGCACCCAAAGTCATTTGCAAAGCCCAGTAATCATTTCAGGTAATGAGAAAATAATGGAGGAAGCTCTGGAAGGAAGCCACTAAAAGCCATCTTTTGAGGCTAACATGTGCAAATGGGTTAGCTGAGTTCTATTGCTTTTAAGGCACAGTGATTTAGGTGATTGTTTAAGTCTTTTTAACTGCATCAGTATTTAAACAGCATTTGTATGTCTGAAGACCAGAGAACCCAAAACAAATTTCACAGAAACCCACTCTAATTCTCTAATTTATTAAATAGTAATGGCTTTAGGACCATAAGAATTCATAACATATGTGAGTCTGAGAACACACCCCAAAGATCACTGGAATTCTGGTGCAATCTGCAATTGGCTATCCTCACAGTAGAAGGCAAAAAAAAGAAAGAAAAAAAAAACCTGTCTTCTCTGAAGCAGTTGAGTCTACTTCCTTAAACCGATCAATGACCTAGCCCACTTATCTCTCTGAAGTCCTCCTTGCCTTTGTCTGCTCTTCTTCCCTCTGCTTTGAAAGCAGGTTGAGCCCTCTGGGTTATGTAGACTGTGGCATAACCTGAAATACAACTTAATATAAGCCCATCACCAAAAAGTCTTCACAACTACCCTGTTTGGTCCCCTGAAAAGCATCACTGTCCATATGGAGAGGTGTTTCATAACCCTTCCATGTTTATTGCTTCTTCCCAGCATTAAAGTATGTAAGCATCCAAAAGAGATGATCTCTTGGCTGCAATAGCTCATTTGAAATGCACTCCATAATTAACAACTTTGAAAGCAAAGAGGTAAATTTTGTCACATGTATTATTAAAGCAGAGTGAGATCCCCCAGGACCAAATTAGGCGCCTGATTAAAAATGTCCATGTTAAGAGAAACAAGTAGATAGGGAGATGTGCTCTCAGCCATCCCAAATTAACATGCTGATTGCAGTGCATGTTCAAGCCATGTGGAAAGATGCAGAACTTGGGTCTGCCTTGGTGAATGAGAACTCTGGTGTCTCAGCTTGAATGCAGGTCAGCCAGAGTCAGCTTCAGTAGGGTCATCTGCAAGTGAAGACATGAGGGACTGGGAAGAGTGACCCGATGGGCAAATAACCGAGCAACCACAGTGCGATAGAAAATGTAATACTGGGGCGCCTGGGTGGCGCAGTCGGTTAAGCATCCGACTTCAGCCAGGTCACGATCTCGCGGTCCGTGAGTTCGAGCCCCGCGTCAGGCTCTGGGCTGATGGCTCGGAGCCTGGAGCCTGTTTCAGATTCTGTGTCTCCCTCTCTCTCTGCCCCTCCCCCGTTCATGCTCTGTCTCTCTCTGTCCCAAAAATAAATTAAAAATGTTGAAAAAAAATTAAAAAAAAAAAAAAAAGAAAATGTAATACTGAGAACTGCATATTTTCAAGTGCTGTGCTAGATGGTAAATTTTAGGCTTCTGGTGATTTCTTCTTCCCTCTTGATTTTGGCCAAGACTCCTACCACCTCCACACCCCTGGTTCCACTTGTGTACATTGTCGGAGTGGGAAAAAAGGACTCATAAGGGAACTCTTAAACGATTTTGGGAAAAGAAGTTAAAAATCTATCTGAACTCTTATTTTGTTGTGGGATGCAGTATATTTTCATATAACTGCACTCAAATTGATTTTATAAAGACTTTTTAAAGTCTAACTCCTGCCAAACTTCTAGAATGATTTACAATAATCTCTGAGAAGTGCCACATAGCCATCAAAAGAAAGCCAAACTGTGGCACAATAGACAATACTGTCACTTTAAGAGAGGAGAATTCCTACGGCTCCGATGCCTCAGAGAGATGAGGACTATAAAACACCCTCTTAACTTACTGGAGATTGTGGCAGGCAAGAGAGAATTTAATGAGCTTGGCAAAGCAGCTCAGTGGCTCTCTGCCTGGACTCAGCTTTGTGCATCCCACATCCAGAGATGGCTCTTGGTTTAAACAGGACTGACTCCCTAGAGTTACTTCTTCCCTTTTCCTAAGGCAGTGTGTTTGGTTGACAAGAGCTGTCTTCCCCAAATGAATGCATCTACCAAATATACACAAAACCTAAAATTCAATTAAAAATTTTTAAAAGCTGAAAAAGAAAAGAAAACATGCTAATGTAGTAATCCCAGAGACTCTGCCTTAATGAGCATGCTGACTGTGGCCAAGTTAAAACTGTTGTGGGAATCATAATTCGAAATTTCCTGCTCTATTCAAATTCTCCAGGGCCAAATTGTCATAAAGATCTTTCTTATATTGGAATTCCATCTTTCCAGAATGTAAAGAACAATCTACCTTTATATCCAACGTAAATCAAACTTAAGAGAGGAATTTCAAGGTGACCTTGGATATGTCATTTCACCCTTCTGCATCTCATCAATGAATGAAGGTTTTTGGATCTCTTAGTCCCTTGCCAGCACTAACATTGTATGATTCTGTTTTACAGGTGCTACCCAGTAATTGCGGGTTATATAAATCACACAGGAGTAAGAAGGAACCACTAAGGAAAGGCAGTTAGAAGCATACATCTCAGATCTCTTTCAAAATGTTAGCCAACAGGTTAATTTCCTTGGCATATTGCCTTCTTAGCTGTCAACATCTAGTATTACTTCCACTGCAGGACTTTAAAAATAAAAACATTTTTAAATGATCCGAACTATAAAGGATGGCTTGAAGCTAAGAAGTTAAAAATCGATGAATGAAAGTTAAGGATGACCATTCATTGGAGAGTCTGGTCTCTGTGGTTATTTTATATCATACTCTGAAACCATTTTTCCCTAAGTTCTTATTTCAAGGTATATGACACATTTCAGGTTTTATCCCCACATGACAGCCTGTGTTTTTCAGAATCCTTAGTGGGATGAAGCCCTATGACATAATATGAGGTTTAAATGACACAGAATGTACAAGTAAAAGCTATCCTCAATGACCAGGAAGAGAGTCTAGTCCATTTTTCTTCTAGATACTGGTTGTATTTTTTTTTAATTTTTCGATGTTTATTTTTGAGAGACAGATAGATAGAGAGAGAGAGAGAGAGAGAGGAGGAGGAGGGGCAGGGAGAGAGGGAGACACAGAACCTGAAGCGGGCTCCAGACTCTGAGCCGTCAGCACAGAGTCTGACGTGGGGCTCAAACCCACGAACCGTGAGATCATGACCTGAGCTGAAGTCCGACGCTCAACCAAATGAGCCAACCAGGCGTCCCTATTGGTTGTATTTTAAGTAGTATATAGTTTTTCCTCATTCTTGTAATCTGCTTTTGTCCATGTGATAAAGATCTAGCTATTACATGAAGAAGAAAATGAAGATGAAGACTAAAAAGAAAGAGGTGAAGGAGCAAAGAAAGGAAAGGAAAGGGTATAGAATATAGTTGGTATGGGGTTGTGGGAATGAAGAGCAGTTAAAAAAAATCCAGCAACCAAACTTTGCACTAATTTGTGCTTGATCTTGACTAAATCAGTAGATGTCTCTGAACCTCAGTGTTTCAGCTGTGGAACGATTTGGCTGGATTATGAGTGGTGTCTACCATTCCTTCCAACTCAAACATGTTATGACAATAAGCGACTAGAAAACAGTTATAATTTGAACACCCAAATGGGAATGTGAAAAACCTTAAGGCCCCAGTTGTGATCTTTTTAAGATCAAGAAAAGTTTCGGTGAATTTGGCGGGAGAGATGGGGTGGGGGGCGGGTAATTGGCTTCTTGCTTGTTTTTAATCTGTTATTAACATTCTTTTTTTCTCTCACCCTGTCAGCTCAAGGGGGCACATTTTACCCTTAGCACCCCTCCTAAGTTCTTTTTTTTTTTTTCTTTTTTTTTTTTTTCCTTTTTTTTTTTTTTTTTAATTTTTTTTTCAACGTTTTTTATTTATTTTTGGGACAGAGAGAGACAGAGCATGAACGGGGGAGGGGCAGAGGGAGAGGGAGACACAGAATTGGAAACAGGCTCCAGGCTCCGAGCCATCAGCCCAGAGCCTGACGCGGGGCTCGAACTCACGGACCGCGAGATCGTGACCTGGCTGAAGTCGGACGCTTAACCGACTGCGCCACCCAGGCGCCCCACCCCTCCTAAGTTCTGAATTCACAGTATGCCAGAAGATCATCAAAGTTGTCTTATTCCTTTCTCTAAGTACCCAGAAACAATTATTCAAATGTTTGCCACTTACATGGAACACTGAAAGCAGCTCTGGAAGAGTTGAGGGAGTTAGTATAAAGCTTCTGTCAGTGATGCTAGATGGAGGGGTGATAAGATTCATTGAAATGTAGATCGCAAGGAGAGAAGGTTTACAAAGCACTTACAGAGTCTAAGATGAAAAGAATTATATTAGTGCCAACGAGTATTATTCCATAAAAATTCCCTTTGTGACTGATGAGAAGGAGCTCAAATCTTCAAATAAAACATTTAATTCACACCTGACAGCAATTTTCAGAGTTTGGAACAAGCAATGTTAGTAATTCCATTCTTAGCCCAGGGAAAAACCGTGCAGCAGAATAGAGTGGCAATAAAATAAATGTCTATGGTTCTTGAAAAAGAAAAACTCTGAAGAGAAAGGCCTTCTGGCAAAAAAAAAAAGTAAACCCCATGTGCTGGTCTGAATTCCTCTAACTTTCAATTAGTGGGTTAAGGAGATTCCAACGTTTGTGTTATTTCTGCACTAGTCTAACTCACACATTAGTACATGCACACAGTTGAGCCTCAGCATTTGTGGATTCAGCATGTGTGTTGTTGATCATTTACAAGCAACTTCTGAAGGACTTTGACTGGTGGTTGTCATTTGGCAGAAACCCCAGCATAAATAAAGCTGGGTAGGATGGCTGCTGAATGAATCAATTAATGAGCATCCTCAGTAACTACTTCTCAATGTGACCTCACTATTCTCTACTCTCCTGTTGCTTTGCATTAATTTCCATGAAGCAATATGCACAATAGCCCCCTAAAAGGGGGAAAACTAGAAGCAAATGATGGATTCATAAATCTGGTCTTTCATGGACCTACATGTTGGGACTGAGGATGGACAATCACACCCTTTCTGCTACCATGTGTAACCAATTGAAAAACAGAAGGTATAAACAGATGAAGTATCAAAATATGTTTGGTTACCAGTAAACTGAAATAGAGAATGCAGTTTAGCCTATTGCCACATGTAGGCTTCCTACCATTTTCCTCCTACAATTAAACACACCTATCCAGTCATAGCAGAGCACTAGACAAAAATAGGTCTTTGCTCCCAGCAATTTATAGCAGTAAAAGAAGAGAAACATGCATGTTTTCTGCCTTACAGGGTGGTTTTGCTGTTCCTGTGAAATAGAATAGCCTATTCTCTTTGAAATATTAAGAAGTTCTTTTCTAGTTTGTGCTTTCCTCCTCATCCCCTCACTCAGTCTTATCCAAGAGAAGAGGAAGATTTGGGTTAATGAGATTGGGAACAATTCATGGGATATATGTAGCAGAACCTTTCTTGTTAGCTTTTGGAGCATTCTGCCCTCTTCAATTTGTGTGGAAGGGTTACTCACCAAGCAGGGTTTCTTCACCTTATGGCAGAAGATTCACTCAGGATACTGTGAAAGGAGAAGGAGCCTCAGATGAAAGTTTATAAAAGCTTTACTCAATGTCACCAAACTAATATGCCCTCCGTCCTCAAGAAGGAATAAATAAAAGGTAGAAAGTAGGGCTAGAAGTATTACTCATAGCAGCATGTGGACACTTTGTTATCTGAATTTAAGTGTTCTACACTCCCATTTTGTTTCTGGAAGAACTCGTTGAGTAATTTCCAATAATGATAGCAGTAACTGCAGTAAAAATAACATTCTGCTAAGCTAGGCATGTTGTAGTAACAAGCAACACTAAAACCTCAGTGATATAAAACATCAAAACAATTAATTCTTAATCACTCTTTAGGACTATTGCAAAATGGCTAAGGACTAAAAACCAAGGGCAAATAACAGATAAGAAGAAGATAGGTATGGAAGAGGCAGATAGTCAAAATAGTTTTAAAATATGTGATTTTGTTCAAAAAATTGCTGGAATATACAATTCATTATGGGTCTCCTGAGTTTCTCCTATCTTACAAGGAAATTTACTGACAGCTTTTATTCTGGACCATCTTTTAAAATATACTTATGTAGAAAACAGCCTTGGAAAAGTGATAACTTCCCCCTCTGATGCAACAGGAAGATTTTCTTACTATGTCGTATAATAAAGATAAAGTCTCCCTCCAGGGAAAATGGAATATTTGCTTGCAGTTCATTATGAAAGAATTGTATTTCCAAATTTGGAGATGCTTGGCTATTGACATAAACCCACTGCAGTACCCAGCTAAATTATTCTTCATGTGGGACTTGAAGAGCACAGGGAATCAATGCAATCATGAAGCACAGGCATCTTGCTGTGCTGTGGGTAATATGTCATATTACTCTGACCCAAAGAGCCTTATGTCTTCTGTCAAGATGCATGAAATGGTAGCATGCTAACTTGTTAGCTTGAAAATTAGATAAAATAATAGACCCTTCTCAGTTCTTGACAGAAATTAGACAGTTAGATGGATAATTTCAGCAGAGAGCTGGAAACTATTATAAATGAATGGAAATCTTAGAACTGTAAATAATAGTAACTGAAACTGAGAACTCAATAAACAGTTTATAGCAAATTAGACAAAACTACAGAGAGGATTAGTAAACTAGAAGACACATAAAAAGAAAATAGCCAGATTGAAACTTGACAGAAAAAGATGAAAAATGCAAAAACAACTGAAAATCTGTGTATCCATTCATAATTCTATTACCCTCCCCATCCTAAAACTGTTTTTGAATTCAATATGTATCATAATCAAGTATGTCTTTATATATTTGCTTCAAGTGTGTATATATGTACGGTATGTTTATATATATACTAAACAACAGAGCACCTTTGTACTTTTGAAAACTTTATCTTTGTGATATTACAATGTGCTTGATTTTTTTGCTTAATATTTGAATCTATATAATACTCTTCTTACTAAATCATTTTCATTTACTCCCCCTCTTATTTCATACAACACAGAAAAATTTTGTTTAACATAATCAATGTGTCTTTTGCACCAGAATTTTATATTGTTTTGTATATTTAGTGATTCTACAAGCTTTCCAAGCAGTCCATATTTTTTCCCCAATTTCATTCATAAACAAAAACTTAGGCAAGAAAATAAAAATTGAGAACTAAGGAATGCATTTAAAAAAAGTAAAGCACTATGAAAGAAATTTAGATCCATTATCAGTACACCACAAGACCTGGAGAAAGATGTGATATTAAAGAATTCATAAAGTTCTTTTTGAAATGTATCAATTAGAAAATTCATAAATTCCCTAAGGAAGATGAAAAAGGATCAGCATGATTGAAAAGTAATGGAAGAACAAATAATACAAAATTATCTCAGATTTCTCATGTTACAAGGTAAGAGTGTCTATTGCAGATCATAAAATGAGGCTGAGAAATGTTCAGTGACCAGGCTGAACCATAACCAAACGGGATTTTCTCTGAATGAGTTGCATCAGGCATTACAGAATGAGTGGGGTAGAATTTTAGTCCATTTCAATCTTGGAAATACACAAATTTATTCACTAGAATTTCTTACTAAGATAAACACTGACATGGTTACCAGAGGGAAGGGTATGGGGGAGGGTTTAATAGGTGGTGGGATTTAAGGAGTGCACTTGTGATGCGCATTGGGTGATGGAACTGTTGAAACCAATATAACACTATGTTAACTAACTGGTATTAAAATAAGAACTTAAAAAGCCAAAAAAAAAAAAAAAAAGATAAACATTGACATATTTCTTCCAAGCCAAGGAAACTAAAGAAATAACGTCTAGAATATATGGAGTTTGAAAAATACCACTGACTGAAAAAGGGAAAAGATAATTCTAGCATATGGAAAATTCATTTTATTATAGCCATTGAAATGAGGAAAGACTTGCTCCAGTAAAAATATTCAAAAGAAAGGTTTAATGTCATTCCTGGAACAGGTTTTCTGTAATGAAAAGTGGTGAAGGTTAAGACAATATTTAATAGGTCACACTTTGTAATAGATACGTAAAAAGAAGGGTTTTGAACCATTTAATTGTATTCAACTTAAGCCTATCCCCAGAAAATACAACCTGACCTCCAGCAAGACGGCTCTTGGCAGCTGAGACAAACCCTAATGGAGCTGACACCTTGAGGCTATCTGATGACTGCACTCCCTCAAGCTGGACAGCCAGTCCTTCTCTGAAAAAGAGAGAGAGAAACGGGGACGGGGAGAGACAGAGAGAGAAAGAGAGAGAAATTTGGGATGCTAGACAAAAATGCAAGCCTATTTTTTAAGACAGGAATACGTAGATATTTTCCTCTCGGGCCAGTCTTGTAATGGCAAGATTCCTCCAATTTAAGTAGCACTCTGTGCTGGATATTTTTTTCTTTGCCCCTCTAAATCCACTCTCTACCCTTACCTGTGCCCTTCACCTGAACTTTATTGATTGTATCAATAAGCTTGCATGCCCTTTGGTTTGCTGTTGAGTTCAGCCAATGAGAATCACCTGCAAAAGATCAAAGAGAAATAGGAAAGGAAGGTCAGGATGTTTATTCCCCTGCCTCAATACTGTCAGGCTTTAAATTAGCAATATTCCCTCACTAGAAGTCACTGCCTCTGCTACACAGCCCTCCTTTACAGCCCCTGTTCTCTCCCCGAGTGTCAGTGATGGCTCCCTCCACTAGACCCTTCAAGGTTACAAATGTGATGGTTGGTTATTGCTACAAGAGGGGTGGGTACATCACCATCCTGTATACATTACCATTGCCTGTACCTATGCAAAAAATCTCTGTACTAAGCTGTCTTCAATTACTCCTTCTCTTCCTATTAAGACCTTGGCTAACTCTATTTAGAAGTCTCTTTACTAATACTCTTCAATAAAGAAATAAGGAAATCCACTACAATAAACTGGGGGCAGGGAGTGGAAAAAAGAGGAAAAATTATTAGAGTACAATTAATAAGGCTGACTCTAGTGAGCAGAAACAAGTTTCTTCATTTTGCCAGGAAGCCCCTCTCAATTTTGTGCCTCTGTCAACACCCCATTTTGATGCCTTGGAGCATTTGAGCATATAACAGTTGATCTGCCCAGAAACCACTTGGCCAGAAAGCCTTTCAAAAAGGCCAGGTCTCTTTGTTCATGAACGTGAAGAATTAGTAAACACAGTTTATGGCCAATAAAACCCCACACACAGTTTGGGCAAATAATAAGGTGAAAGCAGTTTCTTATTAAAGTTATGATTAGGTTTATCACATCTAATCATAACGGTCTCACTAGGAAGAAAAGTAAGCAAGTCTTCATTATGCACTGCTACCTGCCAAAGCCAGAATTCTCTTAGGGAGAAAAAAAGCCCAAGGAAGCAATAGCATGCTTTTGGAATATACACTGTTACCCAAAGAATTTGGCCCAGAATGGAATGCACCTGATAAGCAATCACTTGACCAGTTAGTTGAGTTGGTTTTACCATGAAGCTAATGAAGCTTAAGCTTTACCTTCACTCACACAAACCCCTTTCAAGGCTCTGGGAGGAGCCCCAACAATATGTTCATATGGTCAGTGTGTGTTTGTAAAATTTGCCAAACAATAATTTAATCACAACTGGTTAAGATTTATCTTTTTCCACTCTGCTTTTCTCATCATTGAACTTCCAACTGTGTTGGGTAATTTTTGAGTGGCTATAGGCATTTTTACAACTTGGCTAAACAGCAGCTCAGTTAGGGATATTTTCAGTTTTGATTTATGTGATACATGTATGTGGTTCTCAGTCACTTCTGCATATAGTTAAGTTATTGCAAGTTTTCCTTTTCTAGGAATGACCTACAGGAATATTCCCTCTATCCACTTGTGTCAACTCATCCTGCACCAGACACAAAGGTGCTGGGCCAAAGTATTACCATGATATGAACCAGTAGCATGAAAGAATTAGAAGAGAAACAAGGTTGAAAGATCTGGATCCAGAAGATATTATGTGCAATAAGGTGCAGAATTTTTTATCAGACAGGTAAAATTATACATAGATTCAGTTCCTATAAATACATAATTAAAACATAAGTTCCCTCCTATCAGGAATGTACTCAATAATATACAAGATATAGTTACCAACACCATACATGTCTTTTCTTTTTTGATGAGAATCACACAAAAGAAGGATCAAAGAGAATTCCTATGGCAAAAGAGTACAAATTTGTAGTCATCTTACAAACAGAAAAGCGCATCTGTATTTTTATTATTATCAAAAATATAAAAAAGTGTCAATCAACCTCTCTAGAGGAAAGATTGGATTATCTTTATATTCTCTCAATAGAAAATGATATCACAAAATACTATTATGTGAAGAAGCTGTCAAAATAGGATGCAGGAAAGAAACTATAAAAGACAAGTGACAGGCTGCTAAATAATGTAAAAATCATTATTTTTCTGTGTTTTTATGCTTGTGATATTTCCCACCTTTTTAAAAATATGTGTTTGGTTGTGATTTCTTTTTCCAGATAAATATGCACTTTTATATCTAATGTTATATTTGTGAGTTTTTATTCTTTTTCTTAAAGAGGCCCCTGCTCAAATTGTAGAGGCTTCAAGGTCCATGAAAGTGGGATTGCCCTGCCAGTTGGCCTCAAATGCAGTAATGTACATTCCAGGTTCAAGTGCTGTCTAACTCCATAAACACAGAGCAGGCACTACATGAATGGGACATACGGGGATGTCTCTATATTGGAAAGAACACCTGTCATGGGTAACATGATGACTTCCATCTGCCCAGAAATGTAACTTAATCAGTTGCCTCAAGAAGGTCATCGAGTGTATGCTGTCATCCAGCAAGGAGCTATGAAGCTGGACTTCAGAAAAACTGGCCCTTTGTTCTCTTTGTCTATAGTATCTTCTAGCCAGAAAAAAGTCACATGATTTCCCTGTGCCTTAGCTTCTTCATCCTGAAAGAAGTGTGGGTGTGTGTGTGTGTGTGTGTGTGTGTGTGTGTGTGTGTGTGTGTGTTAGAAAGAGAGCATGCACAGGAGATGGGCAGAGAGAAAGAGAGAATCCCAAGCAGGCTCCACGCTTAGCACAGAACCTGACACAGGGCTCGATCCTACAACCCTAGGATCATGACCTGAGGCAAAATCAAGAGTTGGATGCTCAGCCAACTGAGCCACCCAGCCTACCGGGCATTGAGTTTTTGATTGTCCCACTTGCGTCTCACTTCCTACACCTGGCGTTCTCTCCCCTCCCCACTTGGCTAGGATATATCCCTTCTTTTTTCATTCTCTAAAACAACATTTAGACAAAAATATTTTATGCAGAAGGTTTTTACTAAATAGTTTGGCAAAGGAGGAAAAATAAAGCACAGTGCTCAACCCAACATTATTTTGAATAAACATCAGACACCACACGGTGTCTCAAAAGTCATCAAACGTGACTTCCCCAGGAAATATTTTACCTAAGGTCAATATATGGCTAAAAGCCTGAGCTTTCTCCTTGTTTACTCCTTCAGTCTAGCTCTTCTCATTTTCTTTTCAAGTTTCCTAAATACTTCCTTAAATCTATGGACAATTGCAATATTCTTTTTCACTTTCTTGTGTAAGCCAATTTTAATCATTTTTATCTAAATGAATCCCAAGTAGGAAAACTCCTTATGTGGGGTTTGGCTCTATTTCAAAAGGAAACACTCTATTCAGGTATTTAAAAAAAAAAAAAAAGGTAAATTCTCTCCCAAAGAATTCATTCTAGTTTCTTCCCTGGCCAACAAACTTAAAATACATGCAGATTTTTTTAAAGTCAATAAATTCTTCCAATTTTCAAGTAATAGAAAACTTTTGAAAATTAAATGGAAAACTTTTTAATAATTAAAATTTAATTTTTTAAAGTTTTTATTTAAATTTCAGTTAGTTAATATATAATGTAATATTAGTTTCAAGTGTACAATATAGTGAATCAACACTTATATACAATACTCAATGTTCATCACAGCAAATGCACTCCTTAACCCCCATCACCTATTTACTCATACCTTCACCCACTAGTTAAGTAGGCTCCATGATCAATGTGGGACTTGAACTCATGACCCCGAGATCAAGAGTCACATGCTGTACTGACTGAGTCACACCAGGCGCCCAATACTAAGTAAGAAATTATAAAGCATACATATATAGAACTATGCCAGTGGTTATTACATTATTTCCAGTGGAAATGTTATTATTGCCACCTCCAGAGTTAAATCATTTTGAATTTCCTTTTTCCTGCCATTAAATTAAGTCCTGTTATAGAAATATACAAAATAGATGGTAACACAAAAATATCACAGAAGAGAGACGAATGGTTATGGCTCTTCAGACCACTTTATAGGTCACTGTTAAGAAAACCCAGCTGTTTTACCATCCCAGGAAGGGCTGCATTCATTCTTCCAATGAAGACAAAAAGTCCGACCTCACATATATCAATTGGCATCCCAGGTCTCCAATTCCTATATGCAAAACAGGTCCAAAAGAAATTATATCCTCTTCAAACATAGAACTTTCTTTTAGATAAAAGACTTATAGAATTACAAAGGACCTTAGAGATCATTTATTCTAAGCCCCATTTTAAAGATAAGGAAAACAGACCCAAAAATCCTAACTGGCAGATGGAAGATCATACCCATATTCAAGGCCAAGATGGGCACAGAAAATCACTGCAGTTTAGGCAAAATCGGGAAATTGCTAGAAGGATACTGGGTGTCTTATATAAAGGTCAGAAGATAGGAAGTGCAGCTGAACCTCAAGGACAATTGGTATTGCCATCAGTTGTCTCATCTCTGTTTCCTTGTGCATTTTTATTCCATTCCCAGAAACCAACTTAAACCACAGCAGGGAGCATGACTGCCAACATCTCCCCAGCCTTCTATCCCAAGCAGTCAGGATGTTTGAACTTTGAAAGTCCCAGGAAAGAAGATAATTGGCCCAATTTGAGTGGGTATTCCTTCCTGGAGGACTTGCTTATGGTCAGACAGATGGGACCTCACCAAGACAAAAATTTCATGAGTGAAAGAATGTAGTACTGCTTCTAGCAAAAAGGAGAAGTGCTTGGCAGATTAAAAATTCAAAATAATTTAATATCCACTAAAAATATTTTCAATTAGGGGAGCCATAAGTGTATCACTAGGGACAGCAGGGTATAAGTGGTTCTGGTCTCTGTTTCCAAATTTAATAACTCTGGACCTTGTGCCAGTGCCTTAATCCACTAAGCACCCTTGACCTCAGTAATTAATTCATAAAATGGGAATAAATATTTAAAATTTCTGAAGGCAGAAGACTAGAGAAAGGGCACGTGGCAGCCATGAGCATATGCCTTGCAAACCTCCTACATGGAGAGTGTTCTTGACCAAGGGCCTCAGCTGCTGTGCTTTGAAATTCATTGCCTGGTTTGTGCTAAGGCTACTCTCAGACAATGACTGAGTATAGGGGTAGTGTGAGGTGGGGGGAGTTGCACAAGGCAGACCCAGATTCCTGGAAGACATAGTATTCTGCTGGCATCCAACTTTGGCTCAGTATCCCCAATACCTTTGCTGCTTCATTCTGAGACTGCATAGCTGTCTACAATGTGTTGACCCAAACATCTCTCCTTCACTTGCGATCAGACTTCCATTATGGTCTGCTGAGTCTCCCAGTTTTTTTACTCCCTCTCCATTTCCTTTCACACAAACATTTCCCCAAATAAAAATCCATGCATGTTTAGTTCTGTCTTTGAACCTGCATCTCAGAGGACCGGGACTAATACAAGATGGTATCAAGTTTCCTTCATGATCTATGAGATGAATATGTGTTTTTCACCCAGGACATAGTTCCTGTGAATAATTAAATCAACTGGGAGATTTTTTTTTCCTTGTAAGTACTGATTACAGTTACTCCTCCTCCACCGACTAAATCAAAGTCTCCCAGCTTATTCCTAGAAATCTGTATTTCATAAAAAGGCTCTTGTGATCAGTGTGATAATCATAAGAATTCTTCAATATTCCTTTCATCCCTCCCTCCATCTTGAGGGTACTCAACAGAATTGAAATCCTTGACTTTCTCACTGTTGGGAGAAGGAACATATGACTAGTATTAGCCAATGAATTTTGAAAGGAAATGACATGTTATTTCTAGGTTAGAGTATTTACCAGCATGAGACCCTTCAGATCAGTAGTATTCCAAGTGTGGGCTGCACACTGGTCCATAAACTATTTTTAGTCCATGAAAAGATAAGTACAAAGATGAAAATACAGATGAAAATAATAGTACTTTAGCACTGCTGCAACATTCAAACACGTGATCAATGATTTATCTTTACCATATTTTATAAAAGTACTGGTCCACCACAGATAGTTTAAAAAGTACTGCTTAGAACTTTCATTTTCCTCTGCACTATGAATTACAACGTTCAATATAATGATCATTCTACTAACTTGAATCCAAGAGGAACAAATGAGTGAAACTCCCATCCCATCCCTACCTTCAGCTCTCAGTGAACCCACAATGGAAATGTTAACGTAAATGGGAAATAAGCTTTTGTTTGGTTAATCCAGTAAGATTTTGGAGTTGTGTTATTAGAGCAAAATTTAGCTCATCCCAACCAATACAATCTCATTACTTAGGACCACATGCAAAGATGAAAATAGAAAATCTAGTTGATATAGTTACAGATCAAAGAAACCCAAGATCTAATGAAAGGAACTGAGAAACATGGAATTTAGAATTGGAATTGGTCAATCTAAGACCTAAGAAACTTCTTCTTTGGATAGACATGCAATATTTCCCTTAACATTTCCAGTAAGGGAAGTTAGTCTTCACTGGGCATTCCTTGTTCCAACTGGGGGTAAATTGTTGATATATATTGAGTGTCAAACACCATGCTAAGCCCTTTATATGGATTACCATATTTAAATCTAAAACAAACTCATGAGGCAGGTTCTATAATGAGTGAAATTTTAGTAATAAAGGAAATGTGCATTTGAAAATGTAAGTAACTTGTCTAAAGTCACAAAGCTAGTAAATATAGTCAGATTCAGTATCAGGTATGCTGACACTGCAATGCAATAATATGCTATTGACCCTTACCGGCCTATCCAGAGCTAAAATGTGCCTCTTTGTCTTTTCCATTCTACTGGACTTCGTTCTTGTAAATGGTGAAGGAGATTAAATCCAATCCCTTTCACTGTGATGGGCAATCAAACATATTCAATAAGTGAAAGGGAGCAGTTAAGAAATCTAACAAATATTGGGTGCTTAGTGTATGCATTATAACATATAATCCTCATAGCATAACCTTATTTTAGACATAAGGAAAATAAAGATCAGGGCTCTCGGATGGCTCAGTCAAATGTCTGACTCTTGATTTCTGTTCTGGTCATGTTCTCATGATTCATGAGTCTGAGCCCTGCATCTGGCTCTGTGTTGACAGCATGGAGCCTGCTAGGGATTCTCTCTCTTTCCCTTTCTCTGCCTCTCTCTCTCTCTCAAAATAAATAAATAAATACTTAAAAAAAAGAAAATTAAGACCAAAATATTTACATAATACTTCCATGACTAAAATCATAAGTGGTAGCATTGAGATTCAACCACATGGTTTTTTTCACTTCACTATAGAGCCTACTGATTAATGGGCACAATAATTATTGTCTTTTAAGAGTTCATCTTTCCCAATAATCCATTCATTCATTCATTCTTTTCACTTATAATAAAACTCAGTGTTTACTTTGGCCAATAATGTCCTATATTTTCTGCCCCCCTGTCTTGTTAATGCCATTCTGAATTCACCTTAATCTACACTTCTCTTTATTCACCTAAATTCAGTCATTGTTGATATTCTAGTTATTGCTGTATGACAAACCACCCCAAATCTTAGTGGTATAAAACAAAATTCATGTAATATGCTCACAAAGTCTAGTCAGAAAAATGGAAGGAATGTTAATATCATTGTAAGAAGTGCAATGGATACACTGTGGTGGCCATCACAGTAGCCTTCTTGGTATTCCTCCACTCTGCCAGGCAAACTTCTGCCTTAGGGCTTTTGTTGTTTCCTCCACCTGGAACACAATTCACCCAGATATCTGTAAGGCCAACTATCTTGTGTCCTTCAAGCCTTTGCTCAAATCTTACCTTATTCAAGGACACTTACCCTAACTAGTAACAAAGACTGTCTTTAGCCAAATTTAATCAGGTCCTCTGAGCCCTTGTTTCAACTAGCAAGAATTTTGCTAAGTAAGCTTATTTCATCATTCGTATCTGATCATCCTTAATATCTGATCAAGTTTCTCATTCTCCAATGTTGACGAATAAGCCCTTGGCCTGCCTTTAACAAGAATCCTGTCAGGCCAATCTAGCAAGAACCCCTATCCTTGATGCACCCTCTTAGTAATTTTCCATCCACTGATTTTCTCACTCTGCTTGTTGGCTATAAATTCCCAACTGTCTCTGCTATATTTGGAGTTGAGCCCAATCTTTCTCTCCTATCAAAATACCCCTATTACAATAGTTTTGAATAAAGTCTTCTTTACCATTTTAACAAGGGTCAGAATAATTTTTTTCTTTAACACCAGTCTACTTTACAGTGCAGCTTGAACACACATTAAACAAGATTTGCATTTCTTTTTTTTTTTTAATTTTTTTTTTTTTGAGAGGGAGAGAGAGAATGAGCACATATTCAGGGGAGAGGGGAGAGAATCTTAAGCAGACTCCCCACTCAGCACAGAGCCTAACACAGGGGCTTGATCCCACAACCCTGGAATCATGACCTGAGTCAAAATCAAGAGTCAGAGGCTCAACTGAGTGAGGCACCCAGGTGTTTCCATAATTTGTATTTCTATGAATGGAAATTATTTGCACTATTTTCAGTTTTCTACAATTTATATTGTTGTCAAATAGCCAAGTCAAACACAAAGGCAGAGAGGGAAGGCCCAGTTGGAACAACCACTAAATTTCAGAAATCATTCACATTTTTTCCTTACCCCAACTATAACTAATAGTTAAACCCAAGATGCTAGTTTAGACCACCAAACCTAAAAGAACTATTTGTGTATCCTCTAACCTTTAGATTCAAGTCTGAATTTCTGCAGGCTGACAAAAGTCTACCACTGATTTCCTAAAAGAAAAGGGTTGTCAATCTCCAATTTAGTTTCTCTGCATAATTGTTTAAGTACCATTTTAGGTGAGCCTACTTGTCTTCTGACACTGAGAATGCCTAAGGAACCCTTGAATATATCCCAACACTTGGACACCTTTGCTGGGACTTGACATTGCCTCTGTGTGTCCTGTGATTTCCCTGTGGAGGAGAAAAGATGTTAATCACAGTTTAAAAATATATCTAATTTGTGAAGGAAGGAAGGAAGGAAGGAAGGAAGGAAGGAAGGAAGGAAGGAAGGAAGGAAAAGGTAACTGAGTCAGACACATGAAAGCCACACAGCACCCTGCAGAAGTAGCTGTTTACCAAACAATCCCATTTGTACCCTGATTTACCTCCTCCTAATGATGATGATAAAACAGTAACAACAAGAAAGAAACACTTCTATCTAAAACCACACCCAGTAGGTTCACAGTAGGTTCTACCGTGCACATGGCCTTTCCTTTAATTCAATAATTTGATAAGCTACTTTGGGTATACCCAAAGTATACCCAAATTTGGTAGATTATTAAATCATACTTTCTAAGGAGACTGTAAAATAAAAAGATAGTTAAGCTGTTTAACATAAAAAATGAACAAGAATTTAAACCTGTTTGAGAAAGGAAGGTAGGTGAGGAAGGAGTAGGAGAGAAAGAGCTGAGAAACTGATTAGAGTCTAACAAATGTCAGCCAGTAGGAAATCCCTAATGGAAGCCATGGTAATTTTAAACTATTTGCATTGTTGAGATATGTATGTTTTACTGCCCCTTGCATTCGTAGACCTTCAGGCTGGTGATACCTCAGGGGCATGGGGTCATTGGGATCTCAGCTCATACAGGGTGACATCATGCCAAAAGGGAACATCACAGCACATTTCATTGAGGCAATCACCCACTGAACTCACACAATAGAATCAGGAACTTCAAACCAGTCTTGATTTAGAAGAAAACACTGGAGCACACACAAATGGAATTTAAGCCAATTCCATTTCAGTCTCAAAGAACAGGGTGACCCTAGGTGACATCGAGCAATAATGATAATAGCAAGATTTGAGTGTACAAAGAAACTTGGAATCAGCAAATGAGATTACTGGATTTCTCCAGTGGCAAATTATGCATTGTTAAGAGCATAGCATTCTGGGTCATCTGATTCTGTCTTTTCATCACCTTTGAGCTATTTTTCAACTCTGTAAATTGTAGGAAATTAAAATGCAATGAAAACGACTCTTGACTATGAACATGTAAATGAATTGTCTGGTGAAAGGACACACTTCCCTCCTCCAAGCCAGTTTTGTGTCGGTTTGCAAATTAATTTCATTGTTTTTGATCTATAAATTTTAAACATATCTTTTGAACCAGATATGCTATCTGCCTGATCCCATCATTGATAATGAGTTGAAATCTTTAACACATGTTCATTTTATACCTGTGTGAAAATTATGATTTTTTTATCCTTTTTTAAATTATCTTTTTAGCAAAGACACTTATTATAAACCAGATGCTACATGAAATATTTTACATGTACTACATCCATATCATCTTCCCAACTCACTGGAATTGGGTACTATTATTATCACCACTGTATAGGTCAGTAGTCAACAAACAACAGCCCTGTGGGCCAAATCTGGCCTGCCAATTTCAGCCTGCAGCCTGTGTTTGGCAATAAGATTTTATTGTAACACAGCATGCCCATTAGTTTATATATTGTCTATGACTGTTTCTACCCTACAACAGCACAGCTAAATACTTGCACCAGAGACTATATGGCCCACCAGTCCTATAATATTTATTATCTATCCCTTTACATACAACGTTTGCTGAACCCTGTAATAGATGAGAAAATAGGCTTTGAAAGGTTATAAAAATTATCCAAATTCACATGCTGGTGAGTGGCATAGCCCAGACCCTTAAGTCTCCTTCCCTGTATTATTTCTCAGGTGTCAATGCTCCTGAGCTTTTACTTGTCCCAAAAAAGATCAACTCCCATATGGCATAATTTTAGTGTTTTTATAGTCAGTCTCTTTCTGCCTCCATTCATATACCCGTGCTTGGAATTTCTTTAGGAAAGGACCATTCTTTCATGTTGCAATGATAAGGTAAAAATGAAAAATATCTGACAGAAGAAATATAAAAAGTTTGGTTTGTGTGAAGGTGATAATGATGGAGAACAGACCCCATTCTCTGAGTAGAAAAAGAGGCCAAGCCATTTATTTGCACCTGGAGAGAAAACGGAGTGATCGTTCAAAGGGAGGTTGGCACAACACAAAACTGAGGTTGCCTAAGGGCAGTCAGGTACCTAACTCAATTCACCTACATGGTTTGCTCTCCCTCACCGCCTCCAATCTGGTTTGCATTTTATTGTCAAAAGTAGGGGTAAAATGTTATTGCAGCAGTAACCTCTTATTAGCTGGCATTAGCCCCTCAGGGCAATTGTTCTATCTAAAGCTATTCTATGAAGTGGTATTTAAAAAGTTTCCTTTTGGAATCTTGTCATCTCTCCCTTCTTCCCCATCTCCAGCTCTTTACTCCCATATGGCCCCAATTAGTGTGTGTGTGTGTGTGTGTGTGTGCGCGCGCGCACATGCGCGCGCGCATGAATGTGTATGTGCAGGGGGCCCACATGGTTTCCCTTCAAAGAAGCAAGCGCACAGAGCTGTAAAATAAATGAGATCTGCCCAGCACTCATGTATTCATTATAATTTTTCAAAACCCACAAGAAGTGATAGGGCCAAGGTGTCAATGGAAAGGCTAATCAGAATTTAGAAGGGCAATGAAAACCATATAAATGGGATTCCACTTGAAATTCTATGAACTGCTAAGGATGAAGTATTCAGGCAATTAATTCACTAGTAACTGAGCACAATCTGGAACAAGAGGGACATCGTGTTTAGATTGTATTTCCATCCCTTCAAAAAAAAAAAAAAAAGGAGAAAACGCTTTCCAAAAGAATACTGCTGTCTTACTTTAACCATCTCTTGACAAGGGTTTGACACAAGCAAATATCTTCGAGTAAACCAAACGATATAAATTTTAGCCACAAAAGGAAAGCCAAGAAGAGGTCTGCACATTAACCAGGAAGAAAAGTCATCACTGTCCACACCAACACGCTCTGAGATAGATACAATTGATTCTTGTTGTTCTTGATACGTATGTTCTATAAAGTCACTGCAAACACTGAATTAGTGAATATTAAATCATTGCTCAAAGGGGAAGTCCAGGGATAGAATCTTGAGACCATTTTTTATATAACCTGTTTTAGGTGTGGTTCTGTTTAAAGACATCCTTTTAAACATATATATTGTTGATTCATTAACATTGAACTGATGGCTAACAGCACTATAACTCATGCTTGAATAAGACTTATCTAACACACATGTTTTTTCCATAAGGCACCTTACAGCCCTCTTGCAGCTAGAAAAACTAGACAGAACTTCAGCAGTGCACTTGAGGGCCATTTTAAAGAGAGAAATCACCCACAAACAAAAATTTGAAAAAGGTGACACTAAATAAACCATGAAAAGGACACTGGCTACAGTATGAGAGCTGAAACAAGAAGACAGAACATCACCTTGTTCCACCTCAGTTGTGAATATGTGTCAGGTGACTCAAATTTTCACCACCCTGCCCAGGCTCATGTCTGTGAATGACTACAAAAATACACTGAGTTTTGATTTGGGAATTACGAATGGCTTTTAGCAAGTAGATATTTGCAAATACAGAATCTGAGAATAATGAGGATTGGCTGTATCTATTTTCCCCAAAAGCTGCATAAGCAGCAAATAACACTGTGAGGATAACACAAACAGCATTGCCAGAATATGTAATATAAACATTTTTAATTATAGAGACCTCATGCACAAGTATCACAAGAATTCACAAATACTGTGAATTCTTTAAGGAGAATGTCAAGTTGAACAGTTGGTATGAATGATTTATGAAGGGGGAAAATGTTGACTGCTTTATTATCTGGCAGGGATTGTGTGAAACAGTGGCCATTCTTGACATCCAGGAAGCTGGCAATAGTAATTGATTTCCCAGTTCTCCAAAGCTAAGCACCTAAAATCCAATCTCAAGCAACCCTAAGGGCTTCTCGAAGTGTTCTTCCAAAAATCCTTAAAACTCCAGCACATTAACCTTGAGAATATTAAAAGTCTCTGGGTAAGACCCTGTTGTACAATAAGCCTGTTAAGGAAATGGTTGAGTCAAAAAAATATTAATGGTTGAGAGAAGTCAACAAAAAATCAGTATTAGCTATTTTGCATTTCATAGAAAAAAACTGTTTCAGTAAAGAAAAAAAAAACTATGCATCTTTGACATATAGCACATCCTTCCAATTTACCAGATTCTAACCTTTTTTTTTTTTTGAGCTATGTTGTAATCCCTCTGAGTTGTAAATAACTGATACACATGTAAATTCTGTCCAGTGTGGTAGAGATTTAATTGATTCTCCTTATCCCCAGGGTAAAATATAATTTTTGCCTACAATGGAAATTCATTTCAGCATTCCTTTGCTAGCCAGATAAGTTTGCAGACTTTTCCTTTGAACCAGCTATAGTTTCTGCCTGGTT
Source organism: Neofelis nebulosa (assembly GCF_028018385.1). NCBI lineage: Eukaryota > Metazoa > Chordata > Mammalia > Carnivora > Felidae > Neofelis > Neofelis nebulosa. The sequence continues at coordinate 127,277,856 of NC_080788.1, read as the reverse complement.
CCCTCTGTCTTTCTTTCTACCCTCTTAGGTACAGTACCAGGAAGCCTGAGAATTAAACTAATAAAGGACAAAATAGTAGGAGAAAAGGCACACAATTTTTGTTAATGTTTATAGGCACTGAAGTTCACAGAAAAGAAGTAAAATGCAAAGAAGAGTTGGACTCTGGGGTTACGTACCATTTTAACAAAGAAAAGAAGGTTGTGCTTCAAGAGCTGGTAAATCACTGGGAAGTTACTGGGGGGAAAATGGAAAATAAAGTCTTATTTTAGTAAGATCTGCTGTACAAACTCATTGTGGTGTAGGCTCTGTCTCCAGTGATAAGAGTGCTCTTATCTTCTGGGGTGGGAGAAGGGTGGGGGACCTATAGGTAGAAGGGGGCAGATACCTTCATGAAGGGAAACTTATGCCCTGCTTTAGGCAGATAAGGGGAAGGCAGAGAACTTCCTGCATCTGTTGCTCTCAGTTGCCTTTAACTCAAAATAATCCTTGTGCCAAAGTGGCATATTTAGGGTTGGTGTATTCTGATCCCCTTCACCGCATTTATGAGTAAAATAAAATCATTAATGCATGTTCATCTTTTAATATCTGTATAATTGTTATTATTTTACCTTTTTCTAAAGAGCTGCTCCCAGGGCCTTAATTCCTTTGTGCCCTGTGGGAGAAATATGGGAAGATGAAAATCAGATGTTTGTGAAGTCTTATGTATCATTGTCCAGACACTACTTAAGAGTAGGTACAGTATCAGCTCTACTTACAGAGCACATTTGTATAATTTGTACGGAGGAGGGTGAGGAGAAAGGCCACTTTGGAAAGTGTTTCTGGTTGGGATTAATAAAAGGACTATATTAATCAATCAGAGTGGCGAAGGACTGTAGACAACTTCCTCAAAGATTTTTCAAATCTTAGGTCGCACTCAAGCTTAGGATAGAACTTTAAGCAATTTTCCAAGACAGCTCTTAGAGAATAACTAAAAAATTAGGTTGCTGAGTAACCCAAGGCTCCTCTAGATTATTTACATTGTCCAGAGCCTCAGATATCATCTAAAGGTAGTTACTGACCACCACATAACTTTCTGTTAAGAGACAATTCTAGTATAGCTTTCTTTTGAAAGTGTGTGTGTGTGTGTGTGTGTGTGTGTGTGTGTGTGTGTGGAGACAGAGAGAGAGAGAGAGAGAGAAAGAAGAGAGAAGAGAGACCCTTCATTATCTAAGCAACATGTTAGAGGAATGATGGGTAGAAACTGTTCTACTTCTCATTAACAAGTCTCTATAACAATTACCAGAAATGCAGAACTTCATGGCTGGCTAGGACTCCAGGAAATCTGAGACACATTCTCAGGCCCAGGCTAATCAGAGCTACTGCATTCCTTCCACTCTCCATACTTGGAGACATCTAATCACTATCTGGAAGCTCAGCCCCATCGCTTCTCGGCCTTTTGGCTAAGATCAAGTGTGGAAGCTCAGCCCAACTTTTACAGTAGCAGTCATGAAGCATTCTGACCTGAAGAAAGAGGTTCTTAAACATCCCAGTTCATTATGCCTGCATTCAGACTCAAACCAACTGCTTCTTAGCCAACGCAGAAGCAATGTCTCATTTCCAATAACAGCAATACTTTAGCTTTATTCCCAAACCTCACTCCCTTGCAAATATTCCTCTTGTCTGTGGTAGGCATTTGTTCATTAGGGCCATATAGTATCTAATTTCCTCCTTCCTATTTGCACTCTGATCTCCTTTATAGGGAAATTCTTCTTTATGAGTATTTATGAATATTTTTGGTAAGGATAACAGCTCACTTCCTTACATCACAACCCAAAGGGGCTGCATTATTTTCTCTTTGTCCTGGCATCATCAGTGAGATGGGTACATGACTCAGTTTCAGTCATTCAGATGTGTCATGTGCATGTGCTTTTGAGAATAATCAATTCTATCAAATAAATAAGCATGTATCTAATAAAAATAGGCAAAACATTTAAGGTGCTTCAGTATAGGTAAATAGCTAGTGAGCAAAAAGTTTGTTGGATGTAGGCAGATCCTACAGAGTATGATGAGCATAAGAAGCTAGCAAGTAGAGCATGTGTGTGTCCAACATAGAGAACAATGAAAGGACCGACTATATTGGTGCTATATTCTACAGCACATGGGTACTAAGCACACATACACTTAAATACACTATATTGCAGCACTTAATATATATGATGCTTTAATTCATCACCAACTGGTGATACCCATTCCGGCACCATGTGTTTTCTGCCCACAAAACACAAATAAAATCCGTGGCTGCTCTTCAGACTATTTGGCACTGTCCAGCTATGGCTAGTTGCACTTGTCCCTGTATCTGTCCAACAGAGCAAGTGTGTGTCTTTGGCCCAGGGCATCATCCGTCTGTGGGCCATTTGCTCAAACCCCAGTTTTGGTTCTGCAAACACACTTTTGGTGGAGAAGACTCATGGGGCATAGACAGGAAGGGCATACAAACATTGCATATCCTAAGAGTTAGATTCTGTGACCCTCTCGTTCCATGTGCTCCTATGCTATGTGAGTTAACTTACCTCAGCTCTTTCCCCTTGCTTCTCACCATGTGTTTAAATTCAGTTGAATAAATCATGTCATTTGAGCATCTTAATTTGGTTCATGAGGTTTTCTGTCCTGTGGCCTCTGGGATAGCCTGCCAGGTAGTACATTTGGAGACTATCACTGCCTGGTAATTCTCCTCTGTCCTGGGACTCTGAGTCAATAGTGAGTGATGCAAGGGTGTGTCGTGGCAGCCTGAGGACCAGGCTGTGTTAGCACAGGAATCTTGGCCATGGTGCGCCCGTCCCACACCTCCTAGAGTCCTCCTGATTCCAATATTTTTGGTTTTTTTAATTGTAAAATAAGGCATACATAAGAAAAGTATATAAAGGATGTGTAAAATTTGGCAGATAATTATAATACAAACAACCGTGAAACCTCACCAACAGGTAGGAAAATTAAAGCCAGATGTAGGAGTTAAATTTGCCCAAGACTCTCCTGTAAGTTGGTCTCTGAGGAAAAAAAATTGGTTTCATGCAATGTTCCCTGGAAATGGGCTGCGGGCTGGTGTTTAAGGCAACTGATCTTGGTCAACTGTAAGGCTTGGATCACAGTCTCTTTGAATATCCCAAGAGAGGGGGAATGCTGATTTGGCAAGTCCTGTCACTTACTTGCCATGTCATTGAGCTATAACTACCAGGCCAGCCCCTGGTTTGTAGGCATGGTGCTACATCATACACAGGGACTAAGCTGGTGGGGTAGGGCCAAGGCTAAGGTTCTATCACTGCAGTAAAAAGCTCCAAAGGCCACGGGTTGCAATCCCTGACTCAGAGTCTTATATCTGGCTCTGCTGGTTATCTGTGTGCTGCCCAGGGACATGCACATGTGCCACTGATACTCACTGCATGAGTTTCCCCAGTGAACTTGACTCTAGCAGGTAGATGTCATGTGTTATGCCTGGTGACTTGTCCTCATTTGCATGATGCAAACATTACCAGTGCCTACTCTCCCCTCCCATGTGCTCTTCCCCAATCATAATCCCCTTCCTCTCTCCTAGAGAGGTCTCTTGTGACCTGTCTATTGTGACTCTTATTTTCTATCACCTGAAGATTCATTACTAAATAACTCAGTTTAGTTCTGTCTCTTTGTCTATTTTGAAACATTATATAGTATGTGAGATTTGTCCACGTTGCTGTGCATAGATGTATTTTATTCTGTAAAGTTATGTATAGGTCTGTTCTATCATAGATAAACATCTCCAAGTGGAATTGCTGAGTGATTGGGTATGTGTGTGCCCAGTTTTGCAGAGATAATGGGAATGAGTTTTCCATAGTGCTTGCACCAATTTGTGTTCCTGCAGTGGATGAAAGTCCTGTTCTACATTCTCACCTCTACTTAGTATTATCTGATTTATTAATGTTTGCCAATCTGGTGAATATGTAAGGATGCCTCAATGTGGTTTTATTTTGCATTCTGCTTATTTCTAATGAGGCTGAGAGCCTTTTCAGTACTTATCAGCCATTTTAATTTCTTCTCTTTTGTAAATGCCTGTTCAAGATCTATGTACAAATTTCTATCGACTCAATATGTCTTTTCCCTATTTCATATTTGTAGGAGCTCTCAGTATATTTTGAATCTAGGTGTTTGGTAGCTAAATATGAAAAATAACATCTCCCACTCTTGTAGCTGGTCTTTTGACTCTTTTTTTTTAAGTGTTTTTTGATGGATAGAGTTCTTAATTTTAATGTAGTAGAAAAAGTGATCTTTTCCTTTATGGATAATATTTTTTGTGTCTTGTAAGAAAATTCTTCCCAACCCTGACTTCATGAAGATACTTTCCTGCACTATCTTCTAAAATGCTTTACAATTTTATCTTTCACATTTAGGTCTTTAAGCCACGGGGAATTGATTTTTTGTAAATACTTCTACTTTTTTTCCCCCAAGCCAAGCCTCCAACCTCTAATCAATTTTGCAAGTCTCTGATCACCCTATAATAAATCCTCTTTTTGCCTTAGATAGCCAGCATAAGTTTCTGCTGCTTTCAATCAAGAGCTCTAGCTGGTAAAATGGACTACTGCCTTGGCTCCCATCCCTGGAATCCTGCCTTTTAACCCCAGCCCAGTTATGTGCCCTGTGACTACATGCAGACTGGTTTTTGTCCGTGGTTTGGACTGTGCCCAAAGATTGCCATACTCCATGATCTTGTGCCTTACCCAGCAGACTTCATATTTCAGAACCTGCAGTTGGATTGGTTCCACCAGCTCCTGCCCCACTGCCCAGTTTCACTGTAAGTTAAAAACCATGCTCCACTGATTCTCAAGATATGACATGAAATTGTACACTAGCCTGTAGACGCTCAGCTGGAAGAGCGAGAGGCCCATAGAAAGAGGGTTATAGAGATAACATTCATAAGTCATCGCCAATTGACGTCATCTGCTAAGCCAGGCAGGGGAAAGCAGGCTTAATTCCCAGTTGGGGATTTCAGATCTTATTGCTATTCTTTGTTTCTCCTATCAGGAGACCATGCAGGAAGATTCACACTTTACTTTTATCCAAGTGGTTTATTGATTTGTGGATTCAGTGAAATGTGCATCAATTGAACTAACCATTCCCTTTAAGTAAGGGGGGAATTTCACACTGTGCTGAAATTAACAGGCACAACAGTACTGCCTCTTAGAGTTCAACCACAGCACAATAGATGCACACAGTGTGGGGGCAATCTGAAGATTAAATAGCTCTACTTCATCCCTAGCAATCAAAAGCCAGTGTGCTCTTATTCTACTTTCTTTGCTTTCTCTTCCCTCCCACCAGACATACACACTTCAAAGAGATTATGTACACTGTTTAATAGAAAATAGATTTCTTTCCTTCCCATCCTTCCACTTTCTTTTTATATCTCTAGGTTTTATTTTTCCTCACCTGTTCTTAAGTGTGTAGCAAACTTTGGATCCTTTTGTTCCTAGATGACTGCTTAACTTCACAACTTCTCTGATCAAGTCACAATGGAAATAATGTCTAAGACCAGACAAGGTGACAAATATACCACATTTAATCAATGATTTTTCCTTATAAAATACATAAGCACATGGATATGACTCCAATGACCCACTGTTTTTTTTTTTCCTCTTGATAATGAGTAGCTATATCCCCTTTCAACCACTGTACCTGTGGCTCTGGTGACTAATAATTATAATAATTGACAATTTTATAACTTTTACAGGTTTCACAGTCCTTTGATACACTCATTTCATTTTATCTCAAAACTACTAATAAGATAGGTAAGACCTACAGCATCATCTTTAGATTCTTGAGAAGGAAACTGAGGCTCAGAAGGAATTAGTGAATGATATGATGTACAGCCAAGATCTAATCTTGACTATTATGCCTCCTTGGCCAGTGCTCTTTCCCAGATTATTGTCCCATATTAAACAGTTCTCTATGTGACTATAATAATATCTATTTTATGGAAAACTGACCAAGGATCAAACCTGGCCATTTTCATGTCTTTTAAAACCATCTGATTCCATACTTGGCATAAGTGTGCTACTATAAGAACTATAGAGGCACAAACTGTAGGATAATGCTATTAATAAATATTACTATGTCTTAGGATTCTGGGAATACCTAATATATGGAATAGAATCTGATTTGAGGTTTCTAAGCCTTTTTTTTCTTTAGCAATTCACATTAAAAACTTATTCATTATTGAGATTAAAAAGCCAAACATATTCCAATAAAATGTATTTAAACAAGAAAGGTAAAATTCCAGACTTCCATCTTTATTAGCATACAAAAAGCCTGTTTATGAGTAAACAGGCTTTTTACAAACATATTTAGGTCTTTATAACTGTACAGAAGAGGCAGGAGATGGTTGGTTTCAGGGCACAAATCTGATAACACAATCTGTCCCATTTATTTATTTATTTATTTATTTATTTATTTATTTATTTATTTATTTATTTATTTTGAATACTTAACTATTAATTTCAAGGCTGGGTGAAGTTCTACTGCATTAGAAATAAGGGATTTGTTTAAATAGGATTATAAGAGATGAAAGAAGAGTGTTTAGGAAAAAAGCTATTGTACATGTATATTTTTTTTTAAATCTTCTATGCTGATTACTCCAATTCTTCCAAAAGAACAAAGGGAATTTCTTTTTTTCATGTTGTCATTTATTTAATGTCATGCTTGTTAATTCAATCTCCATTATTCATATAGTTACTACCATGTGTTTGTTGCATTAAACCACAGGCTATAGAAATATGGGTAATCACTGTAACCTTAGGGGTGAGATTACACAGGTTGACAAGAAGTCCCACAGAAAGAGAACCAATCACTGCCTTGAAAATCAAAACAAGCTTGCCAGAGGAGATACTATTTAATCTTGGAAGAGCAAACAGGAGCATCACTTATAGTAAACCCAATTCTTCAGCTGTTGTGTGACATTAAAGCCTTCTTATGGAGTTTAGTGGGACATGAAATAGGCATGAGAATTGGAAACCTATGGATTTCAAGATTTCCATCCTGGCATCCCACACTCCTATGGCTCCATAAACTAGTTCCAATATTTCAAACAACCTAGAAGAAATCAAATGGTTCTTCTCCACTCTTGTTTGTTGTTTATTGACTGCTCTGTCTCCGAATTTTCTTTATCAGTCTGAGCGAGCATCCTTCAGAAGATAGCCCTTATAAGTCATGTATCCCCAACATAATTTATAGGAAATAACTTCAACTTCTTTATTTTACTTCAAAGTCTACTCTTCCTCTCCCATGTCACTTAAACTACTTTTGACTGGTGGGCTTATCCCCCCATCTTTCTGTAGAGGAGTTAGGAATGGCCTTGGGAGAACTTTAGCCTTCATAATTTTAATCACCCTTTTCCCTTCCACATACACAAATTACTCCAAAAGAGAAGAAATTCCAAATTTAAGAAACATTTTTTTTCTATACAAAAACAACACAAAGAAATCACCTGGTCTCCTCTTCTAACCAAAATGCTGACTGTCACAGGTGTTTTTCTCTATATACCTAGCAAATCCACCCTCTTTCTTTGCTAAAAGAACCGTGCTTTTGTTCAAATAGTAGGCAGCCAAGTGCTCAGAAAGGTTGTACCCCTTCGCCTCCCCAGGGACTGAAATCTGATCAGTTTAAGACTGCCATACCAGTGTGGACTCAGATGTATATATAAGATCCTTTTCTGTCCAGTGACATCTGAGGGCAAGTCAGGAGCTTCTAGAAAATATTTCAATTTGTGATTTTAAAAAAGAGAGAGCAAAAGACATCTGATAAGAACTGTCTTTTTCTTTCTTCCTGCCTGTGGATGTCTTTGAAAGCTTTGGGACCCCTTTAGGCTCCTTTGGACAAGGATGGGATGCTACTTTGTGATCATGAGTAGATAAGCATAAAGACAAGACTACTATGCTGGCTGTGGTAGGGTGATCAGTGAGATAGAATCTGGATCCTATGTGACATCACTGTTTCATCGTACAACTATGGAACTGCCCTGTCTCTGAGCTTCTTACTCGATATACAAAATGTCCTCTTGGTTTAATTATCTTCTATAGAGAAATATTGGAGCCAGCATCGTCCTCTTGCCCTTTTAACCTGACAATGTACCTGGTTCCCCTACCTTAAACTTTGGTTTTACCCAAAAAATTTAGCTCCAATCCTGTCCCCATTCTCCCCACCCTGTCTGGATTTCTTTCCAATCTAATACAACCAAGAAAACATGCAGCTCAATCTGATATACCCAAACCTTACTTTGAGTCATTTGGCCCATCTTGGTCATTTGTGAAAACACAAGAGAATGAAGAAGTACTTCACTATATACGCCTTTGATAGCAAATAAATTGAAATCAGTTCTAACATGATAACTTTCTTTGGGGCAGACAAAAGTGGTTTAAAAGATAAAATATATAAGTAATTTTTAAAAATTCCTGGTGCTGGGACACCGGGGTGGCTAAATTGGTTAAGCGTCAGACTTTGGTGCAGGTCATGATCTTGGGGTTCATAAGTTTGAGCCCCACATCGGGCTCTGTGCTGACAGCTCAGAGCCTGGAGCCTGCTTTGGATTCTGTGTCTCCCTCTCTCTCTCTACCTCTCCGCCTTGCACTCTGTATCTCTCTCCCTTTCCCTCCCTCTCTCTCAAAAATAAACATTAAAAAAAATTTTTTTTAATAAAATAAAATTAAAAATTAAAAAAAATAAAAATTCCTGGTGCTAAGTGTTTGCAAATCACTATCATAATGTGGGTACTGATTTGGTTTCGTGGGAAAAATCTAGAAGATACAAATCTCTTGAAGATGTGGTCGACCAAAACCTTACAAACAGTCAATAGCCAATTCTAATTCTGGGTGATGATCCAAATAAAAAATTCTAAATTCAGAAAAAGCTTGGGGCGCCTGGGTGGCGCAGCCGGTTAAGCGTCCGACTTCAGCCAGGTCACGATCTCGCGGTCCGTGAGTTCGAGCCCCGCGTCAGGCTCTGGGCTGATGGCTCAGAGCCTGGAGCCCGCTTCCGATTCTGTGTCTCCCTCTCTCTCTGCCCCTCCCCCGTTCATGCTCTGTCTCTCTCTGTCCCAAAAATAAATAAAAAACGTTGAAAAAAAAAAAAAAAAAAAAAGAAAAAGCTTAAGATAAAAAGCTATTTATACAGCTAAATATTAGAAACAATGTAAATAATAAACAATAGTAGAGAATAAATTAAGTAGATTATGATGTAGCCATATAATTAATGTAATAATTAAAATAGTATTTTGCTATTTGACTAGCCTGTGAAATGTTGATTTGTTACATAAAAACTCAAAGTACAAATATGAGATGTATATGTTTGTAAGAATCATGTTTTAACAATACCCTACATAGAGAAAAGATGGCAAGATGAAAATGTTACTAAAATATAAAAACAGTTATTATATTTGATAATGGAAACGTGGAGAATTTTTACTTTCTTCTTTTTATTTTTTAGTACTTTCCAAGTGTTCTTTTGCAAAGGTTTAAACGTTTATTTACTTATTTTTGAGAGAGTAAGCACACGTGCGAGCATGCACATGCATACAGGGGAGCGGCAGAGAGAGAGAGGGAGAGAGCATCCCAAGCAGGCTCCACACTGTCAGCACAGGGCTCAGTCTCAAGAACACTGAGATTATGACCTGACCTGAAATCAAGAGTCAGATGCTTAACCAGCCAAGCCACACAGGCACCTTTCTTTTGCAAAAGTTTATTGCCACATTTGGTTGATTGGTGGCTTACTGTCAGCCACAGCCCGAAACTGGACCAGGGCTTGGCAAATGCCCCCATATAGATAAGGCATAAATATACCTAACACCAAACCAGATGAAAACTGAAAATTTTAAACCAAACAATCCAGATTCCAAATTCCCAGATGTTTGCTGGAAAGTAAAGTAAGCCACCAAACGTTTAAATGCTTAGGTTTGTTTTCCACTTGGCATTTTGTCTGTGACTAGCTGGGTGTTGAAACAACAGCAGCTAAGGTTTCTGAAAAAGTGGAGGAGTGGATGCTCTGGCAGAGAAACACACAGACAGAAGTTGACCGTGCGACTGTCTGAGCGACATTTGTGCTGGAGTAACTAACTGCTTCCAAAGAAAGGTCCAGATTTTTAATAGAAGCATGCCGGGTACAGTAGCTTACTGGATACTTCTACCGGTCTAGAGAGGAGAAGAGAAATATTGCCACTGACACAAGATGAAAGGATGGTTGGGTTCCATTAGGAATCTCTTATAAGCCTCTAATCCTGTCTTCAAGGACTGCAAAGAGTCACTTAACCAATAACAGGGACTGGGGTTTCCTAGAATAGGCACAGCTCCTTAGCTGCCTCCTAATCTCCCACTTGCCTGGAGAAGTGCCAAGGTATTAACATTTAAATCACCAAACAGGGAATTTGGCCTCTCTGAGTTGTTCATATCCCATTGAGGCTATTTCTCGTTATAGCCTCAAAGTTCCCAAGGGGATGGAAAGCCTCACTCTATTAGTATCTGAATCAGCTTACAAGGAAACAGCTGCAACATCCTGGAATAAGAATTAGATGGGGAATCAGGAAGCCTCACTTCTAATTCTGGCTCTTTTGGGGACAACTTTGACCTTAGGCAATCCGTTAAAACTCTCAGGCCCACAGATTCTTCATCCTTAGGAACTTGATGGGTTGATCTCTAAGGCCTCAATGATTCTTCCTTATCTTTAAATGTAACCTAGATGTTTGCCACTCAAATGAACACAGAATGCTCCCAGAATCACCTTTTACCTTAAAGTGTAGACATTCCAGTGTTCTTTCAATGTTTTCTGCAAGTTCCCTGGAAATTATATTCTTATAGTCACCTCATGCTCTAATTTCCTGCATCCAATGCATCTTCCAGCACCTCACTTGTCTTAGGTCCAGCTATAGTCTCTTCTCTCTCTACATTTTCACCCTACAATGTGACACTTCCCTTTCTTGTTTATCCACTCCTCTCTTCTCTACATTTCTTCCCCAAAACAAGCACTATAAACTCTAGAGACAAGAGAGAACTGATGACAGAGACGGTATCCAAAAGAAAGCAGGTTTGGGAATTAAGCTGAACAACAACAACAAAATCCAGCCTAAAAAAGGAGACCAGGCAGGGGAATGAAAATCAGGTCTAGTGATTTTAATAAACAATCGAATAAATAAACATAGGGGGGTGCCTGGTTGGTTAAGCATCCAACTTCGTCTCAGGTCATGATCTCTCAGTTCATGAGTTCGAGCCCCACGTTGGGCTCTGTGTTGACAGCTCAGAGCCTGGAGCCTAGTTCAGATCCTGTGTTTCCTTCTGGAGCCTGCTTCAGATTCTGTGTCTCCCTCTCTCTCTGCCCCTCTCCTGCTTGTGCTCTCTCTCTCTCAAAAATAAATAAAAATTTAAAAAGTTTTTTTAAATAAACAAATGTAGGAGAGAAGACAGATCTTTCTCACAGAAAAATTCCAAATAATTTATGTAGAAAATGTAGGGGTGGGAAAACTCCTCTGTATCCCCATGATTTTTGCTGAGTCCCCACAAAAGAATGAAAAAAAAAAAACCCAGATGAACAAGAGAAAAATGAACAAACGTTATTAACACATGGAACAAGCATTCACAGGGGAGAAACGCAGTGATGGGTAACTCCAAGAGATGGTTAGACTTTTGGCTTATATAGCATATTAGCAAAGACCAATACATTTGTAGAGAGGTGGCAAAACAAAGGAAAAGGGTTTTAGGCTTCCAAAGGAGGCAAACTATGGTAAGGTAAACCAATGAGGGAAACCACATCAAGATAGGCACTGCTTTTGCAGGTTCATCTTGGCACCAACTTCCTATCTTCTCCATGGCCATAAAACTTCCCCAGGAGAGGGAATTTATGGCAGTCTTCAATCCTTAAAGTTTCTTATTTTAGTCAGATATAAAGGAAGATATAGGAAAGCTTCTTTCTGCACTGTTGAATCTCAAACGCCTTTACCTCAAAATAATCCATCTGCCAAAATGCCATAGGGTGACATATTTTGACGCCCTAGAATATTCTCCCCTTTGGGAAGTGAAGCCTAGTTCCTTCCCCACTTTCTTTGGGTATGGGTGCACTGGTGACTTACTTCAAAAGAGTAAAGTATGGAAAGGGAAAAACCAAAAAAGTAACATCACAGTGGATAAAGCAGACCAATAGCCGCCTCAGTCAGGTGACAAGATCAACATCAACAGTGATAAACCATGTGATAGTATATGGCCTTGATATCATGTGGCAAAAAAAATGGCACTTTACTTCTGTGACCTTCCTTCCAAAGACCTCTAACCACAGCCTAATCATGAGCAAAATATTAGAAAAATTCAAATGGAGGAACATTATACAACATATCTGACCAATTTCCTCCAAATTGTCAAGGCCATCAAAAATAAGGAGAGCTGAGAAATTGTCAGAGCCAAGAGGAGTTTAAAAGAGAAATGATGACTGAATATAATGTATTTAATGGATGAGGGACATAATCCAAAAAAACTAGTGAGATACAAAGAATATGTAGAGTTTAGTTCATAGTAATGAACCAATGTTCATTTCTCAGTTATGACAAATGAACTACAGTGATGTAAGATGCAAAGAATAGGAGAAACTGCATGAAGGTATGTATGTGGAAACTCTCTACAAAGTATTTGCAATATCCCTATATTATCTAATGCTATTCTAAAATTTAAAAGTTTATTTGAAAAATCCACCTCTAAGGCCAGTGGGCTGAATTTGGAGATGAGCAAAATAATTTTAGAAGGAAAATAGGAGATGAGCCTGCAGAGATTATGAAGAACAATCCCCAGAAAGGGACCAAGGACTTACTCAGGGATGAAGAGGAATGTGGGAAGGCATAGCACTAGAAAACAGAAAACATATTTATAGGCTTTTGAAAACTTATTGGCTCTTTTTTTAATTCAAGGTGTCATATAAGGGACAAGCCATATGCCCAGAGAACTGTATTTCCCATTTAGAAAGCCCAATACAAGCCATGGCCTCAGAAGCAAGCATTCACTTCCCTCAGCCACGTTTATAACAGCACATTGTCCTTGAAAAGATTTTGAAGAAAACCAGAAAGCCCTGCAAAAATACCTTGCTGAAACAAGGAGAAGTGACAGTGACTGACTGGCTTGAACAATGTGAGATTAAGATTGCGCCTGAGGATAAAGTGACAGGAAAAGCCAGGTGGGAATCTGACTAAAATTGCCTGCTATCTCAGAAAAGAGCCTGAGCAGAAATGTCACCTTTTCACTCAAGGCATTGGCTTCAGGCTCTCTCCAAGTCACATTGACAGAGCTTCCTGGAAAAAAATATTTTTTCCTCCCATTAACCCCATAGCTCCCCCACACAACTGTCTGGAGGCTGAACTGCTTGCCCTTTTCATTTCCTTTCACTGTGAACTGGGGCATACGGGCTCTGTGGGGGTAAGTGAGTCAGCTGGGCCCAAGGAACAACAGTGTGAAAGGCCAGCTGCCTTTTCCTCACTCCCATATTCTCAGGGAGGATGCCAAGTCCCCAGGATGAAAGGGATCTTACCTTTCTTAGTAAATGCACCACCAATCACCAGCCCAGCTGCACAGTCCTCAGATCTCCACTTCTCCTCATGCCCTTAACCTATCCTACCAGCAAATGGCACCAACTTAAACACTGAAACATTGCCTGAATCTGCGCACATCTTTCTGCCTCCATTACCCTCTTCGTCCACCTTCTACAATAAGCTCATTTTGCCTTTAGGGGTTCTCCAATTTCCCTGTATGTCTACAAATTTTCATACTGGCAAATTCAAAATATATTAATGAATATTAACCGTCTGTCACATGCACATGCTCTCACTCTCTCAATTTCTCAGAATGTACATAGTGATAACCCACCAAATCAATCTTATACATAGAAGGTAATCAGTTGGGAAGTTGGGAGGGCAATTTATGTCACTTCTCCACAAGAATAGCCCAGTCAACAATTTAAATAATCAACATCAGGGTGCCTGGGTGGTTCAATCGGGTAAGCGTCCAACTTTGGTTCAGGTCATGATCTCGTGGTTCATGAGTTTGAACCCCACATTGGGCTCTGTGCTGACAGCTCAGAGATTGAAGCCTGCTTCTGATTCTGTGTCTCCCTCTCTCTCTGTACTTCTCCCTGCTCTCTTTCTCTCTGTCCCAAAAATAATAAAATAAACGTTTAAAGAATTTAAATAATCGACATCAATACCAGATATCAGTGTTCTCTGGTTTTCTCAGCTATTCCCATTTCTAGAATGATTTTCCTCACCATCTCCTGCTTCACTTGAGTCTCATTTCTGCCACATTGTTGGGTCTCTAGCTCCCTTCTGTAGAACTCCTCGTTCTCCTCCTGGGGCTCATTGATTCCAAACACTCATAGTTACCATCATTTCTAGTGAAGAGCCATTTATCTAACTATAGCAAGTTTAGACTATGCTTGAAGGGACTAATCTTCAAAATCAAACATGCCCATTACTTTACATGCCAAAATGAAATCAGGCTTCTCCTTGCAAAGAATCTCACCCTCAATTGCCAACAAACAAAAAACAACAACAAAAGAAAATCTTTTCTTCCTATTGTGAGGACTCACTTGGAACCCCATAGTTAATATGAAAATTATTTTAAACTGAAGACATTTGAGATTCAACAGATGCAGAAAAAAAACCTTCTCAGAACTTCCTTTATATGACTAAAAGCAACAACTTCTGGGAAATGAGGCTGCCACAAATTATCTCTTCAGGGCGGGTCTACTCCCAGGAGGAAGAAGGAGAGTAAACCTACCATAAATCCCTCACTCTGGGGAGTTTTATAGCCCTGAAGAAGATGGAAAGACCATTCACATCTGCATAGACAAACATCATCACAAACTTTATCTCTTGTTCTCCGAAAAACCCATTTGTCTTGCCTAAAGAAATTTATTTGTTCTTCCCATAGAAGCCTTTTCTTTCCTCCCACTTTCCCCTATTATATCTCCCCTACTAAGTCTTTAACTATTTAAAGAGCTACTTCTGGGGCACCTGGGTGGCTCAGTGGGTTAAGCGTCTGACTCTTGCTTTCAGCTCAGGTCATGATCTCACAATTTCATGAGGTCGAGTCCCATGTTGGGTTCCATGCTAACAGTACTGAGCCTGCTTGGGATTCTCTGTCTCCCTCTCTCTCTGCCCCTCCCCCACTCGTGCTGTCTCTGTCTCTTTAAACAAATAAATAAAGATCTACTTCTTTTGTAAGCTTCCATATACACACAAATAAACTCTTCTCCTGTGATCCTGTTGTTAATCAGTTTAATCTGCATATCCCAGTCACTAAACGTAAGAGATTCAGAGGAAAAGTTTTATTACAGAAGGATAACCCCAATTTCTATATTTGGAAACCATGGTTTTCTTTTAAACCTAATATTAACTTAGTATTAAAATCAGCTTATAGCTGTCACTTAGTACATGACATCCAATAGTTAGGTTTTCTCCCCTAAAATATACCAGCATCAAAAGAAAACCAAAAATCCTTTCTAGGATCTACATCCCCCAAATACCTATAGAGTTAGTGGAATGTACTTTAGTACTTTTTGATAATTATTCCTTGACCAGACTTGACCTCCTTGCAGGTGAGGCCTTTTTCTTATTCACTGGTCTAAACGTCGCACCAGTAAAGAGGTGCTCAATAAATGTTTGCTGAACTGAATTGATCAGAATTTTGGTTGTAAATTTAATCTTGGCAGGAAGATGAGATTTATGATAACCATTTTTAGACACTTTACGAATCCACTAAAAGTACTATTTACTGGTCAAAATAATACCATTTAAGTACAACTTAAGCCCTATTACCCAGGAACTGCAGGAAACAAACATAACACCAAAAGTACAACCCCCCCCAACAGGTTATAGAAAAATGAGGGGCTTACACCCCATGGGCAACCTTTTGCCTCTTCCTCAGCCTCCCCACTCTAGCTCAGTCTGTGGAGAAGGAGGGAATGTTTTTATGGCTTCTTTGACAGAATACACTTACACATTAAAAAAAAAAAAAGCTTAAATTCCCCCACCTATTTCAAGCCCTTAACAAGGTTAAAAAAAAAAAGAGAGAGAGTGACAGGGAAGTTTTTGGGATGGGCTACTTCTCTTGTACACTCCCTAGAGTCTTTATGGTATCTTTTTAGGAATGCTTTCCCCATCAATTTTACATTTGATATATTTAATGTTTTATTTAAGTATCTTACATTCAAAAAAATATTGTTTTATCATCAGAGTTTTTTTTTTAACATAATTTCATCTCTGCACCAATTGGGTAAGGGATTGGGTTGAAAAGGATCTCATAATTCACACTCTCTCATCTCCTTTGGGACAGAAAGGGGTTCTGAAGAGAAAGGCATGGTAAAGCCAAACTCTTTGTTTTTCATATCTGCACCTGCATCTAGGATTTCTCGAGTATACTTGAAATGGAGAAGTCAAGGAGAGACAACTTCTAACCCTGCCCAAATCCTCCTGTTCTTAGTAGAATATCAAAATACAGTCTGTGTTACAAGCAATAGATGACATACAAAAAGAAAAGATCCACGAAGACAGACACAAAGGGAAGGTAAAAATGAATTTTAATTTTTGCCTGTGTAGCCAAAGGGCTGAGGGGGGTGAGGGAAGGGGGGAAGACAGTGAACAAAGATTCTTTGAAAAGTTACTGATCTCCCAGTGGAAGTTGGAGTTGTTAATTGAGCTGTTCATTCCCAGCCCGTCAATTCACTGTGGTAAGAGATGCGGCCTGTTTCCAGAGGAAGAGGGAAAATTAAGAGCTTCACACAGCTTCCATTATTACATCTTAGATGTATTCTCATCAGCCTCCAAAAAGCAGTCATTGCTCTTCACCCACTTAGGACCTGCAGCTGGAAAGACCCGAAGGGCTCAAACGTGACTTGAAGAACTTCAGGGCATCTTCATGACCTTTCAGAGTCCTTAAGTTTAACTCTGTAAAAGTTCCAAAGTCCCCAATTACGAATGATCAAGCAATTATTCAGGTTTAAATAATTTAGCACTAGCTGACTCTCTTGTTTTAATTGCAGAGATAATTTCCCTGAAAGTTTACAATTTGTACTCTTGGGGATGGAAGTGAAGGTCAAAATCCACTCAGGGACAGGATTTGAATGGTTTCACCCTCAACAATTCTGCGAGTTATTTAGTGGATGGTGTCTCTAGCCTCAAAGCATCGACACTTCTTTTGCTTTAGACTGTTGATTTCATGCTTGTGAATTCAGTCCCAGATGACTATAATAGCGAAAAGTCCTTATAAGGTATGAAGGCATATGGTCTGATTACTCCTGTAATTATGTTCAGATTTCTGGTCATGGCACAGAAAACCCTCCACCACTACTCACTCCCTTACATTCCCAGCTTCGCTTTTCAGGCAATACCACCACCTACCCTGCATCTAACTGCACTGGACCATGCAGCATTCCTGAATGCACACATGTGCTTTGGCGACTCCATGTCTGTACATAGTCTGCACCCTCTGCATGAAATGCTCTGCTTGACTTTTTTTTTTTTCTGGCCAGGTAAATTCATTCTTCAATACAAATATTAGATATCACCTCCCATGGGAAGACTTCCTAGATTTCTTTGGGGAGAGTTATTTTGTTCCTTCTGTGCTTCCACAGTTCTAAGTACACCCCTTATTTGTGTAATTAGTTTTCCACAACAGAGCTTGAGTTTTTTTTTAGGATAAGTTTTCTTCAAGCCTGAGACAGTACCAGGCACATAGGGAGCATGCGAATAAATGATCATCAAATACACGTGGGTGACTCTCTCAGTTGTGAAATCCTGTTAACAGCTCTCAACACTCATGACTAAAAGAGGCGCTGTAACATTTATTGCTCTTTTAATGCTTGCGATTAATACACACTACCTGCCCTGTTTCAAAATGGCATTTTTAATGATTCAATTAAAAACTTAAAAAAAAAAACTGTCCTCCTAATTTACTCCTTCCACTTTCACTGTTTTAAACTTTGCCTCTCATTTTAAGCCAATCCTCTCTGGGAAAATATATCAAACTCTGAACATGGATCCAATTATCTAGGAGCACAATGGTGTTCACACTGGGGCCCTGAGTGTGATTGCACAAGGGACCCAAACACTATGCAGTATCAGGAGACCCAGTAAACCCTTGCCTCTTCCAAGAAATTACTAGGACATAATTAAATTTTACTCACAAAGAAAAAGCTTCCCAGCATTCATTTTTCAGAAAGCAAATGGAGAAGAGGAAATCTTGATTTTCAAGGAAATAGAAAAAAAAGCAATGCTGTATGTGTTTCTTCTACAAAGTTCTTTCTTCCTTTCACTCCAAAGCACAAACATTCAGGTCTCGCTTTCTACTCGCTCTACATTTTGCCTTTGTCTTTGTGTCTCATTTAAAACTAGTAGAAATGTATTGGGAGCCAGATGAGAGATGAGACAAATGACTGGCCTTCAAAGAGTTTACGATCTGTGAGAAAGACCAACGTATAACATAACTAACTCAAATACAGGAAGGGGTGACATAATGTGTACTTAATTTGATGGAAGAATCCAAATGAGAGAGTATTTAGTTTTGACTTAATATCAAAGAAGGCCTCTCAGAGAAGGTAGCACTTTAGCACTTAAGGATGAGAAGAAATTATGTAAGTGGCACCATGATCATAGACACAAGGCATGACTTAAATGACATATTCAATAATAGTAAGTATTCCATTGCAATTGGGCTAAAGTGGGAATGAATATAAGGGGATATATATATATGTTAATTCTGAAGGGATCTTTGGAGGCTAAATACTTAAGAACATAGAAGTTATAAAGAGGCATTTACACATTTTTCCCAAGAGTTAACTGATTTTGAACAATCCTAACAACGACTAATAACAAGTAAAGTCAATGGTGTGCATAAACTACATTTTAATTGTCCCTTTCTTTAATATATCCCACCAATAGCACCTCTATGGCTTTCCAGCATGCTAGGAGGAATATCAAAGAATAGATATAATCCAATGGGGAAATCCAGCTAATGTAGAAGACAAGAACAGTAACAACAGTACCCTGAGATCTCTGATGGAGTTCTTAGTGTTTTCCTTTCTTTTTTTTCAGATGGAATTTTAATTATAGTTAAGATGCAAATTCCCTCTAACTTGAGGATGGGGGCAGGAAAAAATTTTAGTCATGCATAGTTTTAATTGACTTCAAGGCTTCAGTCCTAGTAGAAAGGCAACTTTCCAACATCAGAACCTGGAAAACCCTACTGCTCAATATATTTTTTCCACTCCAGTCTGTTTCCGCTCTTCTACTCCCTGCGTCCTTGGAGCCATAGTGAATGATGGGGGCTATTTGCTGTATTGACTGGCAAAGATGCAAATTGACACAAAAGCAACATCCATCTCTCTGATCACTTAAAGAAAGCTCATTACAAACCAAATAATTCATGAACTAAGGCCCATCCATAAGGAATAATTTGCACAAATTGTACTAATTTAAACTGATAAATTCTACAAGATTCAGAGAGAAAATTCGTGTTATGTCAATATGGAGATAATTTCCAATGTTTTGAAACATAGAATGTCACTAGCAGGTGCCGGCAACTCCGCTTTGTGATATACTTTCCAACACATTAAACGTTAGCCCTTGCAAGTAGTTGTGTCCAGCAGCTTCTATGAGCAATCTGGAAGTTGTGCTGTCCCTTGACTGGAAGAGAATGTTATATCCTAGACTCTGGGTTCTCCCTTAGAATTAAACCAAGTCAGGCAAAACATGTCCAGCAGATTCTCTCAAGAACACTCTAGGAATAGAATAGCTGCTGGCTTTTTGACCACCACTAGAAAACAGATTATTCTGCAGGTCATGAGGCAACATAGAACTGCTGGGATACTCAGACCCTGGGCTGATTTCTGACCCAGCTGAGAAGTCGTAGAATCCCTCCTGAATCTTGGCTTCCAGCAGCAGAGCTGTTATTTGAGTAACACTCACACTTGCTCACACTTGTCAGGTCCTGACAATCACAAAGGCATGGGAATGGCGGTGTGAGCAGGACAGCACAGTGGAAAGAATGTGGGGTATGGAACTAAGCAGAGCTAACTCTGATGCTATTGGTTTTTGATGTCAGGTAAGATCATGACCCTTGAACCTCTTATTTACTCACCTGTAAAATAGGGAAAAATGATAGGATTTCTTATAATTATTGCGAGAGTTAAGTTAGACAATGCATGCAGATAATCACATATAGACATTCCCTAAATGGTAATAGTTATAATGACATTAGTGGTCAGGTTATGAGAACAATCTCCACTGGATGATTATACACTGGGTCATCCTAATTGTGTGAATCAATACAAGTCAACACATCTAATATGTAGGGAGGAGAAAAAAATATTTCTTAGAACTAAGGGCCTGGAAATCCCTTTTATCAGCTTCTACTTGTTTGTGAATAAGTCAATTCCTTTTTTAGTTGACTAAAGCCAATGTCAAGAGAAAACTAAAGTACATGTTAAAAATATCTATATATCTATATATCATCTATCTATAGGTTGGGGCACCTGGGTGGCTCAGTTGGTTAAGTGTCCAACTCTTGATTTCAGCTCAGGTCATGATCTCATGGTTCGTGAGTGAGCCCCACATCACGGGGATTCCCTCTCTCTCCCACTTTCTTTCTGCTCCTCCCCCACTTGCTCTCTCTCTCAGAAATAAACTTAGAAAAAATCTATATCTATATATTTCCCCACATTTTAATAAAATAATTACTTATGAAATTAATCTCCATTAGGTAGGAGATATATCCAAATGTCTAGTATAATATCAACATACTCAATAAATATAAGTTCATATTTTAATCAATAAATACAATCAGCTTTTTATTATTTACTACTTATTAAAAAAGTTTGTTTGCCAAGACATAGAGTAGGGTTTCTTTTAGTAAGATAACTTACAGCTGTATGTATTCCTAAATGCTTAAGGATTCATAAAGATATGAATTGATCACCCAGGATTTTAAAAACTTAACTTGTACTCTAGCTTTACTTTGGGGAAAAACAGGAAGCAGTTTGCACTCTGGAGAATTAAACCTTAACTTGACAAAGCAACTGGCAGTTACTAAGGTTTCAATTTCACCTGCTCTCATATTTTCAGAAGGAGAACTCTGAATTAACCCAAACTGAAAATAAAATTCCAATTCCAATCTGCCATTTTTGTTTTATTACAGTTCAACTTAATGGGCACCATGGAGCTTTAGGGAAGGTAAGCTGATGAGAATCTTTGAAGATATATAATTTAGAAATGACGTGTGGAAGTAAATAAAGACCTTTGGGAAGCTGATTTAATGAAATATAGTCGTTGTAGGACTGTCATTAGGTAAAATCAGTTTTAAAAAACTTGGTTTCCTCCACCTTGAGCACAAAGTCCTTACTCAGCCTCAATCTTTAAAAGGTATCAGAAAACCTTTCAAAATTCCATGGTAAAGATAACGCAAAATAATACTTTTTCAAGATAAAATTTGTAGCAATAGCAAACATGCTTTGGAGCATGCAATAAAATTCTGAAGCAGTATGGAAGCCAGGCTCTAGTGCTGTACTGGTCAAACAAGTCCCCATTCAGTTCTCACCTGTTTGCCACACTTATTTCTTCTCCTGGTAAGAAGGGTGTGAGAGGGTGGAAAATGGCAAGAGGAGTGGGGTTCAGTAAAATCTTCATGATTGATTATTGCCTCATTGGCCTCCTTCAGCTCCATTAGGACATAAGAAAAGGAGAAGGAAAGAAACAGACTGGACATTTAAAGTTGTTCGTCTTGTTCAAATTCAGGTGTGATGCTCTATAGAGGGTGACTCAATTATCATTCTATGTAAAGTTTTAATTTGTTCATAGATTCTCAGAAGGGAAAGGACCTTGGAGCTACCTAGTCCTCATCCAGAGCTTAATATTTAATACTTTTCAAACAGTGTTTCATGGAACCCTAAGGTCCTCAATGATACTTCATTTCCAATCCAACATAAGAAGTACCATGTTTACCTGATTCATATATTTGAACTCCGGGAAAGATTTTATTGGAGTCAGGGTGATCAAGAGTTACAGTTATAGGGGCGTCTGGATGGCTTAGTTGGTTAAGTGTCTGACTTTGACTCAAGTCATGATCTCATGGTTTGTGGGTTCGAGCCCCACGTGGGGCTCTGTGATGACGGCTCAGAGTCTGGAGCCTGCTTCTGATTCTGTGTCTTCCTCTCTCTCTGCCCCTCCCTCCCCTGCTCGCACTCTGTCTCTCTAAAATGAATAAACGTTAACATTTTTTTAAAGTTACAGTTACTACAAAAAAAAATCTACTTGGAAGCCACTGATCTACAGTCCCCAAGTAATAACAATCCCATATAGGAGTACAAATACCTTGGTGGTGAGGAACACACTACCTTATAAGGCAGCCCATGAAAATTTTACACGGCTAAACCGTTAGGAATCTCATTCTTATGAAGACACGATATCTACCTTCTAACAGCCACTCTAATTTTGTCCCCTCAGAGCACAGAAGGAGGTCTAAGCCTTTTCAACATGATGATTTCTCATTAGTGGAGGACAAATGAAAGGATGTCACCATCCTCTATTCCCCACCTAGAGATTTCTAGTTCCTTATGCTTGAAAGGCTTTCAGATCCTTCCACCATGCAAAGCACTCTACTTTGGGCACACTTCAGGATGTTGAGCCCTACTCTGTGTTCTTGTATATAAGAGGGATGGGGCTGACTGTCACATCTTTTCCGTCTCCTTCAGTTCCCTTAAGAATAAAGACAACATTGACCAAACATTTGAAAATGTTTGCTTAGTTCATGAGTGTAGCTTGTACATGGTTGGCAATGGCATAACACAATGGCACTTTTTGAAGATAAATTTTATAGCAACAGGAAACTGCTTTGCCTTAGGGCACAACACGAAGTTTCACAGAAGTATAGCTGTCAGTCTCCAGGGCTTTAATGAGCAAATAGGTCTTTATACTTTTCTCACCTGGTTGCCACATTTGTTTTTTCCTCCCATCGGAAAGGAAGGGGAGCTATAGCCTGTCATAATCATTCCAATCATCTTGTAAGTCTCAGATTTTAGCAGCTAGGGAAGAGGAACCTAGCATGACAGTGTCATGAAGGAGGAAAAAAGATAAGATTTTTGGAATCAGACAAAACTGGATTTAAATTTTGTCTCTTCAGTGGTACCTTTGGAAAATCAGTCCATAATTCTGAACCTCAGTTAATTCATCATGCTATAGAGTTGTTATATTTGGAATAATGTATGTAATAGACTTCTCACTGAGTCTGATACTTTGTAAGCTCTCAATAAATATTATTAAGAGTGTTATAATTTCAAGTATTTATATCTCCTTTATTTTAATAGCACTATTTTCAATGGTATCTCATTTTTATGCTTCAGCATTAGAGAATGGGAACTTCCTACACAAATTTTCAGAGACTCGAAGCTTATACTTTAAGGGTCACCCATTTTTTTCAAGTTGTTATTTAAATTCCAGTTAGCTAACATACAGTGTAATATTAGTTTCAGGTGTAGGATTTAGTGATTCATCACTTACATATAGCACCCGGTGCTCATCACAGCAATTACCCTTATTAATATCCATTACCCGTTTAACCCATCCCCCCACGAACCTCCCTTCCAGGAACCCTCAGTTTTTTCTCTGTAGTTGACAGTCTGTTTTCTGGTTTGCCTCTCTTTTTCCTCCCTCTATGTTCATCTGTTTTGTTTCCTAAATTCCACATATGAGTGAAATCATGTGGCATCTTTCTCTGACTGACTTATTTCATTTAGCATAATACTCTCTAAGCTCCATCCACATCATTGCAAATAGCAAGGTTTCATTTCATTCTTTTTTATGGCTGGGTGATATTCCAGTTCATATATATACCACATGTTCTTTATCCATTCATCAGTGATGAATGATAAGGGTTTTTAGGCTCTTTCTATAATATGCAACTGTTGATAATGCTGCTATAAACATCGAGGTGAATGTATTAGAGTCAATCCATTTTAATTGGAATTTATCCTAGAAAATATTATCTACTGCTATGACTGTAAAAAGAAATGATAACCAATTAAAATATTTATGGATATTTTTATCATCATATTTATATGACAGTATTCACAGTATGATGTAGTAATATTATGATGCCTAAAAAAAATGTTAAGTGGACGGGACATTTCCCTGTTCACTAAAGGGTCTCAGACTTTTATAATATTTGAGATTTTATGCTTTTTTTAAATGAATATATCCAATGGGCCCAGCTAGCTCAGATGCGTGGCCCATGTATGGTAGCAAATGGAATTAGATGACATACTTCAATAGTATATGGTCACTTATGGTTCTCTTATTTTCATGATATCAATCAGTATTTTGTTTGGAGAAATGTTTGTACTGTAATATTTGAAATGAGACCTGCCTGCAATCAACAAAAAAAAAAAAATGAAATTTTGTAGCTCTTTTTTCTCAGCAGTAGGAATTCTTCTCATTATGGTGGATTTAGTCACATCTCTTAACTGATAGAATGTCATGACTACAGAATACTGTCCATTGCAGCATGGTCAGCACCCCATGGGCAGGGAGACTGATTACCTAATGGTAGTTGGTAGCTCAGAAGGTGACAGTAGGCAGCATCCATGCGGGCCGATAGAGCAGAACCAACACTGGCTAAAAGTAGGGTCAGGAGAAGCACTCAGAGCAGAGAAACTGAGAGGTGAAGGTAATTGATTTAAAACATCTTGCCTAAGATTCACCAACAAGTATGACTTGCAAGAGACTGAGGTAGTACAGGCAACTTTCTTGTGGTTTTTGTCCCACACTACCAGAAAGTTTTTCAACCATCCTGCTGCTATCAGAAAAATTTCTAACGTTTTCTCTAAACTCTAAAAACAAGTAAATAAGCTTTATAACATTATCTAGAATGAATCTATTGATACTGCCTGAGAGCTAAAGGATACTTTTCTCATTTATTTATTTATTTTTGAGACAGAGAGAGAGAGAGCATGAGCAGGGGAGGGGCAGAGAGAGAGGGAGACAAAGAATCTGAAGCAGGCTCCAGGCTGAGTTGTCAGCACAGAGCCAGACGTAGGACTCAAACCCACAGACCGTGAGATCATGACCTGAGCTGAAGTTGGACGCTCAACCGACTGAACAGCCCAGGAGCCCCAACTAGAGGATACTTTTTTAAGTGTAGCCTAAAATCTTAACCATTAGGCCATATGGCACCTGTTTGTAACTGGACAAATTCATGGAAGAAATGTGCAGATAGAGGTGAAACCAAACTAAATCAACTTTGCTTCCTAAACAGACACTAGTTCTACATTTCCACCAGGTGTCTGAGAATCATGACAGACGTCCATTCCATCATCTTGATTAATTGCATAGCATATATTTTATAAAAACATCTAGGGCTAAGAAAAAGTTCTATTTTGAAAATCAGAGCAAAACCAACTGGGAGACTGACAGTTCTGGAAGCATTTCCAAGCCTCCTGAAACTTCACAGATTCAGTTTTCAGGCCAATAAGTTATCACTGCAACTTGATGGTCTCTCCAGGGTCCTATCTTCTGTAATATGGATGTTTATGATATTTGCCATTGTTGTAGTTAAGATTAATTAAAAATAGTGTAATTTTAAAATACAGTTAGCTGAATTACATGAGCTAACACGGAACGTTTAAACAGCACATGATTACATTCAAACAGCTGGTGGGCTATAGCATAGAAAGAGATTTTAAAAACAGGCATTTAAGTTTTGCGTGCATATAAGAACAGATACTTCTTTTGGGAAGCACTTGTGCTAAATTACTGATCCAGTGATAAAGTCATCAAATAAGTTGTCAATAAATACTTAAGTGAGGGGGAGGAGCCAAGACAGCAGAACAGCATGGAAGTTTTTCGTGTCTCCATCCATGAAATACAGCCAGACCAACACTAAACCATCCTACACACCTAGAAAACTGATTGGAGGATTAACGCAACAATCTGCACAACCTGGACCGCAGAATTCAGCAGGTACGCAGCGCAGAGAAGTGAACTTGGGGAGCGAGAAGGCGCAGGAAGGGAGGTGCTTTTGCAAGCAGAGAGAGGACGGAGAATGGGGGGGGAAGAATTTGGGAAAAGCACCCCTCCCCAAAAGCAGCTGGAGAGAAAGTGAAAAATTGGAAACAGCTTCAGGGACTAAACTAAAAAGGGAGAAAGGAGAAAGGAGAAATGAGAGGGTTTAAATTCCATTAAGACTGCAAACAAGGGAGTGCAGTCTGCAACTCCACAGCTCCCTACCTGGTGGTGCTCTGGTGGGAAGGGCGAATCCCCAGGAACGGAGTGGCGTCCGGGAGGTTCTCGGGCCACACGGGGAAAAGCGGTTCCACTGCTGGAAGGACATTTGGTAGAGACTGTTGAAGCCACCTGGTCCCAGCAGACCCCAGAAGGCGGCCACGTTCGCCACTGCTGGAACAAGGTCCTTAAGGGTGAAGCCTGGTGCCAGATGTGTGATGTGATCTTCCATAATCCCTGAAACGCTGCTGCTACACTATCTCGTGAACTTTTTCTGGGGCGGACTGGCACCCGGCTGCAGTCTCGGGGCACCGGCAGCAGCAGGGCCCAGCAAGCGTTCCTGGGCGCAGCCGACATTCGGCCATTGCTCATTCGGCCATTGCTCGGTGAGACCCTCCCACAGAGGGGCGGAGCGGGTCAAAGCCGCAGTCCTTCAGAAGGAAGGGGCTGGGGAAAACAGCCACATCTGAGACAAAACCGGGGAGAGAGGTACTGCCTGGGGCCTGGTCACGGAGAGTGAAAAAGAGGGGAGTGGACGAAAGCTGAAGACAGAGGACGGGCACGCGATTGCTGATCTGGGAGAACAGACTGAGTAGCTGGGTGGTGCCATCTTTCACCGCTGCTGCGCTTGCGCATATGCACCTATGAGCCCCACCACAACACTCCACCGCAGTAGGCTAGCAGCGCCATCTAGTGGAGAGCAGAGCCATTACACTGAGCCACGCCCAAATGGGCCAACCTCTCTCTTCAAGAACACAAACCTCACCGCCGGTTTCTTTTATGGACTATAAAGCGCTACATAGACTGACTTCTAGGGGAAAACGAAGCAATTTCAGTCCTACTTCAATCTGTTAGCAGGTCCATCTACTCAATTTTCTTTCTTTTTTTTTCTATTTTACACTTCTTTTTCTTGAATACAGAAAGAGAAAAAATTCATTTTTATTTTCAAGTTTTATTAAAAATATTTTTCTTTAATTTTTATTACTACATTTTTCACTTTTGTGTAATTTTTTTCAAATT
The DNA here is from genome assembly GCF_028018385.1 of Neofelis nebulosa. NCBI lineage: Eukaryota > Metazoa > Chordata > Mammalia > Carnivora > Felidae > Neofelis > Neofelis nebulosa. The sequence goes on along the minus strand of NC_080788.1, from coordinate 127,250,558 downwards.
CTATTTTACTGCCATTATTTTATTTTAGTCTACTACAGTATATTAATTTTTTCAAATTTCCAAACGATTTTCTTTTTTCCTTTTTTTTTCTTTTTTCTTTTTTTTCTCTTTTTTGTTTCTTCACTCTTTCTTGAATATAGAAAAAGAAAAATCATTTTTATTTTTAATTTTTAATAACAATATTTTCTTTAATTTTTTCTACTATATTCTTTACTTCTGTGTATATTTTTTCAAATTCTATTTTACTTCCATCATTTTATTTTAGTCTACTACAGTGTATTCATTTTTTCAAATTCTCTAACGATTTTCTTTTTTTTCTCCCCCCCCCTTTTTTTTTCTCAAATCTGTCAAACCACTTTCAACACCCAGACCAAAACACACCTAGGATCTAGCATCATTTATTCGATTTGTGTGTGTGTGTGTGTGTTTAATTTTTAATCTTAATATTTTTTAAATTTAATTTTTTTATTTTAATTTTTCTACTTCATTACTTCCTTTTATTCCTTCAAAATGACAAAACAAAAGAATTCACCCCAAAAGAAAGAGCACGAAGAAACGACACCCAGGGATTTAACCAACACACATACAAGCAAGATGTGTGAACCAGAATTTAGAATCACGATACTAAGAATACTAGCTGGAGTCGAAAATAGTTTCGAATCCCTTTCTGCAGAGACAAAAGAAGTAAAAGCTAGTCAGGATGAAATTAAACATGTTATAACTGAGCTACAATCACGGAGGGATGCAGCGGTGGCAAGGATGGATGAGGCAGAACAGAGAATCAGCAATATAGAGGACAAACTTATAGAGAATAATGAAGCAGAAAAAAAGAGGGAGATTAAGGCAAAAGACACAATTTAAGAATTAGAGAAATCAGTGACTCATTAAAAAGCAACAACATCAGAATCATAGGAGTCCCAGAAGAGGAAGAGAAAGAAAAAGGGGTTGAAGGATTATGTGAGCAAATCATAGTGGAAAAATTTCCTAACCTGGGGAAAGACACAGACATCAAAATCCAGGAAGCACAGAGGACTCCCACTAGATTCAACAAAAACCGACCATCAACAAGGCATATCATAGTCAAATTCACAAAATACTCAGGCAAGGAGAGAATCATGAAAGCAGCAAGGGAAAAAAAGTCCCTAACTTGCAAGGGAAGACAGATGAGGTTTGCAGCAGACCTATCCACAGAAACTTGGCAGGCCAGAAAGGAGTGGCAGGATATATTCAGTGTGCTGAATCAGAAAAATATGCAGCCAAGAATTCTTTATCCAGCAAGGCTGTCATTCAAAATAGGAGAGATAAAAAGTTTCCCAGACAAACAAAAATTGAAGGAGTTTGTGACCACTAAACCAGCCCTGCAAGAAATTTTAAGGGGGGGGGGTCTCTAAGGGGAGAAAAGATGAAAAAAATATATATATCATATGATATATATATACTACATATGTGTATATGTGTATATATGTATATATGTGTGTATACATATATACATATATGTATATATACACCATATATGTGTATATAGTATACACATATGTATGTATATGTGTATATATATACTATACATATATACACATATATAGTGTATATATACATATATACACATATATATGTGTGTGTATATATATATATATATATATATATATATACTAAAAGCAACAAAGATTATAAAAGACCAGAGAACACCACCAGAAACTCCAACTCTACAAGCATCATAATGGCAATAAATTCGTATGTTTCAGTACTCACTCTAAACATCAATGGACTCAATGCTCCAATCAAAAGACATAGGGTAACAGAATGGATAAGAAAACAAGATCCATCTTTATGCTGTTTATAAGAGACCCACTTTAGACCTAAAGACACCTACAGATTCAAACTAAGGGGTTGGAGAACCATCTATCATGCTAATGGTCAACAAAAGAAAGCCGGAGTAGCCATACTTATATCAGACAATCTAGACTTTAAAATAAAGACTGTATCAAGAGATGCAGAAGGGCATTATATCATAATCAAGGGGTCTATCCACCAAGAAGACCTAACAACTGTAAACATTTATGCGCCAAATGTGAGAGCACCCAAATATATAAATCAATTAACCACAAACATAAACTCATCGATAGTAATACCATAATAGTAGGAGACTTCACTCACAGCAATGGACAGATCATCTAATAAAAAAATCAACAAGGAAACAATGGCTTTGAATGACACATTGGACCAGATGGACTTAACAGATATATTCAGAACATTTCATCCTAAAGCAGCAGAATATACATTCCTCTCCAGTGCACATGGAACGTTCTCCAGAATAGACCATATACTGGGACACAAATCAGCCCTAAGTAAGTACAAAAAGATAGAGATCATACCTAATTTCTCAAGTCACTTGCAATACTGAGCAATAAAAAATTATATTTGTATATTTATATTATAATCTTCACCTTTGTGCATTTTGCTTTTCAGACTTATTAAAAATAGCACTTGTTAACACTAAACAGGAATTTATATCTACTGTACATTAATTAGCATGCCAATTTCAACAATCTTTACCCTATGGCAATGAAGTAAAGTTTGAAAGAAAAATCAGACCAGTTTTAGTCATCCTATTCCTTCCCTCTTCCACATTTCCAATTTATCTTTTACGTCCTCTAACCCTGCTCCCAGCTGCCAAACGCAACCCTTAGGAGTTTTGAAATTCAGGCATACAGTGGTATTTATCCAGAAGCTAACTGCTGCAGGTGAATAGCCCTGTGACCAGTCACCCACTTCAGGTTCGTGGAAACCCATGCAAAGACCCTACTCTCTTTTGGTCTTATTTGTGCTTTCTCTGCAGAACACCCTCTGAATGTTCTCAGGACACATATCAGTAATGTTCATGCAGGAGAACTTCCCAGACCTATTCCTTCATCCAGATGTCAGATCCTGCATTTTTAATGGCTTTAAAAGATGATTTTTGTTTGTATCTTCACTGCAAGTCCCAATTCTATCCTGGATGCAGCATGCATTCGGGTGGGGGAACTCTATTCTATCTGCATCTACTTTGTTAACAGATTACTTCCACAGTTAATATGGGGATAATAAAGGATTGGCCAGAAAATTCAGACTATTTACTCATAGTTGTCAGAAATTAGTCAAAAGACAGAATGGGGAGACTGATACAAATTAGAGGCTACTTACAATCAATAATGTGGACAAGATAATGAGGAACATAGAATTGAAACTTGTGTCTGAGTTTGGGGAGAGTTAGTAACAGGCCCAGTGGAAAAGGTTTGCCTTGCCTGGGAGCCTCAGTCTTAAATGCTTTATGTTTAGGCTTACATACTAAATACAATTACTTGTCCTGCCTTCAAGAAGCTAGAAAATTGGGAAAGGTGTAATGTAAAGGTACTGTATCTAGAGGTTTTAATTAAATGGTTAGACAGGGTGCCTGGGTGGCTCAGTTGGTTCAGCATCTGACTTCAGCTCAGGTCATGATCTCACATTCCGTGAGTTCGAACCCCGCGTCGGGCTCTGTGTTGACAGCTCAGAGCCTGGAGCCCACTTCAGATTCTGTGTCTCCCCCTCTCTCTGTGCCACCCCCCCTCATGCTCTGTGTCTCTCTGTCTCAAAAATAAATAGAAACATTAAAAAAAATTAAATGGTTAGACAAATGCTTAGGTCTGATTTCACTGATTTGTGGAATCTAAACAACAAAACAAATGAAGAAACAAACAAAAAAGCAGACTCTTTTTAAAAAATTTTTTAAATGTTTATTTTTGAGAGACAGAGAGAGACACAGCATGAGCAAGGGGGGGGCAGAGAAAGAGGGAGACACAGAATTGGAAACAGGCTCCAGGCTCTGAGCTGGTCAGCACAGAGCCTGACACAGGGCTCAAACACAGGAATGGTGAGATCATGACCTGAGCCAAAGTCGGACACTTAACCAACTGAGCCACCCAGGCACCCCAAAAAAACAGACTCTTAAATACAGAGAACAAACTGGTGATTGCCAAAGGGGAGATGGGTGGGTGATGGGCAGAATAGATAAAGGAGATTAAGAGGTACAATGTTCCAGTCATAAAATAAATAAGTCACAGAACGAAAAGCACAACATAGGGAATATATCGATAATATAGTAATAATGTTGTATGGTGACCAATGGTGACTATACATATAGTGGTGAGTATTGCATAATGTACAGAGTTATTGAATCAATGTTGTATGCCTGCAACTAATGTAACATTGTATTATACTACATTATAATACTTTATATTATATAACATACATTTTAATATAATAATACATTATAATATAGTATTATACTGCATTAATTTTACTTCAATTTAAAAAATGTTTTGATATCCATTGTTGATTTCTTTAATATTCAAACTATTATAATCATTACATTTCCATATGGAAGATAGTCATTTGTTTATTCATTTATTCATCAAGAATGCATTAAGCAACTACTAAGGAAAGTCACATGCTAAATGTTGTGGGGGCTACATAACTGTATAAGATAGGGCTGCTATTCTCAAGAGATGTTTGATACATAAGGGAGAGGTAGTTTCCCTCTTTGCATAAACCACAGTACTACTGGTAAAAGGTAAATTAAAGATCATCTAGTTCAGTGCTTCACAAACATTGAAAGTACATACATACAAAGCACTTGATCTCTTTAAAATGCAGCTTCTGGGGTGCCGGGGTGGTTCAGTCAGTTAAGCACCTGACTCTTGGTTTCAGCTCAGGTCGTGATCTCACAGTTTGTGAGTTTGAGCTCCACATAGGGCTCTGTGCCGATGGTGTGGAGCCTGTTTGGGATTCTCTCTCTCCCTCTCTCTCTGCCTGGTCCCGGCTTGTTCGTTCTCTCTCAAAATAAATACATAGTTAAAAAAAAATTTCGTAGTGTAAAATAAAATTCAGTTTCTGATGCAGTTCTCAGATGGTGTCTAAGATTCTGTATTTTTTTTTTATTTTTTAGTTTTTTTAATGTTTATTTTTAAGAGAGAGAGAGAGAGAAAGTGAGCAGGGGAGGGGCAGAGAGAGAGAGAGGGAGACACAGAACTTGGCACAGAGCCTAAAGCAGGGCTCAAACTCACAAATGCGAGACCATGACCTGAGGAAGTTGGTCGCTTAACCGACTGAGCCACCCAGGCGCCCCTAAGATTCTGTATTTTGAACAAGTGTCCATGTAATGCAGAAGCTGCTGGCTCATGGAACACACTTTGAGAAGCAGAGGTAGATTATAATCCCTGCCTAAAATACCAAGGTATTTCAAAGCAGCTAGAATCATTGTGCATTAATCTTCTATATACCAATAGTCATTAACCCAAAAGCACAGCCTCATAATATCTTTATGATGCAATGTCCCCCAGAGAAGCATCATGCCCACATCTGCGACCCACCAGCTATTTTGCCTTTGCAAGCTATTTACCTCCGTAAGCCTGTTTCTCCATCAGAAAGATGGGGGCAATAACACCTCGCTAAAAGAGTTGTGGAGAGGACGAGAGAGATCATGCTGCCATAGTACCTGGTACATAGAAATTGGCACCTGGTAACAAGGAGCTCTCTTTACCATTATTTTGACCTGAGGGGAAAAAAAGGGGGGGGGTATTTCTTTTTAAATTTTAATAATTAAACTTTATCTCTTCCCATCATAAAAGGCAGTATCATTAAGAAGAAAAGTAAACCTCAGTAGGAATTTGCGAGTTGAGTCATTTTTAGAGCACTGGTGAAGGACACATTCCAGCACTAGCACTTGGTCAGAGGCTCCCATCAGTAATTAAGGACCACTTGCAATCAGCAGTGTGCATTTGCATTATGTAAGACATACTGATTTCTGGAGGAAGTCAACCCAGATCTCTCCCCTGCTAATAAGAAATTGGGAGGCACGAAACAACCCCAGATGGTGCGTGTTTGTAGTAACAAATGGAGGTATTTTAATAGTGTGAGTTAAGTTTTACTCTGTGTTTTTAATGAGGGACTCACTGCCCGCGACATTTTAATTGTAAACTAGATTGCCCCATGAGTTCTTAAACTATTTTATGTTAAACATAAAGCTTTATAAATTTGTATCGGTGATATTATTCATCCCCTGAAGCACAAAGGGATATAAAAATATTTCATAATGAGCCATGAATACATAACATAACCCCAAAAGTTTAATAATACTAACCCATATTTCATTTTACCAGATGATTCCTCCTTCCACCTGCATGAAACCATGTTTAAATGAGAAGATTCAAAGTTGGTTTCAAAGATATCAGTAGAGTTATTTTACTGACATTCTAAGTGAGAATAACCAAGCAGCAAGTGGGGTGAGATTATTCTTTTTACCGAATATTCTGGATGGACAAGTGAGTCATTTACCAAAATCTCTTTTCCTTGATTACCTGAAAACTAACATTACTTTGAGATGACTTTTTAAATAAGATCAGTGTCTATTTCCCAAGAACCATTCTAGCTTTTTTAAAAAATTTTTTTAACCTTTATTGATTTTTGAGACAGAGAGCATGAACAGGGGAGGTTCAGAGACAGAGGGAGACACAGAATCTGAAACAGGCTCCAGGCTCTGAGCTGTCAGCACAGAGCCTGACGTGGGGCTCGAACTCACGGACTGTGAGGTCATGACCTGAGCCGAAGTCGGACGCTCAACTGACTGAGCCACCCAGGCGCTCTTATTCTAGCTTTAAAGTTCTCATCCCTTATCAGTAGAATATGTTCTTGCAAATGAAGACTTGGGGAAAGGAAGCCACTTGGAACATTTTAAAGCCTTTCCCAGAGATTATGAAAATAGGACACCTTGAGGCACATTAAGGGTCACTAGCACTCCATTTCAAGGAAGAAGAATTAGTTTCTAATCTCAGTTCTGTCACTAAAGATGACTGTCCTTGGGCAAGCCTGTGAGTCTTTAGATTGTTCTTTCCTTGTCTTCCAAGGATGAGTTTTTCACAATCAAGTTGAGGGTCACCTACATACAGCATCACCTGGGAAGCTTCGGAAAGTACATTTTCTGGGTCACACCTACTCCTATTGAATCGAGCTCCAAGGGTGTCATTTTCTTCCCAAGTTTTTCCTTATGCTCCCAAAATGTGAGAACCACTGGAGTAGTAGAGCCAAGCCTTCCAGCTTCAATATTCTTTGCTTTGGAATATAGACCCAAACTGAACTACAACCCTTGTCAAATCCCACACCCAATCCATTCCACCATTTCTCTATGATACTCTACTCCGGTCTCCATTTAGAATTTGAATTCTTCCATCAATGTGAAAACTACTAATTGTGTGTAGGACAATATTCAATGTCCTCTTTATCTTCACCCTAACTGAAACAGGACAAGTGAAAAACCTTAGGGGAAACATGTGGAAGAGAGTGTTGGCACACCCAAGAATTCCTTCCATTTATAATCAAAGGAATCACACCTATGTTAAAATATTAGAGTTAAACCAGTAGCTAAAAGCAAGATGCATTAAAGTATGTCTAATATGATGCTATTATTGTAACATAACATCAAAATTGCTCTTTAGGGAGATGTGTGCAATATCTATGTAGGTGCAGTGAAGATTTTTATATAATACATAAGCATGAAAATAAAAGTAAGTAATTATTTTTCTGAATTGTTAGGAGTAAGGAGTGATTTGGGTGGGAATAAAAAGGAAAAAAGAAGCAAGAAAACAGAAAGAGAGTAGGTTAGATATAGCAATTATGCATTTATGTAAAATTATAAGTCTGTGTATATATAAATACATTTTTCAGATAAAACGGAATAAATTTGAATATTGAAAAACTAAATAAGCCAGAGGTTATGCAAATAACTCTACAGTCATACATGTTTTAAATATATCACATAAAACTGGCCATCTGCACCATCCTTCTGAGTACTATGGCTCTATTCTAATTAGATACTTTCTAATTTAAAACCTAGAAACCTCACGAGTTGTCTATAAAGAAGGAACGTTGGCTCTGTTCAGGGCAGAGGATCAGTAAAAGCTTTGTTTGTATTAGGTTAACTCTGCCAAAAATTATCGACACAATTCTGAGCAGCCCTTGTTGTCACTCTGGTTTTCATTCAATCATTTATAAAATCAAAAGATACATCTAGATTTTTAAAATTCTTTCATGATTGTTCCTGCTCTCTACAAATTCTGCCTCTGTAGAAATCCAACTTTATTTCTTTTTCTTTCTTTTTTTTGTCAAGTTTCAAGCAAAAAAAAAAATTGCTTTGTAAAAAAAAAAATGGTTTTTAATTTTCCTTAGTTACCCCTGGAGGGAGGATCACTACTGACACCATAAGCCATCCAGAAAACAGTGACAACATCAAATCCTTTCCTGCCAGGAAGACATGGGAGTAGAGAGGGATCTTGAAGACTTTTTTCTAAGAATTAGACAAAGAGAGAAAGAAGGAAGAATGGGAGGAAGGAAGGAAGGAAGGAAGGAAGGAAGGAAGGAAGGAAGGAAGGAAGGAAGAAGGGAGGAAGGAAGGGAGGGAGAGAGGGAAGAAGAAGAAAGGAAAAAAGAAAACCTAAGGCATCTGCTTACATGAAAGTGTCTTTTCAACCAAGCAGGTGTGTGCCAGTTGAATGTAGCCTGCAGGAAAAGGGAACTGTCCCAGAGAAAGTGGCAGTCTTATATTCTTATCCTAGCCAAGATGTGGGTAATAATCCCATCTGTTAGGGAGATGATGAAATGTGAGGCAAAGAAAATGAGTTCATGAACTTCAGATGTTAAAAAGAGAGAGAGAAAGAGAGAGAAATATCTCATTCAATATCTCAGAACTGCCTAAAGCTTTCTTTGAGCCAAGTTTAATTTCCTTTGTCAAGTACAATTTGCAGATCTCAAAGGACATAACTGCGGGTGCATGCGCTGTCCCTAGTACATTTTGTACTGTACTGTCCATCCGCCGCTCAGCAGGGTGAACATATGAAGTAATTTACCTAAAGACTTGGATTCCTTTCTGTAATATTGGAGTTTTCAAGTCTGAGCAAGTCTGCAGAAGACATCATCAGTCAGCTTTGTGCTTAATAAAAAACAATGCTTTTTCTGCACTAGAACTAAACATTCAAAATGAGCTTATAGATTTCAGTGCTCCTGGGGATGTATTGTGTGACCTTGAAGATAGTTAGATCACCTTGCGGTGTCTTTATTCCCCAGTTCCCAAAACAGAACTCATGTGTCAGATTCCAAGCAGAGGCCCAGAGATGTGAAGTGACATATTCAAGGTCCCACAGCTGGTCACTTGCTGTGTCTCAGAGGATTCTCAGTTACCAGTGACTACATACCCAACCCAAACTGGCTTCAACAAAGAGTTACTGGTTCAAGTTCAAGAGTAGGACTGGCTTCAGGCTTAACTTGATGTAAAGTTCCCCAAATTCTCACCAAACCCTGATTCTCTCCCAAGCTCTTAACTCTCCACCTTCTAAGTTGGCTCCATTCTTAGGTAGGTTCTCTCCTTACCCTGCAAATTGTCTGCCAACAGTTCCAGATCTTCTCTTATTCTTGGGCTGAAATCCAATAGGAAGGAGCATCTGCTTCTGCACCATAATTACCACCAAAAAAAGATTAATTGTGTCTTGATGTCTCTGAAAATAAAATGTCCTACTTGAACCAAAATGTCCTGCTTAGAGCCGGTCCGAAAGTGTGAGTCAGTCACGTGCCTCGCTCCGAGGCAGGAGTGGTACCCTCTGCAGGCAGGGCATGGACTGAGAGCACAGGAGGCATACATAGAGTCTCAAGTAGCAGAGGCTGTTAAAAGAAGGAAAGAAAATGGATAACAGAAGGTCAACATGAAGTTGACAGAAGTATCTGCCATGTTGGCAGAGCCTGCGATAGAAACCAAGTCTTCAAGATACTAGTTCCTACTTCAACCCATTCTTTTTCATTCTGTGTGTGGCTGTGGTATTGACAACTGATGGGGAGGTTAATTACATGGTGATTTCTAGGATTTAAATGAAAATCAATCATTGGTGATAATCCAAGGAACAAAACCACTCACATAATGTTAACATCGCACTGTCAAAGTCAAATACATTTCATCTTTATGACCTTGGATTTAGCAATGTATTCTTAGACATGACATGAGCATGAGCAACAAAAGAAAAAGAAATATGGGTGCCTGGGTGGTTCAGTCAGTTAAGCATCTGATTTTGGCTCAGGTCATGATCTCGTGGTTTGTGGGTTCCCCGGGTCAGGTTCTGTGCTGACAGCTTGGAGCCTGGAGCCTGCTTCGGATTCTGTGTCTCCCTCTCTCTCTCTGCCCCTCCTCCATTTTTGCACGCGCTGTGTTCAATATCTTGAACACCTACAACTCAATGACAAGAAGACAACCCAATTTTAAAATGGATGAAGGAATTGAATACACATTTTCCAAAGGAGGTTTGCAATGGCCATTAAGCACATGAAAAGATATTTGACATCATTAGTCACTGGGAAAATGCAAGTCAAAACCATGAGATACCACTTCATACCTACTACGATAGCTTTAATTGAAAAGAAAAGAAAAAAAAACAGTGTTGATGAGGATGCAAATACTGGAACCCTCTTATGTTGCTGGTGGTCAAAATGGTGCAGCCACCATGGAAAACGGTGTGGTGGTTCCTCAAAAAGTTAAACATAAAATTACCACATGACCCAGTAGTTCCAATTCTAGAGATATACCCAATGAAATGAAAACAGAGATCAGATATTTGAACAGCAATGTTTATTGCAGCATTATTCACAAGAGACAAAAGGTGAAAACAACCCAAGTGTCTGTTGATACATGAAGTGATAAACAAAATATGATATCCTACATACAATGGAATATTAGTCCATCATAAAAAAGATTGAAGTTCTATACATGCTGCAACATGGATGAACCTTGAAGTCATGCTTTATGAAGTCAGTCAGACACAAAAGGACAAATACTGAATGAATACACTGATATGAGATACCTATAATAGGTAGATTTATGAAGATATAAAGAATGTTACAGGGGGGTTCCTGGGTGGCTCAGTCGGTGAAAAGTTGGACTTCGGCACAGGTCATGGGCTCAAGGTTCATGGGTTCGAACCCCCTATTGGGCTCTCTGCCGTCAGCGTGGAGTCCATTTTGAATCCTCTGTCCCTGTCTCTCTGTCCCTTCCCCACTCACACTCTCTCTCTCTCTCTCTCTCTCTCTCTCTCTCTCTCTCTCTCTCTCTCTCAAAAATAAAAATAAGCATTAAAAACAAATGTTAAGAGGTTATGGGGGGATTGGGAATTATTGTTGAACAGACATTCTGTTTGGGGTAATGGAAGAGTCTTAATAGATTGTGGTGATAGTTGCACTTTGTAAATGTAGTTAATGCCACTGAATTATACATTTAAAAATTATTAAAATGGAAAATGTTATATATATTTTGCCACAATAAAATAAAAATAAGAACAAAGTCAAGCACATTGCTGATTGGCACACTGGTAGACAGAAACATCTTCATACGTATCACTAGCTCAGAACTATCACATAGTCAGCCAGCTGCAATGAGGCTGCTATTTTTTTTAATTTGCATACACTGCAAACCAAAAACTTGGGTCAATTTATTAAGACAGAAATAGAGAATGGATATTAGGTAGGAAACCAATAGCATCTAATGTTTCTCTTCTAGTTTCCTCTCAAGTATCCAAAACTCCTTCACTGTGGCAACACTCACTATTTCCCACTCATGAAGACATGTTGATGCCACATAGAGATTGCCACTGACATCTTTGGCAAAAATGTAACTATCATTTGTGTTGGCTATTGAAACCAGCTCAGCCTACGATTTATTAACTTAAGGAGAAATTCCTGTCACTTTCTGATGTCAAGCCAAAAAAATATATTCATCTAACATATATGTTCTGTACTATGTGGCCATACATCTGTAAATTCCCCAGTTTAAATTCAGGTACTATGTTCTGGTAGTTTTTAACTGGAAATTTTTTCACTTGTGTATTGATTGATACACACTCAACAATCATGGTGCACCTACCTATGTGTGTAAGACACATAAGGTAAAGAAAGTGTCAACCAAAGTGTCTACCATTACACAACCTCTAACCAAGTAGGAAAAGTGAGACAAGCTGTCAGATAATTATGCTGACCTAAAAACTTCTCTGAGTCCATATCTCCACCCCTAAGGTGGGGTCACTCTCCAATGCAGACCACCTTAGTGCTGGGGTTCTCAGCTTCCAATCTCTTTCGATCCTGGTTCAATCTGACTTTGCGTCCAGTCCTTAATAAAAATTTCAGTTTAAGATGTACCCTTGTTCTTCCACACTCACTATTCACCCCAAGGATCAAAGGCCTACCCTAAAATCTGTTGTCATTTATTTTGTATTTATTTATTTAAAATATTTTATTAAACCAGCCCTTATCACAGGCCTGAAGACACTATAATGAGCAAAAGTAGTCATGGAGCTTAGTCTACAGAGGAAAGTAGACGGTAGCCAAATATTCTCCTAAACAAACAACATCCCCATGGTGACAGGACCATGACAGAGTGGCACATGTCATTGGGAGAATCTGTAGTGGGAGAGAGTAGGGCCAGGTCCTGTTAACCACAATCAGGACCATCTGATACTAAAGGCTAAATCCACTCATGTACTATAACTACATGGTTGACAAATTTAATGTCAGTTAACCATTTATTAAGTGCTCAGTGTATGCTTGGTTTTCTGGATTTCCATCTGTCTCTAGGCAGCCTCACAAATGACTAGTTGGCATGTCTGATGCTGATTATTTCTACATGGTAACACTATCGCCAGAATTGCTATATTTGCCAGGAGTGATTTTACTTTCATTACGCGAAACATGGCCTAAATCATAGTACCCCATCCTAGTAAGCCTGCCCAGTTTCCAGATCCAGATGTTTCTGGTGTAGCTTGTCTCAATTACACGCCAGCCTCCTTAAAACAAGATTTTTAATATTTTTTTCAAACATATACAACTTATAATTTGTTTCTTCAAGTCAAATACTCTGGGATCATTCCTCTAGCTTGTTAACCCTAAAATTTGATCTCTTAAAAATCATAGCTTCATTTTTAGTTTCATCTCATTGATACTCATTTTAGAAGTAGCATGATGTTGGGGCTCCTGGGTGGCTCAGTTGGGTGAACTTTTGACTTCAGCTCCAGTCATGATCTCACAGTTCACGAGTTCAAGCCCCATGTCAGGCTCTGTGCTGACAGCTCAGAGCCTGGAGCCTGCTTTGGATTCTGTGTCTCCCTCTCTCTCTGCTCCTCCCCTGCTCTCTCTCTCTCTCTCAAAGATAAACATTAAAAAAAATTTTTTTTAAGTAGCATGATGTACATTTGCATCATGAGATTTACATAGGTGGACAATCTCTCACTGGATAGGGCAGAGTCAGGGAGGCATAGTTATTTGCTCCCAGCCCAAAGTCCAGGGCTCTGATCTGTGTAGAGAGAGGATCTTCAGGCATTGTGGAAGGGGCTCTTCACGTGAAGAAATTTGTGAGGCATGAACACTGTAAAGCTACTTTCGAAAAGGGACCACACTCTCCCTATTTTTTTTGTGGGGTCCACAACTCTGCTCCAGCACAGAAAAACCTGAGAGAAATCCTGATATCCTGAAGGCCTTGATGCCTCGACATCTGGATAGAAAGCCATGATAAGCTAGAGTACAACAGACGCTTGGAGACTTTTTAAAGAGACCACGGTTATTAAGCAGTTGTGGCCACCAATTCTGGATACCCGGCCATCACCCTTTCCTCCCCTTTGTCCTGGTCATAAGAACCCCAGTTTTGTCCGGGGCAATGGAAGTGATTGCTGTAGGGGTGGGTGTGAGACCAGGTTCTAGCCCAAGGGAAATTTAATAGAGGCTTCTGAGAATTTTTTTATTCCTTTTCAAATAAGGGAGAAACATACAAGAAGATGCTCCCTGCATTTCCCTTTCTGCTTTTGCACATTTTCTACCAGGGGGGGAAAAAAAGGAAAAAAAAGGGTGGAAAAGCAAAGAAGAGAGAAAAGGTGTAGCAGCAATCTATGGGGAGCTAGATACCACAAGTCCTGATGGTCACAGCAGCCAGGCAACCTGCTCTCTCTGCTATAGAATCATGATTAGTAAACCTTACCCTTTAACTTCTGCTCTTCGTGTGGCCAGTACACGATGAAGAAATGAGAGGGTCTGAGTGAGGTCCTTTGTTCTGCCATGACTAAGGCATGGTACAAATGGAAAGCATTATCATCTTGTTATCCCTCATTTCAGAAGGGGGTCCTCATTAACAACCGGAAGCTGTATCCTGCCATAGCCATAAAGCCATAAACAGTACAGAAATGAGCCATAAATTACTTCTAATTGCACTATCCCATCACATCAGAACCCGGGACTGCTCCAAATTAACAGGCAGCAAATTTAAAGCAGATATAGAGATATCATTTTCTATGCAATACTTAATTAGCCTCTAGAAACTGCTACCATGGGGCATTACCTCAGAGCCCTAGACGCATCTCCAGAAGAGCAACTACGGTCACAGTGCATAGTACAAAAGGTGTACAGAGCCCCTCCCGGAGTTTGCAACCATCCTAATTGCTCACAGCCTGTGATCAGAAAGGACGTTCCATAGTGGCGTACTGTGCAATTGGCCTCTTACTTATTAGAGTGGTCTATAGCTGTTTCTTTATGGATAGCACTATGCTACAGCAAGCCCCGTCATTGCCTCTCCATGGTCTTATCAATGATCTGACTGAGACAGTGGTGGCTCTTTATGTATACAGTTTAAAACAATATTGAGACCAACTGAAAACTCTAGCTGCCAATGAAAGATGGGTAATCTTGGTAGATGATTCTATAGCCTTCTGTTCAATAACTGCTTAGAGTGTCATTGCACTCAATATTAGGGTTTAACCTGGACCAGAGCAGAGGAACTGTAACACTCACACGGGAGGGCACAACTTTCAGCAAGGCCAGTCATCTCTGCCAATGACAAAAGAAGCATGGAGTTTATTTTGTACTCCACTGACTCAGTCATTCAAAAGGGCCTATGGAACTGGGGCACCTGGATGGGTCAGTCGGTTAAGCATCCAACTTTAGCTCAGGTCATGATCTCACTGTGAGTTCAAGTTTGAGCTCATGGCTGTCAGTGTCATCTGTCCCTGCCTCTATCTGCCCCTCACCTGCTTGCACTCTCTCTCTCTCTCAAAAATAAATAAACATTAAAAAAAAAAAAAAAAAAAGGCCTGTGGAACTGGCCTTAGCAAACTTGCCATCGGATTCTCTTGAGATACAAGATGTTCAGGGTCTAATCTTTTTTTCTTCCTTGGATTCTGAACATCGTTTCTGGGAATATATAATTATACTCATTAGAATAGACAAGACCTAAAACCAGCTGGAAAAGTCTCTCCTTCAAATTAAAAAAAAAAAAAAAAAACAACAGCTAATTATATCATAGAAGCGAAAACACAGTAATTAAAATGACCATTATGTAGCAAGCTTCCTATAATTATTGTTATTCATTTTGGCAACTGGGAGTTTGAGGGTTTGAATTTTATTTTCCAGGCCATAAGTGTGAAAAAAGCAATTTATTTACTTTACCGCTGGTCACCAGGAATTAATTTTCACCCATTCCTTCAGACTTTATTGGAGGACTGTCTCATTCCTCTTTATCCTTGTCATTAATTTTTAAGGGACAGATTTCCTGGCTATTCTTCTCAGGCCACATTGACAAATACAGTTCCTTCCCTGTGCCTACTGCAGACCTCAGCACAGAGCCCCCTCTATCTACTCACTCTCTCCAAACACTTTTTCATCTAGATCAGGAAAAAGCGAACTCTGCAGAATTGCTTGAACCCATCTGCCCAGTTTGTTAAATTCTCCAGTATTAACAGCCACAATCATTTACTAATTATGGCTAGTGCTGTGTCTAAACTGTTGGATTTCATTGAATCACCATTGTAATAGAACAGCGTCATACTCAGGATGGAAGTATATAATGTACGATATGGAAATAAAATTTTTAAAAAAAATGGTAGGAGAGGAACACAGAAATTCTACAAAATAGAAAGATGGAGACCAAGAAAGGTAGACTATGAGAAACCAGAGGAAACATAGGTGTTACTCTATGCAACTATTATAAATCAGACATGGTGCTGGGCATGCTGTATTAATTGTGCACCTAAGAACAACTTTAACAGGTGTTTTTGTCTGCATTTTATAACTGAGGCACAGACAGGTTAAATAACTTGTCCATGAACATTCAGAGAGAACTGTAATTCATAACCAGATTTATTGATTATGATTATTTATTGATTCCAAAGATTAAAATAATCTTTTTTTTTTCATTTACATTACCATAGCATCTTCCTCTATCTCTTTGTTTTTAACTTATCCAAATCTTTATAATGAAAGTGGGTCAGGGGTGCCTGGGTGGTTCAGTCGGTTAAGCATCCAGCTCTTGGTTTTGGTTCAGGTCATGGTCTCACAGTTTGTGAGTTTGGGCCCTGCATCCGGCTCTGTGCTTATACCGTGGAGCCTGCTTGGGATTCTCTCTCTCCCACTCTCTCTGCTTTTCCCCTGCCCTCTCTCCCTCTCTCTTTCTCTCTCTCTTTGCCTCTCTCTCAAAATAAAAAAATAAACTTAAAAAAATTAAAAAAGAAAGAAAGAAAGTGGGTCAGAGACAACATATAGTTTGGTCTTGTCTTTTTATTCATTCTGGGGATCTCAGTCCCTTAACTAGTACATTAAGTCACCCACATTTAAAGCGATGATGAATATAGTTGGATTTATATCTAGCATTTCTGTAACTGTTTTCTATTTGTTCCCATTGTTCTTTATTCTGTTTTTCTTTTTATGCCTTATGAAATTTTAAGTTAGCGTTTTCTATAATTTCATTATAGCTTCTCTCCTAGCATATCATTTATACTTCTTTTTAAAATGTTTTGGTGGCTACACTGAGCTTACAATACACATTTTAAAATAATCTAAGTCAGCTTTCAAATAACACTACATCGTTTCACATGCAGCATTGGTGTCTCATAGAAGAGTATCTCCAATTTCTCTCTCCCGTCTTTTATGACATGACTCATTTATTTTCATGATCCATATGCTATAATCAATCAATACATTGCTACTATTATTATTTTAAACAAACTGTTATCTTTTAGATTAAGTAAGAATAAGAAATCTTTTAAAACATATTTTATTTGTTCTTGCTCTCTCTTCCTCTCTTTATGCAGATTCATGTATTTAACCTATATCATTTTTTTCTCTTGCTTAAAGAACTTTTTATTTTCATTTTCATTTGTTTCCATATATTTTTTAATTTCTTCTCTAATTGCCTGGTTGACCCATTCATTCTTTAGTAGGGTGTTCTTTAACCTCCATGCTTTTGGAGGTTTTCCAGAATTTTTCCTGTGGTTGATTTCAAGCTTCATGGCATTGTGATCTGAAAGTATGCATGGTATAATTTCAATTCTTGTATACTTATGAAGGGCTGTTTTGTGACCCAGTATGTGATCTATCTTGGAGAATGTTCCATGTGCACTCGAGAAAAAGGTATATCGTGTTGCTTTGGGATGCAGAGTTCTAAATATATCTGTCAAGTCCATCTGATCCAATGTATCATTCAGGGCCCTTGTTTCCTTATTGACCGTGTGTCTAGATGATCTATCCATTTCTGTAAGTGGAGTGTTAAAGTCCCCTGCAATGACCACATTCTTACCAATAAGGTTGCTTATGTTTGTGAGTAATTGTTTTATGTATTTGGGGGCTCCCGTATTCGGCGCATAGACATTTATAATTGTTAGCTCTTCCTGATGGATAGACCCTGTGATTATTATATAATGACCTTCTTCATCTCTTGTTACAGCCTTTAATTGAAAGTCTAGTTTGTCTGATATAAGTATGGCTACTCCAGCTTTCTTTTGACTTCCAGTGGCATGATAAATAGTTCTCCATCCCCTCACTCTCAATCTGAAGGTGTCCTCAGGTCTAAAATGAGTCTCTTGTAGACAGCAAATAGATGGGTCTTGTTTTTTTATCCATTCTGATACCCTATGTCTTTTGGTTGGCGCATTTAGTCCATTTACATTCAGTGTTATTATAGAAAGATATGGGTTTAGTGTCATTGTGATGTCTGTAGGTTTCATGCTTGTAGCTATGTCTCTGGTACTTTGTCTCACAGGATCCCCCCTTAGGATCTCTTGTAGGGCTGGTTTAGTGGTGACAAATTCCTTCAGTTTTTGTTTGTTTGGGAAGACCTTTATCTCTCCTTCTATTCTAAATGACAGACTTGCTGGATAAAGGATTCTCGGCTGCATATTTTTTCTGTTCATCACATGGAAGATCTCCTGCCATTCCTTTCTGGCCTGCCAAGTTTCAGTAGAGAGATCGGTCACGAGTCTTATAGGTCTCCCCTTATATGTTAGAGCACGTTTATCTCTAGCTGCTTTCAGAATTTTCTTTATCCTTGTATTTTGCCAGTTTCACTATGATATGTTGTGCAGAAGATCAATTCAAGTTACATCTGAAGGGAGTTCTCTGTGCCTCTTGGATTTCAATGCCTTTTTCCTTCCCCAGATCCGGGAAGTTCTCAGCTATGATTTCTTCAAGTATACCTTCAGCACCTTTCCCTCTCTCTTCCTCCTCTGGAATACCAATTATGCGTATATTATTTCTCTTTAGTGCATCACTTAGTTCTCTAACTTTCCCCCTCATACTTCTGGATTTTTTTATCTCTCTTTTTCTCAGCTTCTTCTTTTTCCATAATTTTATCTTCTAGTTCACCTATTCTCTCCTCTGCCTCTTCAATCCGAGCCGTAGTTGTCTCCATTTTATTTTGTAGTTCATTGATAGCATTTTTTAGCTCCTCCTGGCTGTTGCTTAGTCCCTTGATCTCTGTAGCAAGAGATTCTCTGCTGTCCTTTATACTGTTTTCAAGCCCAGCGATTAATTTTATGACTATTATTCTAAATTCACTTTCTGTTATATTGTTTAAATCATTTTTGATCAGTTCGTTAGCTGTTGTTATTTCCTGGAGATTCTTTTGACGGGAATTCTTCCGTTTCGTCATTTTGGATAGTCCCTGGAGTGGTGTGGGACTGTGGGGCACTTCCCCTGTGCTGTCTTGAATAACTTGCGTTGGTGGGCAGGGCCACAGTCAGACCTGATGTCTGTCCCCAGCCCACCGCTGGGGCCACAGTCAGACTGGTGTGAGCCTTCTCTTCCCTTCTCCTAGGGGCGGGATTCACCGTGGGGTGGCCTGGGCTACTTGCACAGTGCCAGGCTTGTGGTGCTGGGGATCTGGTGTATTAGCTGGGGGGGGATCAGCAAGGTGCACGGGGGTGGGAGGGGCAGGCTCAGCTCGCTTTTCCTTCGGAGATCCATTTCGGGAGGGGCCCTGTGGCACCGGGAGGGAGTCAGACCCGCCAGAGGATGGATCCGCAGAAGCACAGCGTTGGGTGTTTGAGCGGTGCAAGTTCCCTGGCAGGAACCAGTTCCCTTTGGGATTTTGGCTGCGGGATGGGTGGGGGAGATGGCGCTGGCGAGTGTCTTTGTTCCCCGCCAAGCTGAGCTCTGTTGTCCGGGGCTCAACAACTCTCCCTCCCGTTGTCCTCCAGCCCTCCTGCTCTCCGAGCAGAGCTGTTAACTTATAACCTTCCAGATGTCAAGTCCCTCTTGCTATCGGAACACACTCCATCCGGCCCCTCTGCTTTTGCCAGCCAGACTCGGGGGCTCTGCTTGGCTGGCAGGCTGCCCCTCCGCCCCGGCTCCTTCCCGCCAGTCTGTGGAGCGCACACCACCTCACCGCCCTCCCTACCCTCTTCCGTGGGCCTCTTGTCTGCGCTTGGCTCCGGAGACTCCGTTCTGCAAGTCTTCTGGCGTTTTCTGGGTTATTTAGGCAGGTGTAGGTGGAATCTAAGTGATCAGCAGGACGCACGGTGAGCCCAGCATCCTCCTACGCCACCATCTTCCCAGGATCCTCCTAAAGAACTTTTTAAAACACACCTTGTGGGGCACCTCGGTCACTCAACCAACTGACTTCAGTTTAGGTCATGATCTCACAGTTTGTGAGTTCAAGCCCCATGTCCGTCCCACTGCTATCAGCATGGAGCCCACTTCAGATCCTCTGTCCACCCCCTCTCTCTGCTTCTCGCCTGCTTGCACTCTCTCTCAAAATTAAACAAAAAAAAAACAAAATAAAAAATAAATAAGACATACCTTGCAGAGCAGTTCAGCTGGTAAAGAAGTCTCTAATTTTTTGTCTGAGAAAGTATTCTTTTTCACTTGTGCAGAACAACATTGTTGAATATAGAATGCTAGGTTGGTGAGGGTTTTTCTTTCAACCTTTTAAAGACTTCATTGCACTTTATTCTTTCCTGCATGGCTTCTGATAAGAAGTCTATAATTTTTATTCTTTTCCCTCTATAAACTAGGTGATTTTATCTCTCTGGCTTCCTTGAAGTTTTTCTTCTTGTCTTTGGTTTTTTGTGATTTGAATATGATACATTAAGGTGTGGGGTTTGAGGTATTTATTTTGCTTGGTATTCTCTGAGCTTCCTGGATTTGTAGATGGTGCCTGTCACTAACTTTGGAAAATTCTCTATTGTTATTATTTCAAAATATTTCTGTTCCGTTCCCTCTTCCCTCTTCTTCCAGTATTCCAATTATGTATATATTTTACCTTCTGTCATTGTCTCACAGATTTTTCATTTTTTTAAGTTGAAGTGTAATTAATATACAATGTTATATTAGTTTCAAGTGTATAATATAATAATTCAATGATTCTATACATTTCTGACTGGGAGAAGATATTTGCAAGTGACACACCTGATAAAGGGTTACTATCCAAAATATATAAAGAACTCATACAATTCAACACACGTGCACACACACACACAAATAATCTGGTTTAAAAACAGGACCTGAACAGACATTTTTCGAAGGAAGACATACAGATGGCCAAAAGACACATGAAAAGATACTCAAAATTACTAATCACCAGGAAAATGCAAAAACAGTATCACCCTACACCTCTCAGAATGACCCAAATCAAAAACACAGGAAATAACAAGGTTTTTTTCATTCTTTTTTTTTCTTTGTATTTCAGGTTAGGATCCTCCTATTGACTTAACCATCTTCGGCTTCACCAATTTTTATCCTCAGCTGTCTCAAGTCTACGGTTGAGACCACCAAAGACGTTTTTCATTCCCGTTACTATATTTTTGGTTCCCAACATTTTCTTTTGACTCTTATGGTTTTCCCATTGCCCCAACTCTTCTTGCATACTGCTTACTTTTTCCATTAAAAGTCTTACCATTTTAACCATCATTATTTTAAATCCCCTGATCATTGCAGCATCTACAGCATATCTGAGTCTGGGTCTAATGAATGCTTTGTCTTCAGACTTTGTATTTTTGTTGACTTTTGGCATGCCTTGTAGATTTTTGGTGCATACTGGACAGGTAGTATTGGGTAACAAGAGCTGAAGATTTAAACAGGCTATTTGTGTGAGGATTTGTGCTAAGCAGGCTAGGAGTTGGCTTGTGTTAAATGTTTGCTGTGACTACAAGCACCAAAGGCTTCACATTCCTCTAATGTCCTTGTTTGGATCTCCCTCTTGGCTTTGAGGTATCATCATGTAAAGTGAAGCTACAATCCACTGTTTTGATAGTGGAGACTACTGGTGTGTTGTTAGATAGGGTGAAAGGGAGGGAATCATTCTATAATGTTTAAATTATACCCACATCTTTTAGCAGGCCTGTGTCTCAGGCTGGGGCCTTCACAAGTGTCTCTGTTCCTCCTCCAGTCATATAGCTTTTTGCCTCTGTTCCCTTTCCTGGCTGAAGCATTGCCAATCTATTTCATTGAAAATCTGCCCCCTGTTGATTATATTTCCCCCCATTTAGGTGTGACAGGAAAGATGAAGAGGATTCGAGGGAATAGAGAGAATTTCCTTCTTCCTGTTAGGATAAGAATTGTGCTCTGGCAAAGTCCTTTCCCCTAGAGAAAACACTTATGTTATGGAGGAGTGTCAGGAAATATTTCACAATGGTTACCTTTCCCCTCTCTCTGCCGAGGTCATAAGAGAATCTTTCACAACTCCTGGGTTCCAGGAGTTTCTCACTCTCAAGCTCATCCACATTCATTCAGCCTGCAGCAATTTGTTGCAATTGTTTCTACCAGTTAATAGTTCCGGTGGTCTCTGCTCCAGGGTAAGCAGATCTCGGTGGTTGTGTCTCTCTATAGGCACTGGTCTCTACAGATTTCAGGGTGATGCTTTGCCTGTAACCTCAGTTCTCTGATGGGTCCAAGCAAAGTAGATGATTTTTCAGTTTGTCCAGGTTTTCTTATTGCAAAGATGGGAGTGATGACTGCCAAGATCTTTACATGTCAGAGCTGAAACTGGAAGCAATCATCCTTTTCTGATAAGGACAGTTTAGTGAAAAAACTAATAAAGAATAAATTAAAGCTTGATTAATCAGACATAGCCAAAGTATAAAAACCTGGTCCTTTTAGGAATTTTAATATTCATTTTACGTACCACCTACAAGTAATGGAAAGTGACCAAAGCTTCCAGATTTCTTTTCCATTTCCACCCATGACTTTACCATAAATATTATCCCTTTAGGGGAGCCTGGGTGGCTCAGTCGGTTGAGCACCTGACTCTTGATCTCGGCTCAGGTCATGTTCTCATGGTTCATGGGATCAAGCCCTGTGTTGGGCTCTGGGCTGGCAGCATGGAGCCTGCTTGAGAATCTCTGTCTTTCTCTGCCTCTCCCTTCACCTCTCTCTCTCTCTCTCAAAATAAATAAATAAACTTAAAACAAAAAAAAAAAACAACACTTGTCTATTAAATACTCTTTGGGGGAAAAACAAGACATCCATTACCAAAAAAAGAATTCCTTTGGGAATAAAATTTCAGAAAAATCTTTCATTAAAAGTCACATGTTCAATGCTATTTATACCAAATGTTTCCCAGATTTATCTGACTATGGAATCCCCTTATTCCTTATTATTACCTATTAATATCTATGATAGACAAAATAATGGCACTCCAAAGAAGTCCACATTCTAATTCTCAGAATTTGGGAATATGTTACCTTACTGGCAAAAGGGACTTTGCAGATGTAATTGAATTAAGGGTCTTGAGACAGAGAGGTAATCCAAGATTATCTGGGGGGAAGGGGTCCAATATAATCACAAGAGTCCTTGATGGAGGCAAGAGAGTCAGAAACAGAGAAAGGCAAATGTTATTATGGAAGCAGGGAGATATTTTATTTTCATTTTTTTCTTAATGTTTATTTTTATCTTTGAGTGAGAAAGAGAGACAGAGTATGAGCTGGGGAGGAGCAGAGAGAGAGGGAGACACAGAATCCAAAGTGGGCTCCAGGTTCTGAGCTGTCAGCACATAGCCTGATGTGGGGCTTGAACTCGTGAACTGTGAGATCATGACCAGAGCTGAAGTCAGATGCTTAACTGACTGAGCCACCCAGGAACCCCAGAAGCAGGGATAGATTTAAAAATGCTACGTTGCTGGCTTTGAAGGTGTAGGAAGAGACCACAAGCCAAGGCATGGCGGAGACTCTAGAAGCTGAAAAGGACAAGAAATAGATTCTCTCCTAGAGCCTCTGAAGGAACAAGTCCTCCTGACACCTTGACTTTTTTTAGCACAGTGAGACTAATTTTGGACTTCTAACTTCAAAAACCATGAGATCATAAATTTGGATTGTTTTAAGCCACTATGTTTGTTCCAATAACAATGGGATACTAATGCAACAGGTTATTATGTTAGTTTTCACTGGAACACCCTGTGGGAAATGCTACACTGTAGGCAAAGTATAGTATTAGGCATTATGAGGGATATAAAGAGAAACAGATTGTGCTCTACAAGTAAGCAGAGTAGGCAGAAGTGTAAAAAACTGATATAAGACAGACTATAAAAGAAAAAAAATCTCTTTCATGAAGACACCATCATTGAGGGGTCACAAAAGGAGAGATTAATTTGTACCAGGTAAGTTTAAGAAATTTAACAAATATTTATTTAAAACTTACTGTGAGATAGTCACGGTGCCAGGCAGAGTAGCTACAGACATGAATAAGAAACAGTTCATATTCCTCCTTTGATAAATAATTTCTTTTGCCCAAGAGCCAAGTCAACCAAAACAAGACTGGTTATAGCCAATGTTATAAGTAAAAAAAAAATGCTTTATTGGTTTTGTGTAGTTGAAAGTATCTGAATTCTTGAATGAGAGAATGCTATGAGAAAATATTCATTTCGATGGTCTAAAATATTAATTTCTAGGTATATTAGCCATATACCTAGAAGGGGTATTTTAATAGAAGGGGCATTTTAATCTCTTGTCCCATTCATAAATGCTTTATAAGCGTTATGTCATCACATCTTCAATATATCTAGGAATGAAAGTATTCACACTGTCATTCCCACCTTAGAAATAGGAAAACTGGCACTCTATGAGTTAGCACCCCAAACTTTCCACCTTCTCTACCTGTAAAATCTTCATTCATAGGCAATTGACAACTGGTGAGGTTTGTGAGCACTGGTGTGGCATGATCAAGCCTGTGAATCTCATTGTCCTTTTCCTGTCATGATTTGTCATCCTGAATCACTAGAGATGCCAAATAGAGATTAGCACTAACAGCTCCGTTCACTCTGAAAGTTTCCTTCTTACTACAGAAAGCTAAGTGTAGATAGTATACAACTGCTTAGCAGTGAAGAAGTCCCAAAAGGTTACATAGTTCTTGTTAAAACTATTGCGACTACCTAGTTTATGTTAAAATTTAAGGTATTTCCAGGACAAGAAATTAGAAGGTAAAAGGAAAACACTAATTTACCTACACACTCCAGTTTCCAGAAGACAAATATACATTGTCATTGAGAATGCTTCTTTGGTGCCTGACAGTTACAGAGTCTGTATCTCATCTCTGCTTAGAGGTTCTCATACAAACACCCCAGGGCCCTAAAACAAAATGGGAGACCCAAGTCTACAGATATTTCTTAATCAATATTACTCATTTTATCTCAAAATTCTAAGTTCTTAAGAAACTTTGTTTTAATCCAGATAAAAGAATGAAAGTCATTATTTAAGTGATTATTTAAGTCATAAACCTTGAGAAATGGTTATCAGAGGCAGTTAATGACCTAGCCTCTCCGCTAATGGAGGTTAACACTCTAATAAACCATTTGTTAACTGCAGCAATTGACTGATTGCAAGAGAATTACAGCTATTATAACTCTTTTATGACTGATGGGGGTGGGGGGAGACACAGTTAGATGGGGACAGCATGTACGAGCACACGAAAAGGTGACTCTAGAGAAAATGATTACCAGCTGCCAATAAAAGGTTCCCCTTACAGTAAGTGAAAAGGAAAGAGGGGCCACCATGATGTAAGCAGACAATGAATAAGACTAAGGGAAATGTTATTCTTGGTATAAAAGTAAAAATCACCAAAACTAAGACTGCCTGAAGCATTCAAATGTATCCTCAGTAAAAATGGACATGATGACTCTGATGAAAGTTCAAAACCACTTGAATACTGAACATGGAGAGAATTTCTGCCTTCATAAGGAAATGTCTTTCTAAATGTAATTTAAATACCTCTCAAAAATGTATATTTTGATGATTGGTAATTAGAATCATATTTCCCTGACAATTAGATTTTTTTAAAAAAATAAAGACATTTTTAAAACAAGAGAGTACACATTATCTTTCTAAATTGGAAAGTTAAGAATTTAGGTTTTGGTTAGGATTATTTTTAATGATTGTGCAGGGCGGGGAGGGAAGTAAAAATAAATGGCTTAAGGCAGATCGATTTTTATTTCTCAGTTGTATAAAAGAATTTAGAGTTAGGCAGGTCCTACTGTGGGTGACTTCAGCACATGAAGTTGTCAGAGGCCCAGGTTCCTCCCCAGACACACACCCACAAGTCTAGGACGTGGTGTTTTCCTCACAATGACAGACAGAAAGCTCCACCCATTAAACGGGTGTTCTAGCCAGCAGAAGGAAGGAAGAGGGGGAAGAAGCCCTGACCCTCTGTGTAGTGGAGAATTAAACTTACCCAAAAAGAGGCCTGGTGTTTGCCCTCGGCTACTGGGAGGTGATCTTTCGGTCCCTGAAATTCTCCACATAATAGAACTGTCTGTTTTCCCTGGAGGATTTGGCTACTGGACAGTCTAACAGTGTGACTTGTGATGGGTTCTATACAGTATCCATTCCAACCACCAGGGGAAGTGGAGAATGTAGGTATTAGCCCAATCCCTTGGAGAGACTGGAGATTTCAGGCCAGCCAACAATGAGATGGAGCCCCAAGAAAAACTCTGGACACTGAGGTTTGGGTGAGCTTTCCTGGTTGGAAAGATTCCACATGTATTGTCATACATCATGACCAGGAGGAGTTTATGCCATCTATAACTCCATGGGCAGATGACAACAGGAAGCTCTGCCTTTGGATGACTGCTAAATTCTACCTTATGGATCTCCCTGCTTGGCTATTTCCATCTGTCTCCTTCCCCTGTAGTTAATGATAACCATAAGTAAAACAGCTTTACTTTATGAGCTCTATAAGTTCTTATGGTGAACTACTGAACCTGAGGGTGGTTTGGGAACCCCCTGGATGTGCAGTTGGTGTGAGGAAAGTCTTGTGTTCACTGTGTTCTCTCTAAACTGTGTACTTAGCTCAAAGTCTCAACATCCTCCTTTTTTGTGGAGAAATCCAGAAGTACCACATAACCCTTCTACTCACATCTCATTGGCCAAAACCTAGACATATGGACACACCTATCTACAAAGGAGTCTGAGAAATATAGATTTTTGGTTGGGTATGTTTCTACCTTAATAGATCAGTGGTTCTGTGACCTAGAAAGAGAAGGATAATGGGCCCACACATTGTGATACACACCTTCTGTAAAAACAGACTGTAAAATATCTGTAGTCAAAAAACTCCATCATTCTTATATACTAGATAATGAGCTCATTGTTCCAATGAGCAACATTGGAAATATTCATGTTTTAAAAATAATCAAGAATTTTCTATTTAACGGAAGGGAATTTTCATGCCAAATTTCACTTTTTGCCTTAAAATTTATATGCTTGCTTCCAAGCATGATTACCTTTACTCTATGCCAAACATATTATTCTAGATATTTTCAGAATATAGAAGCGACATAGTAGCAACTACATGTCAAGTGCGATATGTTTGGCATCATATAAAAATCAAACTACTCTATCAGGGAGGTAGTATTTCCATTTTATAGGTAAGAAAACTGTAGCTCACAGAGGCTAATGGCTCACCCTCCCAGGGCTTGAAAGATTGGGGATTCCTACATTCTTTCAAAGTGTAGGTTTTCCACAGATGTCCCAAACCACTGCTATACCAAAAGTCAAGATGGATGCTACTTGGAGTGGGGAATGGCCTCTTCACCACCTTGTTAGTCTGGGCTGATACTACTCCAAGCAACTCTTGCTTCCCTAGGAAAGAAAGGCTGAGCTCTAGATGAATCATGTCAATAAACTCTTACAGGGCTACATTTGCCTTCTCTGCCTTCTTTCAGTCACCTGTTCTATTTCTGCTTTGTCAATTTAAAGTAGTTGGTTTGTTCCCTTTGATCTAAGTTTCTGTAATGGGGCAATGTGATATTTCCAAAGTCTGCCGGAACTTCTCTGGACACCAGTTCCTCACAGGGTCACCTCTGTTGATTGATTCATGATGATTTGGTTTTAAATCTGTCTCTGCATCTGTGGCACAGATGTCCCCTGCCCTGACATTCCTTAAATGTCCACACAGCAACCGATTTGAGATGGGTAAAGATTTCATCCCATGAACTCATATGCAAGAAATGTAGCTCTCTTTGTATTTATGGAGCCAAACAATTTATTATATTATGCTTTTGTCCCTCTAGATGCTGGAAACAAGCCACCCTACCTCTTTTCTCCAGGGATGCCTCGGAGGTTTGGGAGATTTGTCTGGGTCCTGTGGGGTAGGAGAGGTGGCAGAGGGTGGGCATCTAGTCCTCTGTGCAGCCATCTGTGCACACAGCATCCAGGAGACATTCTTGTCCTCCCATGGCGTTTGGTCATCTGTCAGTACAGATCCCTGCTGTTCAGCCTCATCCCAACCCCACAGTCTCATCAAGTGAGAGGCTTTCTGCAAGCCATAGCTGAGTCCTCCTAAGTGCTCATGGGTATATTCCTGCCTCTTGTTCCTGCCTCTGCCTCTCAAGCCTGATGACCAAGACATTCCCTGGTGTCCTTTCCACTCCTCCACCATGCTGAGTAATGGAATCGGCCAAGACTTCACTGCTTCCATGGGCTCCACCTGGCAGAGGACACAGGCGTTCTCTTCCCTCAGATATACCAAACCTTTCTGGGGTTTCTATTTTTTCCCCATTTCCTCCCAGCTTTCCCTGGGGAAGAGTCCAAAAAAGACAGGTTTAAGAACCCACCAACCTCTGGCTTTCCTCCAATCCCTCTATCCTGGGAACCTTTTCTAGTCCCAGTATCCAAAAGAACCAGATAAGAGTGATCACAGATTTTCCTACACCCTCAGTGGCCTCAGCATCTAGACTTTCAAAATAGAAAAGCCCTGACAGGTTTTCTGCCATAACAACGTTTTTCTGGGTAATGGGTATTATAGACGGGTGTGGTGCAGTAATCTTAAACTGTGGCCCTCGGACTAGCAGCATCAGCATCACCTAAGAATTTGTTAAAATATACATTTTCAGACTCCCCCCACCCCAGACTTATTGACTCAGAACTTCTGGGGATGGCACCCAGCAATCTGTAACTTAAGGAGCCCTCCAGGTGATTCTGATGAATGCTCAAGTTTGACATAGTACAAGATCAATTTCTAGAATTAGACTGCTTGGCTATTCTGAGCTGTGTGACCTTGGGCAAATGGCTTAATGTCTCTGTGCCTTCCACAGTTACTATAACTGCAAAATAGGGATGATACTTTTTCCTCATGTTGAGGTTGTTGTTATGATTACATGGGCTAATAAATGTAAAGTACTTAGAACACGGTCTGGCATACAGTAAGTAGTATAAAGATAGGTACTACTTTTATTATATTTTCTGACTGAAACTGCAAGAAGGGTTGGGGCAACAGAAAATGTCAGGGTAAGAGGCATCAGTTACAATTTCAAATATACCAGCTCACAAAATTAAAAAAAAAAACTGCCTTGATTCAATTTCTTTATATTCATCCTATAATTCACATTTTGTATCAATTGGCTTGATACAAAATTTTTTTTGCATTCAGATGTGTGAAAGAATCAAGCCACTGGCTGAGAAACTGGAAAGACGTTTAAAATGCAAATTCTTTTCCTTCAATAGGATGTGACCTGTATTACCATATGCTGGCTGAGCTTACTATTAAATAAATTACCTGTTGAAAGAAATTGCTCATTCACATGAGGTGAATTTAATTCTTCAAGGAATCCAATGTCCCATTTAGTAATTTAGATAATTTACTCAACATTAGTTATTTACTCTAGTTTCCAGAAAACACTGGCCTCATCTGATTCATTAGCACACCTCTAGAGATGAGGTCAGCCGCAGATTTGGAAACTAATACTTCCCGCAATTTTGTGAAGCTATCACCTACATGACTAATGGCCCATCTCTCATTTAAGAGGGACTGCCATGCTATCTGGGAATCAAACTCTCTCCCAAGGTTTTCCACAAGGAAAGGGTAGCTCCATTGATGACAATTGATAAAAACTGGAAATCTTTGCCATTACTACTTTCTTGGAAGGAATATTCAAAAAGGCATGTAAGGCAAATATATATAAGGAATAGCTACATCTAAGTCCTCCAACCATCTGCTTCATTTCAGTTGGCATTCCACTGCCAAATTCACAGTAAAGAATAGTCCAGTGACAAGCATCCTGTTGAAAATAGAAAAATATGCTAGATAATGAAAAATAGGTTTCCATGTAATATGAAACATCTGAGTATTTGAAAATATCCCTATTTTGGCTAATATTTCAATCCTGATACTGGTGATGTTCAACATTGTGGAAACATGACAACAATGAAGTTAAAACAAACTAAATAAAATCACATCTTGAAGTTGGAGAGAGCCCTACTGATGAGTCATCTCACCCAACTCCTCCATTTTACATACAGGAAAACTCAAGGCCAAATTGGTGTCCTATCTGCAAGTTTTTTAAAACACTGTGGACTTACAAACACACGGACTTAAAATTACAGAGTTTACAAACCTTATCTTTTCATGAGGGCTGCATCTGAATTTTCTAGGGATTCTTCTGACCACTGGGAATTCTGAAACTAAGACATCATCTCTTCCTACCGTGTAATAGAGGAAGTAAGACACGCATCAAATTATAATACAAGAAACTGGTTTAGTTATAAGGAAGGCATTCTGGAATAGAGTGTCAGGGCATCCTGCTTAAAGACAGGTGGACACAGGGTGATAAAAGACACTTCATGCTATGCCAAGACAAATGTACCTTCTCTATAAATAACAACAAACACCAATTGGTTGCATTTTGTGCCACAGTGCTGCTTTTCACCTACGTTAATTTATAAAATCCTTAAAATAATCTTGTGAGGTAGGCTCCATCATTATCCCTTTTTACACATGGAAGAACTGAAACAACAGTTGACCTGGGTTGCCCAAGGTCAAATGGACAAATGGCAAAACTGGGACTCAAACTCGTCTGACTCCAATACCTATTCCTGCAACTGTCTGTTCTTGAGCAGAGGAATGCCATGATTAAGCTATTCTTCTAGATTAATTTAGCAACAGCACAGAGCATGCACTGTCTTTTTCCTAGCCCACAGCACAAACAGGAAGACTAAACTACAGTTTCCTTTGGCCATTCAGAGATTTATGAGAAAGTTATTTCATACTTCCTGGATTTAAAATGCTCATTTCTTTTTGCATCAACATTTTTTTTAGTCCTGAACTGTGACCTGATGATTTCCTTATCCTCAGGTTCTCCCTCACTCCCCTCCCTTGCCTCTCAGTAGAGCCAATTTCTCTCTTGATGACCATTATTGCTTTCCTAAGGCCTTGGGCAAAAAGAATAGGCATCTCCTACCCAGGCTAATCACCAGAATAGAGGCAAAAAAGGGAGAGGGGAGGGAGGGAATGTGCTCAATATAATTACAAACAATAGCACACAAAGCTTCATCCATCCCTTAATGCTGAAATGTATCCGTTCAAACTAATTGGTTTTGGGGGGACTGCTAATAAATCCTAATATTTCTCAAAGAGAAATGGCTTGTAATTTAATTTATATTAAGCTGTTACTAAAGTTTATGCTAATTAAATCTCGGCTTCAATAGCAATTAATCCTAAGAACAATCTGAAAATATAAATAATGTAATAAAGTAAATAATTCTGCATGCCCCCCCCAGCAGAAGGAACAGGGAGCGTGGGGTGGGGTGTGCCCCTGAGTTTGTGCGCATGAGAGCAAAAGGAGAAAGAAACTGCTCCTTGCCCTCTAGAACAGAACATTTGCTCTATAATAAGCATAGATAAATTCTGCATGTATTTCCTTCAGAGAATGGATCCTCTGTTGTAAATGTTGAAGGTTAGCTCTGGAGTGTCTTCTGTGAACAAATGACTTGTCAAGACCCACCCTGGGAAGAAGATGAACTGATCAGCATGGAGGCACAATCTCCAAGGACAGTGCCCAGGCCTGAAGGTGCATTCCAGCATATGTATGCTGCTCTCTTTGGTATGTCAAATGCCCTCTGGTCTTCACAAGGGTGAAACACCTACTGAATGTACATTCCCATTTGCCCCATTCACCAAAACCCCAGCCCAAAGTGAATGAGATTAGCCCAGTTATATACATGGCATATTTCTGCATGCACTTTTCCAATCCAGATCGTCTAGGTTGTAAGGTATATATTTTAAAATTTTGCAAACTCTTCTAAGTAACACTTCATGTGGCCACAGCCTAAAGGGACTAAAGTTTAAAAAGGCTGGTTAAGGAATAAAATAAATGCCTATCAAATTAGTTATCCTTCGCAACCCATATTTGGACCCCTCCAACATACAAAAAGCTAAAACTCCTGCTTCTGTGTTGCTTGGGTGATAGTGTTGCTCTCAGACATTCAGCATTCCCAGTGTGGAGGAGGCAGGCTACTAGTCAAATCCCCTCAGGACTAAAATGAGCAAGGCCTGTGTCATTCTAGATAACCCCCGTGTCCCTTAAGGAGTCAATCCCTATGCACTCTGCTGGATCTCCTTTTCTGAAATTCTCTGTCTACTTTATAAAAATGTTCTGAGGATAAAATGAGATGATATGAATTAGAAGCTGTTCTAAATGCCAAAACCCTCCAAAAACATAAAGCTATTGTCTTTGAAGAATAAATGAAGTAAATACTAAATCTTTTCAAATAGGTTTAACCCCCAAGCAATCAGTGCTTAAACAAGGAGATAGGGACGGTGGGATGGGGAGGGGATGGGGGTGGGCAGTAAAGACTTGAAAGATTATAAGTGAGGACCTAGTTATTTACCAAGTGTCAAGCAAAGCATGTAGATTTATAACACCAAATTTAACTCAGAACTGTAGTCTGAAGAGGTATGGTTGCTTCCACTTTACAGATGAGTAAGTTAAAACACCAAGGGGTAAGAATCTTGCTCAATGTCATACAACTAGTCAATGGCTGAACTTAGGTTCAAACTCAGGGCTCATGAATTTGGATCCCAGATGCATAATACTTGAAAGGGAGCCAATTTTTCCATCTTTGGATTGACCTTCTTTGAAAGCCCTGTGATGACTGTCATTGGACCAAGGTCTAAAAGCAGGGGCCGTTTAACATCAGCTAGAAATCATTAGGGCATGGTTTCTACTTTATCCACCTAAAATGTCTTACCTCTCTGCCCTCACCTCTCTTACCTGTCTATTATATTCTGTAAGACACAGATCAAATACCACCTTCAAGAAACCTTCCTAGACCACTCTATTCTGCAGTAATCTTTCACTCCTTGCAATTTTTAACACACTTACAGTTGAGTACATCTATTCTTGGGACCCTTAATGATATACATTTATCTGCTATTCCTGAAATCATGCCGGGGGCTAGGGCTTCTGTCTCCAGAAAGACCACCACCTTCTTGAAAGCACAATAACTCATATGTATGTATGTGTGTATATTGTATGCCCCTGGAAGGACTGTATGTATTTGTTGAATATTTATTGAGGATTTATTATGGGCCAAGTACTGTACTAAGCATTTTATGTGTATTTAGTACTACATATGATTTCCTTCATTGGATTTTCCCAGAAAGATACAATTTTTATCCCCATTTTAAAAAGGGAGAACCTGAGGTTCAGAGACTACATTAGCTTGCTCAATGTTGCTCAGCTAGTAGAGAGAACAAGAAAAGTTAAAACCAGGTAAGTCTGACTCCAGAGCTTAGTTCCTATTCCCTAGGTGGTACCGCCTCTCCATAGCACAGGCAATTTACATTGACCTAAAAAGACTATGAATCCAGGATCTATAAAAATATCCAACAGTGTACACAAAACTCCTTGAGGTTAAGTTTGGTTCTAATTCTCCAAATGCCTAAAGACTTGGAACTTAACATACTGTGTTCCTTCTGTACTGTTTAACTGTTCCTTCAGAGGGTTTCTGATATAACAAGATGGCAGAGAGGATAGAGGTTTCTGAACTCCTATTTGGCATCATTAGGTTTTATAGTCCCTACAAGTTCTACACTCTAAAATTTTGAATATGATATCTGTGTGTTATGGTCTCCCTTAAGTAAAGCTGAACCTAGCAACAACTATACCAAGACTCTATGGTGTATACCTAATGAGAAAAGCTTTTGTTAGTGTTGACCCATTACTAAAGGCCCTTTCATTACACTATAGACTACAGAGAAACATTAGACTGGTCTCACCCAAAGTCAAATTTCTTGAGCATGACTGCCAATGTCACAGGCATGCATCGAAATCAGAAAATGCTAGGCATGTTATTAACAAGAGAATAATAATACTAAAAATATGGAGGAATGAAAAAGTGTAAGGATTATGTGAATATACATATAGCAGAAAGGGTAAGAACAAATGGCCAGATATACCAGCACTGTGAAAATGAGTGTCAGAAGTGGGAAATATAAAACTTTATATCATCATAATTCATGACATCTACACCATTATAGTAGTGCTTGGAGAGTTAACTGAAATCAGCCAGATGTAGCATCTATTTGGGGTTAGTCCTAAAATACCCTATTTTCCTTCTCACATTTCTCATTTCTCCAAAATAATTATACAAACTATACCACAAAGCCCAGAAGGGAAATTCAATTTTTATGAAGAAAACATGAAAAATCTTACACAAGAAAAATGTTTAAATGTCTTTCTCCTCCGCTTCCCTGGTTTCTCATCTATTTTAATTAAGACTCTATTTGGGCGACAAGTGATTTCATATTCTAAGAAACACAAACAAAAATTTACCCTTTTCATAATGTTTTTTAGTCTTTCATTGAATTATTTCTTGCCAGCCAAAAAAAAAAAGTCTTTTACAAAATCGATTAAACTAAAGTTAAACAACCAGAATGATTTTAAGATGAACATTTTTTACCCTTGAAATTATTCCCCCACTATAGTATATTGTATATGTCCTTTCATTTACATACACAGACACACAGATACACACACACACACACATGCACACAGATACACACAATCATTTATTGCTAATATCTCTCTGAACAGCAGAAAGTTAAGAAGGATGTCTTTCCTATCTTGTCAACTTGTAGCCTTTCAATATTAGGCAGAACCACTTGTATGGAGGCTTTTGTCCTTCGATTCAATCCTCAACCCACTGTCTTATATATCCTCCTGTGCATGAAGTGTATGCAGGCATATTTCATCCCCTTTGGCCATTTTCGGTTGGGATAAATCAGAGAAAACCTAATACCTTAAATGAAACGGCAGTTTGTAGCATAGTTTTAAAAGATCCACATAAGGCAAGATTGTTCATGCTACTAAAAGATAAAATATTCAGGGTAGATATTTCTCTCTTCAGATCATCATGACATGAATACAAAAATACCTATCTATATCTATCCATTTATATGAAAGTATTTTCTTCCATACAACTGCCGAGAGAAATTATACATTGTACCAGCCCAAGGACTTTGGGGATACTCCTGGCAAGTTATTCTACACACATGTAGCACTTGATCTTTTTTCCAGGAATTTTTAGGAGCACAAGCTCATTTGGATTTCACAACAGCCAAGGAGAGTAGTAAAGCCAGTATTATTCCCATTTTAGGGAAGAGCAAATCCAATGTGATAAGCCCTTGCTTAATGTCAGAACTGAGTGGAAAATCCAAGACCCCCAAAACTTTGATCAATTATCTTTCTACTGTACTATAACAATATGCTTTGTTTTTCTTTCACTATTTTTAAAATACCCACATACAAAGATGTTCATTATAAGTAAATTGTGGTTTTTAATTCTATACATAAAGATGCAAACATAAATTGTCTCACAACTCTAAAAGGCTGGAATCAGCAATTGATATAGTAATTTTTTATGAAATATTTACACTCTACTTACTTATGTGCTCATCTTGAAGAATAGGAGTCAGCAGACTACAGCCTACAGGCCAAATCTGGTCTGCCCACTTGTGTTTTGTTATCTTTTTAACAGCTTGTGAATGAACCATGGTTGTTACATTTTTAAATAGTTGAAAAACACTAAAGGAAGAAGAATTTCATCCCAAGTGAAAATCACATGAAGTTCAAATTTCAGTGCCCATAAATAAAGGTCACTGGAATGCAGCCCACTCATTCTTTTACACACTGTCTTTGCCTTTGCTACCAACTTGAGTAGTAACAACAAAGATCACATGGCTCAAAAGGCAAACCTTTACTATCTGACCTGTTACAGGAAAAGTTTGCCGTACCTGTTACAGAGTATGCCCTCTTCATTCCTATCAAATTGTCTTTTCTTGAACAGGAAATGAGAATGTCCACATCTGGAACACCTTCCATGTTATACTCCTAGCATTTCTGTCCTTAGAAAGGGAGATGAGAGTTGAGACCTTCCTGATAAGAACGATTATCTTACTAATAATCATAGAAAATTCTATATGACACAAGAATAAAAGATTTTGTAATTTGGAAGTTTCCAGGACCTAATCAGTCCCATCCGATAGAAAGGGAAATGCAGGTTGGAGGTATAAGAAAACTTAACAGCCTGTACTTGGGAGCTCCTACCCAGCTCTTTGGAGTAGATGCATTGGAGTAGAAGTAAAAACACCTTCCCAAAGTAGAGCAAAGTTTGCCTAGTGCCTACCCTCTAACAGAAGATGTTTTCAGAGGCAGAAAGACTCACTTCTCTTTCCCCAAAGCTATTAAAACTACAAACATCCGAGTACCTGCACACACCACTAGACCCAATTTCCTTTGGACATAGGCCCACTGCAAGTTAAAATACATAACAGAATTGAAATTTCAGGCCACAGCCACACACTTCTGGCCCAGTCTGTTAAAGGGGCCAACACACCTGTTAAGGATGTGATGGCAAGCTGCCATGTTTTGCCGCAGTCAGAAGTTCAGTGTCATGTAAAAGACTTTTGTCCCTAGTGCTGAGATAATGAGCTTGTTCCTTCCTGATGATTTATGGGATGCAGATGAGAAACTGGCTGATTGAGGCTCTGGAAGATGAAAGTTTTCTGCTCTTGGCAGTAGCACAGTACCCAGGAGAACATGGTTTAACTGCTCCAGTTCCATTACTGCCATCAGAAAAAGTCTAATAACAAATTATGCCAGGTGAATATAAATAGTACTTATTTCACTCAATTTGCTGTCAGGAAAGCGCTCTCAACTTCTTTGCTAAACCAAACTATGCTAGGCTGAGAAATAGTTACCGACATACTCCAGGACCTGGCTTGTCCAGAGCAACCAGCTGGCCCCTAAATTACTACCCCTCCTTCAGTCATGGTTTTTTTGTGCTCATTTTTAGGCCTCTACACTCACTCCCGATTAGCCATAAACATAACCTTGTTCTATCTGCTTAATATAACTCAACAAAAAATTGAATTTTGCTAGAATGTGAAAGAATTTCAAGTACCAATGTTATACACCTGAGGTTAATGAGTATCATCTCGTATTAATAGACTCCGCTTTACATAAGCATTAAGTAAATCCTTCTGTCCCATACATTAACCACCAGCCACAAGGACTATTAAACTTAAATTTAAATTAAGTAAAATTAAACAAAATTTAAAATTTACTTATGCAGTCACACTAGCATGTTTCCAGGGCTCAATAGCCGATGTGGTCAGTAGCTCCCATATTGAACTGTGCACCCCATCCCATCATTGCAGTAAGCACTATTGGACAGGTCTGCTCTAAATCTTTACTCACAAAAGCAAAATTATCCTTTAATCCTCCTCTTACTCTCCACTGACTCTTATAGCCAAAGCAAAGCTTTTGTCTTTTTTATCTTTTGAAGAAAAAAACCGGAAAGAAAATAATGTTTTTTGAGTATCTGCCATGTGCTAAGCATACATTCTTGGTTCACCCAAACAATGCATTTAATTCTTCCCAAATAGTCTAAGAGGTCCTTAAATCCCAGGTCTGCTCTCTCTAAGGCTCCTGTCTTAGGCCATCTCCACTACAGTCATCACTTCACTGATTTTTTTTTTTTTTTTTTTTTGGCCATTAAATAAACGATTACTGAGCACCTACTACAGTGTGCCTAGGAACTGTTCTAGAAGTTGTCATCTACGTGGTGTTGCCTCTGGGAATCCTATTTTGTCAACCTTTGATTTATTTGCCTTTCTCAGGAATCCTTCCACAGCTCCTCTTGTTGGAATGAATGTACACCATGTTCTCTCTGAGCATCTTCCACAGTTTTCCTTTACCAACCCAAAATGATTCCCAAACCTGCCTCCTTCCCCTCCTGACCCTTAGCAATTGGCTGTGAAACCAATGACTCCCTCTGCCACAAATGCAAGGAAAATCTAAATATCCCCGTTTCTTTCCACAATTTTATCAGGAAATACACACTTTACATGTGTATATTAAAAAGCAATCATTGTGCAGTCATTGCTCTGAGAAAGTCTAGCTGTCTTATTTAAACACCAAATATTTACTATAGGCTGCAGCATCTCAGCTTCAAACAGTTTTCAGAGAGAAGGCAATATTTTATTAGAAATATATTGAATCCTTGTCTACGGCCATACCACTCTGAACGTGCCCAATCTCATCTAATCTCAGAAGCTAAGCAGGGTCGGACCTGGTTAGTACTTGGATGGGAGAAATATATTGAATCCTTAAAGACCTGAATATGAGAACTGAAACCATAAAAATCCTAGAAGAGAATACAGGCAGTAACTTCTTTGACATTAGCCATAGCAACTTCTTCCTAGATATGTCTCCTAAGACAAGGAAAACAAAACCAAAAGTAAATATTGGGACTACATCAAAATAAAAAGCTTCTGCATGATGAAGGAAACAATCAACAAAACTAAAAGGTATCCTACAAAATAGAGAAGATATTTGCAAATGACATATCTGATAAAGCATTAGTATCCAAAATATAAAAAGAACTCATAAAACTCAACACCCTAAAAATGAATAATTCAATTAAAAAATATGCAGAAGACATGAATAGACATTTCTCCAAAGAGGATATACAAATGGTCAACAGACACATGAAAAGATTCTCAACATCATTCATCATCAGGGAAATGCAAATCAAAACTACAATGAAATATCACCTTCCACCTGTCAGAATGGCTAAAATCAACAACATATGAAACAACAGGTGTTGACCAGGATATGGAAAAAGGGGACCCTCTTGCAGTATTGGTGAGAATGCAAACTGGTACAGCCACTCTGGAAAACAGTATGGATATGCCTTTCAAAAAGTTAAAAATAGAACTACCCTATAACCCAGCAATCACACTACTAGGTATTTAGAATACAAAAATAGTAATTCAAAGAAATACGTGCACTCCAATGTTTATAGCAGCAGTATCTACAATAACCAAATTCTGAAAACAGCCCAGGAGCCCATCGACTGATGAATGGATAAAGAATTTGTGGGATATTATATACATACATAATTGAATATTGCTCAGCCATAAAAAGAATGAAATCTTGCTATTTTCAACAACATGGGTGGAGCTAGAGAGTATTATGCTAAGTGAAATAAGTCAGGGAAAGACAAATACCATATGACTTCTCTCATGTATGGAATTTAAGAAACAAAACAAATGAGCAAAGGGAAAATAAAAGGAAGAGAGGCAAGCCAAGAAACACTCTGAACTATAGAGAACAAACTGATAGTTACCAGAGGGGAGGTAGATGGGGTTACGGGTTAAATAGGTGATGGGGATTAAGAGCTGCCCTTATTGAGATGAACACTGGGGGATGTATGAAAGTGTTGAATCACAATATTGTACACCTGAAACTAATATTACACTGTATGTTAACTAACAGGAATTTAAATTAAAACTTTAAAAAGGGGTGCCTGGGTGGCTCAGTCAGTTTAGCATCCAATTCTTGATTTCAGCTCAAGTCATGATCCCAGGGTCATGGGATCAAGCCCCATGTTGGGCTCTGTGCTGAGTGTGAAGCCTGCTTAGGATTCTCTCTCTCCCTCTCCCTCTCTCTGCCCCCACCCCTGCTCTCTCTCTTTCTCTCTAAAATTAAAAAAAAAATGTAATAAAAAAAACTTAAAAAAGAAATACATTGAATCTTTTATGAAAATACAAAGCCAAGTCAACTAGAAAGAGTGGTAGATGAAAATAGCCATAAATTCTTCGACATTCCTCCCATCCAGAGGTGGAGAGTACTTCCCTTCCCCTTGGATCTGGCCTGGCTGCTTTAACCAATGGAGGATGGTGGAAGTGATGCTGTGTCAGTTAGCTGTGTTAGCCTTAAAAGAGCTGGCAGCTTTAACTATGGTCTCCCTTGGTAACTGAGGCATCATGTAGGCACTCTGACTATCTTCCAGAGAGACCACACGGAGAAGTCCTGAGACTACATGAAGAGGGAGATGCCTTCCAGATGTCCCTCTAAGATGCCAGGTATGTGAGCAAAGCCTCTATACCAGCCCGGTCACCAGTTATGTACTACCCAGTGACCAGAGTCTCTGCCAGGTGGAACAGAATAGACCAGCCAAGTCCCGTTAAATTCCTGTCCCAGAAAATCATGATAGATAATAAAAAGGTTGTTGCTTAAGCCATTACATTTTGGAATAGCTTGTTATGCAGTAACAGATAGCTAGAGTTGAGGGAAACAGATTAACTGGTAAGACTTGGCTACGTCATTTGGGCATGTTTCAACATGATCCTCTAGAAAGTCATGAGGAAACAGCCAGATAGATTTTGTGGAAAGACAAAAATAATGTGGGTGAGAAAGGAGAAGACAACGTCCACTGGTTCTCCTGGATGTTCTCCCAGTATTTTACTTGCATTCTGTCAACTTATAAGAAATGGCCCCTTGTTCAGTTTACTTGCCTCTCTCTCCACTAGGATATAAGTTTCTTGAAATCAGAGATCTCTAATCCAGACATGTCCCCAGCATCTAAAGGTTATTTTATAAATATATGAGCTATGGCAGTACTCAGTTTCTAATCCAGCCCTACTACTCTCTAGTAATTTAGCCTTGAACTACTCAACTTCCATGTACCTCAGTTTTGTCATCTGTAAAATGGGGATATTAGTATGGTTCCTACCTCACTGGGTACTGAGAAGTGAATGACAAAATATTGTGTTTGGTGAATGAATCAAAATATTATCTACTTAATAATCTTGCCCTAGGCTAGCCCTTGTCAGCTTATAAGACCCAACCAAAGTACCCACTTACACACTAAAGATTGATTACAACCTAGAAGGGATTTCAGAAACCAGGCAGGGTTCTCAAAGACAAGGCTTTCCAGAAAAGCAGAAAGTGACACGAATTGAAGATCTCCAATCCAATTTTCTTTCCACCTCATCATAGGAGCTGGCTTGCAGTGGCTCCAAGTTATTGGACTCTGGGCCATTGTGAAGGAAAGGCCAGGAAGGGCTTTTTAATCCTGAGATTGGAGAGCAATAGCCCACATTCAAAAGCTGGTCCCTGCACTGGCCTTGTCTGGCCCACAGCCTAGCTTCCAAAGAGCCTAATGAGTACAGATATGGTTCCGGGGACATGACAAAAGGTGGAGAAAGCAGGAAAAATGAATGCTAAAGCCCTGGGGCTGTGCAGATGTGGCTCTGTAGTGCTGATGGGGCTTTTGGTGGCCAGAGGGTAGGTGCTGAAGGTGCTGAACCTTTTGTGGGTTTTGCTGGAGACTCCAGAGCTGAGGCTGACCTGGGCCCAGGAGAAAGGACTCTCAGCGTCTCCCAGTTCAGCAGGTTCTAGGAAGATCAAGAGAAACAAGGCAGCCATAACTGCTCATCTGTAGTCTCTGGAAGGAGAAGGAGAAAATTTTCAAAGCCTTCTGGAGAGTAACAATAACATAGGCATTGAGGGTACAGATCCTGAAGTCCATAACCAAGCTGGTATCTCAGCTTCATTACTTTCTTTTTCTTTCTTTCTTTCTTTCTTTCTTTCTTTCTTTCTTTCTTTCTTTCTTTCTTTCTTTCTTTCTTTCTTTTTTAGAGAAAGAGAGTAGGGAAGAGGCAGAGAAAGAGGGAGACAGAGAATCCCCCAAGTAAGCTCTGAACTGTCAGCATAGAGCCTGATGTGGGGCTCGAACTCCAGAACCATGAGATCATGACTGAGCTTAAGTCTGATGCTTAACCAACTGAGCCACCAAGGCACCCATCCCTCAGCTTCATTACTTTTTTGAGCAAACCAGTTAACCTCCCTAAGCCTGTTTCTCCATCAGAAAAAAGGGGCAGAAAAACAGTACCTGCCTCAGAAGAGTTGGGAGGTTTCAATGAGATAGTTCAGGACACCCTATTCCATTTAAAATACCTTTTTTCCTCTTCCACTTTTTCTTTTTCATTACATTTAATGCCGTCTGACATTTTAAAATGTGTGCGTGTGTGTGTGTGAACACGTGTGTGTATAACAATATATGCATAGCTTATTCTTTACTGTTTCTCCCTCTGCTACAATGCAAGACCCAAGAAGGCAGATGAATCTCTCTGTTCTATTTTTTAAAATATCCCAAGTACTCAGAAGGAAGTCAGGTGCATAGTAGGTGCTCAGTAAATATTTTGTAAATGAAGGTAAAGCCCTTGACCCATAGTAAACACTCAGTGGCTGCTGATATTATTTGTTTACTCTTGTCCTTAAATCCTGCCTGAATTGCATTCCCAGCAGTTCTGTGTTCCATAATGCTGAGCTCACTCCTTTCCTATAGCATTTATCCCATTTGGTCTCATATT
Source organism: Neofelis nebulosa (assembly GCF_028018385.1). NCBI lineage: Eukaryota > Metazoa > Chordata > Mammalia > Carnivora > Felidae > Neofelis > Neofelis nebulosa. The sequence goes on along the minus strand of NC_080788.1, from coordinate 127,208,282 downwards.
ACAACCTCTGTATTTGTGTATCTTATTTCCTCTACTAGAATAAGTACAGCAATTCAAGTATCGGGTTCAGTGACTAAAGACCAGGCCAGTACATGCAGTCATTAAGAGAATAGTCTTTTGATTCAGACCACAGTTTGAGTATCCAGCTCTGCCACTTAAGTGGGTACCCTTGGGCAAGTTACTGTCACCAAGCGTAATTTTCCTCATCACTTTAGTGAGTGTGATGGTTGTTCTGCACTCAGAATTGTTTGGAGGATTAAATGAGATACTGCTTTTTAACTCCCTTGCACGGTGCAGACACACAATAAAAAGGAAGTAAATGTCAGCTGTGATTATTCATCGTAGCCTCCCTCCCTCTGGGTATTTTGCATGGCGCCTGGCTCAAAGCATCCAGTAGAGCAAACAATCACTGAACAAATGCATCTCAGATTTAACCTGAAGCAACCGACTACTTCACACAGTTCTCCTAATGTTCTCTCATTCTGCCCTGCCTCGCCCTCTGTCCCCATCCTCCAAGCCAGCTAAGTTCCAGTATCCCCTGCCGACTGACCGTATCACCCCTCACGTTGCCCTGCTCCGTTTGTGAGCCAAAGCTGTCATTCTTACAGCAGTCTGGCAGGGCTGCAGGCTGCTTTTCAGGCTGGTTCTCCTCCGGCCCATCAGAGATCAGGTCAAGCAACAAAGGAAGAGATTAAATGCCAAGGACTTACTGCATTTGAATGCTTGGTCCCTGGCCCATATTTATGCTAAGGGACAACAATTACAACAACATGACCTTGCATAACAAATGGATCTGTCAAACCACGCTTTGCAAAATGACTTGCATGAATTCAGGCTTAACTGGTGATTTTCCAACACACTGGCCATACACACTGGCCTGCCATACTCATTTGTCAAAATTGAAAGGAAAGGGATGCATTCATTCATTCATTTTTTCATTCATTTATTTCTCTATCTGTTCAACAACAATTTGCTAAGTGCTAGGCTAAGACTGTTGAATAAGACATAGTTTGCACTTTGAAGGAGCTTGAAGTATAGGGGTAGAAATCACAGAAAAGTCAGTGTTCTATGTAGAACAGAACCCCCCAAATTTCCAATTCCTTCTGGAAAGCTGAGCTACTGTCTTACTGGATCTGGCAGCTATACCCAAATACCATAAACTGGGTGGCTTATAAACAACAGAAATTTATTTCTCACAATTCCGAAGACTGGGAGCTCCAAGATCGTAGTGTCGGCAGTTTCGGCGTCTGGTGGAAGCCTGCTTCCTGGTTCACAGACAGGGGTAGAAGGGACAAGAGAACTCCCTGGGGCCTCTTTTATAAGGGCACTAATCCCATACATGACTCTGTCCTTATGTCTTAATTACCTCCCCAAACCCCACTTCCTAATACCGAAAAAATGAAGATTAGGATTTTAGCATATGAATTTGGGGGGTCACATTCAGTCTGCAGCAACTGGTAACTAAGGCCAGGATTTGGAAAATTGAAAGAAACGTGACATTTTACATGTTCCCCTCAATCATCTAGGTAAGTGTCTTATTTTCAGTGCCCTCTGCCAGAGCAGATTTGAAGACTAGTCTGTGTATGAGAGGACAAACATGTTCTATCATTGCTCTCCTCAGTGGAAGACATCCAGCTGTTTTTATCCACTTCTACATTGGTCAGTGCATTAATTTTCCATGGCTGCTGCAACAAATTACCACAAACTTAACGGCCTAAAACAACATGAGTTTAGTATCTTAGAGTAATGGAGGCCTGGAGTCTGAAAAGGGTCTTACTGGCCTAAAATTATGTGTCAGCGGGGCTTCTTTCCTTTCTGGAACCTTTAGGGGAAAATCTGTTTTCTCATCTTTCCCAGCTTTTAAGGGATGTCTGCATTCCTTGGCTCTCAGCCTCCTTCCATTTCCAAAGCCAGCAATGGCGGGTTGAGTCTTTTGCCATCAGATCACTCAGTACTGACTCATCTGCCTCCCTCTTCCACATTTAAAGGACCCTTGTGATTATACTGAATCCACCTAGGTAATCCAGGAAAGTCTCCTTATGTGAACATCAGTTTACTAGCAACCTTAATTCCATCTGCAACCTGATTTCCCCTTTGCCATATAACACAATGTATTCACAGGTTCTGGGGAGTAGGATGTGAGCATCTTTGAAGGGCTATCAGCCTGACTACCACATCTATGGCAGCTTTGCCTCCACACTGTCATTACAGCATTCTAAAATATTCAGGATGAAGAAGAGGGAACCATTCTGAGTGTCCCAGGTCATTGGATGTCACAGTTGCTCATATGGGGTGGGTTGGCTGCGGAGCTGTCTCAGAACTCAAGTCTCAGAACATAGCAAACACCTTGCTACCTGTTATCGTTCCATAGTTCTCATCAGAAAGTCACAACGAGGACAAATGTGACTCAGATCCCATATAGCTCCCTGGACATGTTTCCAGATGCTGAATAATCCATCAGCATCCACTTCAAATGGCCATTCCTCCCTGTCTCTCCCCATTTCTTCTCCAGCCTCTTTTATCTGATGCCAAAGTGGGAGAAATCTGCAAAAATTTGAATAAAAATTTGTTGTTCCTGCTGACGTTAGCAACTTTTGAAATGATTGCTTAGGCCAAAAAACTTTGGAATATTTCTTGATTCTTCTCTTCCCATCACCCCACGTGCAATCCTCTGATTATTCTCATTGGCTCTACTTCTAGAATATATACCAAATCTAAGTACTTCTCATCACCTCCACCAGGCCCACCTTCCTTCAAACCCCACCATCGTTTGCCAGTTCTATTGTAATAGCCTCCTCCATTGGTGTTTCTTGGAAAGGGTGCAGAATATGCCACCCCAAAATATGCCATGTCAGCATAAGGATTAACTTCAGCTGAAGGCAATTGAGAATTAAGAAAATTCTCCGTCTCCTCTCTCCCTACCAGGAAGGGCAGGATAATTCTGAATCACCAGGGACAACTCTAGACTCTTAACCCAAAGGGAAACCAAAATAATCTACAAAACCAATCTTGCTAAAACAACCCTTATGTTTTATCAGTTTCTCCTTTATATTTACCCTCCTTCCCCCAATTTGCCACCCCTAGAAGCTCAAAGACCCTTTCCTTTGTCACTTCTCTACAAATGTATTTTTTTGTTGTTGTTAAGATGCCACAAACTTTATAAGCCAAGTTTCTGATCACTCCTCTGAGTTATTAGTCATTGAGTATTATTACTCCCATGTGTATGTACAATGCACACAATAAACTTCTATTTGTTCTTCTCTTGTTAATCTGTCTGTTGCCAATCTAATTTACAGGGCTCCAGCCAATGAACCTAAGGTAGGTAGAAGAAATAATTTTTTCCTCCCTTGTATCTATTGCCTCTCTTACCTCCTGGCGGTGTCCAACCCTGAAGCCAAAGTGGTAGCTTTAAAACAAAAAGCAGATAATGTCATTTTTCTTCCCAGATGACTTTTTTAGTGATTTCCCATCACACTAAAATAAAATCCACAATCCATACCATGGCTCACAGCCCTTCACAGGTCTGGTCTGGACAACCTCTCATCCCCATCCTCAGTCTCTCCTCCTTGTTCCTAATTTAGGGCACTTTAATTTAGGGTGAATCCCCTGCCTGCCAGCTTCTTCTCTAGGGCTTCCTGTAGCCAGATTCTTCACATTATTCAAGAATCAATTCAAGTGTAGGGTTGCAAGATAAAACAGAAGATATTCAGTTAAATCCATCTGAATCTCAGATTAACAATGAATAACATTTTAATTTAAGTATGGCCCTTGTATTTACATACTGGGCATCTTGTATTTTTTTTTTCAAATTTTTGTTTAAATTCTAGTTTGTTAACATATAGTGTGATATTGGTTTCAAGAGTAGAAACATCTTGCATTTTTATGTGCTAAACCTGGCAATACTATTTAAATGACATTTATTGAATGTGGCATCTACATATTCTCACCTACTTCATGTTCTGTCTTTTTAGCCTGACTTTATTATGAATACTATCATTGTTACAGTGGCTATATTGATTACTTTTTAGTTTCTGTTTAGTATCTATCTATCCAAGTAGAATGTAAGTTTCACAAGGTAGGGACAATGTTTTGATTGCATTGCATCCCCAGAACTCCTAGTACAACTTAGGAGTTATGCTAATTATTTATTGAAGAAATAAGTAAATAGCTAGCTAAGTTTCTTTGACCTTGTGCTCTGACTCTACGGTGGCCTCCCTCTTCCCTTCAACGCAGTATACAGCTGTCTAGGCTTGATTATCATAGGAGGTAATTAAAAAAGGAAAAAAGGCCCCAATTTATATTTCAAAATATGTTCCCATCACATGTGTTTATTCAGGTTAGCACTGGCCAAACACTATAGGCACTCAGTCAATGTCAGACCCTCTGCCCTGGATTACACTGGGAATGGCATCTCCCTTTCTGTTTGAGGGAGATGAGAAGCATCTGGCACAGGACCCCTGTGGGAAATCCATTATGCATTTAATTGTCCAGGCACTTAAGGAAGGGATGGGGTCACTTTTCTAGTTCTGCTTTTCCTGTTAATTTAAATGCATACATTTAAGTCAGGTCCTTCCTCCTGCCTGGCTGACAATTACCCTGTTTGACAGTTGCTAGTCCTCAGCAATGCCTGAGACTTGTGAATAATTTAGGAATGCTGCGTTATTGCCTAATCAAGATAACTGAATAAAAGTGAGATCTGGACTTGTAGCATCAGCAGCTTTTTGCCAAAAATGGCAGCATTACAACTGACTAAGTGATAAGCACGTTGAGAAGGAGAGGCACTCTCCTACAGCGTTCTGCAATATGGTCAGTCTTTGGATATAATCTCTGTCTGATATTCATATCACAATACCTACAAATCCCAACTTGATATGTAGTTGGCAAGAATAGAAAAGAAATTCACCAGTCCTACATGCTGTTTTTTTACAGAAGAGTCTCTACTCCAAACCCTTGCTCCCCCAAATGACATGCCATGGTGTTTGGTTTGGAAAATATGGTCACTCACTATTCATTTGCTCAACTATCAAAATTGTATCATGTGCTTACAATGTGTTAAATATTGTGCTAAGCACCAGGATAAAATGCTACAGGAAGGAGGAGGAGGGGGAGGAGGAGAGTTCCAGGGCACACAGAAGTTATTGGCAGAAATAGTTTTCAAGCAATGTCACAAGTTTATCCATTGCAATAAGTGCCATGAAGGAAAACTTAAGAATGAGATGAGAGCTTGGTATAGGGAACATTGATTTGGATTAGTGGGAAAAGAGAGAGTGGGTGTCAGGGAAGTTTGTTTTTAGAAGAAGTGACATGAAAGAAAAGATTCAAAGAATGAGCAAAAATTATTTGTGTGAGGAACAGAAGCAAGAGCCTTCAAACTAACTTACATGAAAACTTAGTGACAGGCATGAGACTGCAGCTTTTGAAAAACTGGAATGGAAAACAATATGGCAGGACCCTAATGAACCAGGGCCAAAGGAGCAGAGAAGTGACTGGAGAAGGAGACTGGTCAGACTGAAACAGGGCAGGAGGGCCCCATGGCCTCCAGGAACAGGATATCATTCACAGTGCAGAGGAAAGCCATCTTTGTCTTAAACAGGTGAGTGATAGAAATATATTTGCATCTGAAAAACTTCACTCTGGCTCTTGAAAGAAGCTCACCTTACAGCAGGTTCTCCAAAGTAAAATGAGGGTTCAAAGATCCACTGGGGAGTTAAGAAAAGAATATATCAGAATACTGATATTTTTTATTCAACATTTCTATTTTTATGTGTATTTTAAAATGCACAGAAATACTAGTGTAGCTCTACTAGTATGTCATCTATAAGTGAATACACATTTATTGGAGCTGTGTGCCTCCTGATAAGATGATAAAAGTACAGGATAAAAAAAAATCTGGTAGCCAATGGCTTAGGCAACTTAGAAGGACATAGAGAAAATGAGAGAGAGAGACAGAGAAATTTGAGATAGTATCTGCAGGAAAGGGGAAAAACTACAACAACAATCTTTATTGTACCCTTTTAGGTTCCATAAATGGAGCCTGTAAATTTGATGAATGACAGATTAACAGGAGAAAAGGCAGACAAATTTTGTTTGATGTTAATATTTTAATTTTTATACGCATGGAGGCCTTCATAGAAAAGAAGTGAAGACCTAAAGAATCAGTTAGATCTTGGGGTTTGTATATCATTTTAACAAAGAGAAATACATGTGTGAAAAGTGATGTAACAAAGGAAAAGAGGTTTAGTGTTCTAGGGGCACTAATTTTAAGAAGGTAAATATATTGGGGAAAACGAATGAAAGATAATGGCTATTTTAGTAACATTTGTTTATGCTGACTTACCTCTGTGCCTACTTTCCATCTCTAGTGATAAGGGTTATTCTTCTCTTGGTGTGGGAAAGGGTTGTTGGGGAACAACTGCACAAAGGGAAATATATGTCCTACTTTTAGGCAGATGGGGGAGAGCAAAGAGCTCTTTCTGCATTTGTTGCTTTATTGCCTTCAAATCAAAATAATCCTTATGCCAAAGAGACGTATTTAGGGGTGGCATATTGTGATCCCTTTCACACCCTGGAAGGTGCTACATAAGGTTGCTTGTGTAAGAAGCTCAAACAAACCAGCAGCCACAGCTAGAGTGTCATTTCAGAACTCTGAATATTGAGGTCATACCTCAGACATCATTTACTTTCTCTACTGTCTACACTTCAATATGTCTGGCATGTGTCTTCAGATATGGCCCACCACAGGACTCTTAATTGTCCCTCAGTCTCAGTTTCTCCAGGGAGGGGCTTTTTAATGCCTTAAGGTGCTCCCATGGTAACCCCTGACATAAATTCTGCACACTTTGCAAAGGCTACACTTTGAGTTCCCAAATAAATTCTGCACACTTTGCAAAGGCTACACTTTGAGTTCCCAAATATATTTTGTAACTGATAAAATTTCATCCAGCAATTTTCTTAAATTGTGATAATGGTCAAATAGAAATCTGAGTTGTTACTGTCCGTCTCTCTCTGGACACCAGATCCTTATAAAGTAACCTCATTTTGCATTCTTTACTGTAAGGCCATTCACCCTAAAGCTCAACGCTGTGGTTGGCTCTACCACCATCTTCTCTGAGTTGAGATAAGCATCCACTCAACAGGAAATTAAAATAATAATAATAATAATAATAATAATAATAAAACATCAGGCATGATTTCCTTTTTCGCTGGGCTGTAGTGTGCTGGGGAAGACTGAGAAATTTCACTATCTTTAACCTCAATCTGCATAACAAAGCTAATGTTGGCTGCTTAACATACTGGGAAGATGTTCAAAATACCACCCACACTTGGGATGCTCAACAAAATACAGGCAGGCACACTCGGAATCCTAGGACTCAGGAGGAAGGAGGAATTTGCCCTCCCTTGCCTCCTCCCACTGTGTGGAGGGCAACCAGCCAGGGACACAGGTGTGCAGCTCATTAAGAACAGAATTAAGCCCAACGGGATAGATAACAACCATGTGAAGAATGCTCTGCAGAGCACAGGCACTCTCTTCCTGCTCTGACCTTGAGAAGAGAGTCAGGAGGAAAATGCTGCCTCCCTTATGTACCTGTTCACTCTGCTGTCAACCCGGTAAGAAGAGCCAGAAAGCTGTTTCACCTCTAGATCTGCAGCAGAAGGCCCAGAGATATGGTTGCCTTTAATAATATATTGAAGGAAATAGCTGATGAGTGTACATAGTATGTCAAAAGCTGTCCTGAGAGCTGGAGGAACTAATGAACACAGCAGAAAGCCTGCACTCCAAGGGTTCCCAAAATACGTGAACACATCTAAAACATTATTTCTCTCTTAACACTGTTTCCAGATAATAAAGCCGCAGTGAGGTTCAGGCAGCTAAATCTCACATTTCCAACCATACAGTCCCCCAGCACATGAGGCTTTAGCAAAATTAGAGATCACCTCATGCCACAGAACTCAGGGGTTGCTGTCAAATAATAGAAACTAGAAACAAATCCTCAGTGTCTAAGGTCTATTCAATAGCCTTGTTTTCAAGAAGAAGGTGCACACAGAGAATTTTAGCCTAGAGTAGGGAACCAAATATGGGCTAGACAGAGGGAGGGTTGGAAGTTTCCAAGTATAGACTGCAAGAAGAACTAGTTTTGGCAACCCGAGTGTCTGAATCTATTCTAAAACTTTGAAAACAGCAAGAAAAATTTCACAACTGGTTTATTTTCTTGAAATCTCTTAGGAACTCTTTAAATTTGTCTGAGAATCTTGGGATATAGTATCTGACAAGTGTAAGTGATGTCAGATAAAGACAAATTCAGACTTGGTAGGGAGAGACTATTTGAAAGAATTATTGCAAGTGGTAAATGTGGGAAACCTCTTGCAATAGGGAAAGGGTGGGGGCACTGAAGTAGGAAGAACACTCTGACTGTAAGATCTATAAGTACCTCAAGAGGTAGGCAAAAAGGATGCTTCTTTTATAGAGTAGGATTAAACAAGGCTACGAAGAGCTGGGTATGGAGAAGGGGGATGAAAAGATGGTGTGATGGGATAGTAGATAAGAGAATGCTTTATCATAAGGCCAGTCTCAGGAAGGGCTGAGTCTTAATCAGTACAGGCTCCTATAACAAACTACCATAGAGCGGGAGGCTCATACCTAATGGAAATTTATTTCTCACAGTTCTGGAGGCTGGAATATCAGATGCCAGCATGGTCAGTTCTAGTGAGAAGCTCCTCCAGTTTGGAGACTGCCTGTTTCTTGCTACATCCACACATGGCAGAGATCAGAAAGAGAGAGAGCAAGCTCTCTCCGGTCTCTTAGTAGGGCACCAATCCCATTCATGAAAGCTTCATCCTCACCACCTCATCTCATCCTAATTACCTCCTAAAGGCCCCACCTTCTAGTATTACATCGGTGGGTAGGGTTTCAACATATGAATTTGGAGGGTATACAAACTTCCAGTCCATAGAAGGCTGCTAAGGAGGGGTTGTGCACAGGCTCAGGCTGAGAAGCAGAGCAAAGTTCAGTAATCTGGGAGAACGAAGGAACCATGATCAAAGTTTAGTTAATAAGCACTTTGTTTCAGTTGTTGAGTGGGGACAAAACAGGTTAGCTAATCATTTAATAGGTAAAGAATGGAGGGGTGCCTGGGTGGCTCAGTAGGTTAAGCTCTGACTTTGGCTCAGGTCATGATCTCTCAGTTCGTGAGTTCAAGCCCCACATCGGGCTCTGTGCTGCCAGCTCCAAGCCTGGATCCTGCTTCATATTCTGTGTTTTCTCTCTCTTTGCCTCTCCCCTGCTCACACTCTGTCTGTCTCTCAAAAATAAATAAACATTAAAAAATGTTTTTTTAAAAAGAGGTGAAGAATGGAAACTTGAAGGACTGTGTCTGGCCTTATCACGGGCAAACAAGGGTAGGGGGTTGTCCATGAGTCTTATCTAGGTCATATGAGGAAAGATAGTTCTCTGCACTAAATCATTTCCAGGAACACAAAGAGTGGGAGGATTTGTTCATCTTTGTTCTTTTGCAAGAGCACAGGGCTCAGGTAAAACTTAACATTGTCAGAATAATTACAGAGGTAACAGGGCTGTTTGTTTAAAATCAGATGTTCCAGAAATATCCAGTTTGAATGGAATCTCTTTTCATGTTTGGACATGGTGTTTTGGCTTTTAAGTAATTGGGCATTTACTCTTTTTTATAGAAATCTACAACACAAGAGCCCTTTCAGGGTGCCATTAGAATACTGCATTAACCCGACAAAGCCCTCAATTTAAATATATTATAGTGTAAAAAGTAATTGTCATGGTGAGGAAACCTCTCATTTATCACCAACTCAGTAAATATCTATTGAGTGCCTATAATGTGCATCCTGCTTATTACGTACATATTTATGCAGACAAATCCCACCAAAACACAATTTCCCAAATCCAACCTTCAATAAAATCTAGCTTAAACAGCTAGTTCAAGCAAACTACAATAGACATAACTTATATACGAAAGGAACTTTGTCAAGGAAAACTGTTCCTTTTTCCCCCTGTTACCATGTCCTTATCTGGGTTGGTTCTATATGAGTTGTACCAAGAGATATTTCTTAGCAGCTGGATAAAAATGTTCAGGTATCTTCAGAAAATTCCTGTTAGAGAATATGCAGGCAAAGGAGCATAAGAAGTCACATAAGAAATTAAAGTGATAAAAAATTAATTACGACTTAATCCCTAAAATGCTTTACTACCTATATACACAATGTACTGAGCCAACATAATAGGCAGTATACATTTAGATAATCCATTTTTAAATATTACTTTTAAACTGTAATCTCCTTCAATTATGCAACAAGAATAAAGCATCATTAAGCATGTAACAATGGAAGGGTAAACTGGCTGAGTTGCATGTTAAAAAAGCAACCCCCCCCCACCATGTAAACACTGAAGAAGGGCCCTCCTGCCTCTCCACCTACCCCCTAATTATGTTTCTCCTTCTGCTCTCTCCACCCACCATCCAGAATTATTTCAAAGGGACTAAAGCTCTTATTTACTGAGTTACCCAGAGTGTTAATCATGTCTAATGGTTTTAACACAAAAGCAGCCAAATCTTAAATGTGTTACTTAGAGGTTTTTATTGCCTTGCTTCCTTTTGTCCACTTGGGTTTCTTTTCCTACCTCGAAATTCTCCCATGATTCCAGTAAACCTCCCCACTTCTACTGAAATCAGCACCTCTTTTCAGTGAGCCGGTGTTGGGGTGAGGGGAGACGGGAAATTTAGGAAAGGAAGAGCAATGGTGCAGAGACTATTGGCTTCAGAAAATCACCTTATAATCCCTATGTCACCATCACACTGTAAGGAAGGAAAAATTTTCCCTCTACCCTCTTAGGATTTTTCGTCTATGCTTTAGAATTAAACTGACATAAAACAGATTAACAGAAGAAAAGCATACAGATTTGTATAAATTTTATGTGACATGGAATCCAAAGAAGTGGCAAAGCCTAAGTACTTTTATACTGCATTGAACAAAAAGAGGCAATTGTGGAAAAGAAACTAAATATTCCAGAGAGGTTACAGGAAGATAAGAATTCTTTTGACAAGGTCTATTTGTACAGAATTCTCTCGGCTTTGACTCCCCATTGAGGAATGTTTCTTTTCTCCCAATACAGCAAGAATATCTTTCACATGGAAGTTTTTAATCTCCTGTTTTCAGGCAGAAGAGGGAAGATTAGAATGCCCTTCTCTTGCACCTGCTGTTTTTCAAGTGCCTTTAGCTCAAAGTAATCCCTATGCCAGAGCACTATATTTTAGGCTGCATATGTTGCCACTTTTGACCACCTAACACAGTGCCTGACACATAATAGAGACCTCATCAATATTTATGAAGTGAGTGGGGACGGAGAAAAGGAGGGAGAAAGAAAGGCAAGTAGGTGATGTTACTCCTCATTAAGAAGGTGGAGAACTCCCACTTTTTGGGAGGAATTTACCAAGAAATCAAGTATGTGCCAAACAGCAGAAAATAAAGATATGGGATGGCAGGGGAGCTCGCGCACATTCTCTATTTCCCTCCTGCTCTATATATGTTTGGCCTACAAGGGTAGATATGATGTGGTTGGTTCTAGGACACAAAGAAAAGTCAGCTCTGGAAGTCTCTGCTGCCAAGCTGGTCTAAGAATTAATTGCTCTCTCTTAAACAAGTTCAGGGTCCATTAGCGCAGTGATGCGGTAAGGGCCTCAGGGCTCCTTTCTCTGGACTCAAGTACTATCGTCCATCATCGCTGGCTGGGGACAGTTAAGCAATACTGGCGTAAATGGAGCTGGGGCACAGTGTTTGTTAGTTACGAACACTAGAAACCACCTACAGGTCACTGTTTGGTTTTATTTCCCATTCTGCATAATTTTCTGAGAAGGTATGGGGTAATCAGTAATTACTTAGAATACAATGGCCAGAGTTAATTGTTCCTCTTCCAACTGTGTCAAAAAAAAAAAAAAAATCCAACAACAACAAGGGAATTAAGCCTGTAAATGGGTTTTGTGTAGCAGGAGGCATAAAATAACACTTAGCACTTTATTTAGGAGTTTTGTTTTGTTATGGGGTTTTTTTTGTTTGTTTTTTTCAAAACACTTGTCCATTTACCAATACATTATTTCTACTGAATACCCTTAGGGGCCTGGTCTGGTCATTTTGATAATCCTTCAAATCAGTTAGGAAACAAAGAGGGTTGAGAGCCTGTGGTGTCCCAGATTTGTCACTGTGAGTCAGGGAATGAGAGAGCTATGCCTGTCAGACCAACCTAACCTCCACTTCCACAGAGAAGTGGCCCCAGAGGAAGCTGAGAGTGGCAAGATGTTCTCCACAGTTAAGCCTACAAGTGCAGGCTATCATTATTGTTCATGGCTAGTAAACCATACATTTTTGAGGATTAAGTATCCAGTCCCTCCTTCACCCCACAGCTTCAAAAACAGTTAACAAATCCTAGGGGTCTTCCTAGTTTTCTTATCAGAAGAATCAACTATTCATAAGAAAATAGGATAAAAACTCAGATGTAGGAATGAATAGACAGCATTGTAGATGCAGATTTGCCTATACATTAATTATAGGATTCTGCACATTTGTACATACACACACACACACACACACACACCTTCAAAGTCATGACATGCCAATACAGCAACCCAGGCTACAATGTCAAAAATGTGGATGCAAGTGACATTTTCCCAATGTACCCCTGTGTAAAAATCTTTCCATTTCTAATTGCATCAGGTCTTAGTAAAGCATTAATTTCTCTTTATACAACACTCTGTGGCTCCAACCTTCAAATAATTTATTTAAGAAATGTGTTCCTGTTGTAAGCATTAATTTCTTGTTAACATCTTGCAATTTTCCAGTTGAAGATGTGCCTATCCAGACTGCATTCAGTCTCTGAAACTTCAAGAGTTCATCCCCTGCTAATTGAGAAGGTGACAGTTAGGGTGGTGACAGGGGAAATGTCTGTAAAAGAGAAAAAAAATCTACCCTTATACCTTTTAACAAAATTTCAACCATCTGTGCATGGAATGGCTCTTCCCGAGTGCCATACTGAACCTTAAAATTTTTGTCCTAGGGAGTCTAAAGAGGAGCAGAGGTATATATATATATATATATATATATATATATATATATATATATATCAAGAAAAACAGATTTTAAACACCTCCATGAAAAGATAGAGGCCATCCCATGATGAGAAGCATGCTAATTTTTTTTTAATTTGACAGAATATTCAAAATTATTCCAATATAAGAGGCTCTGAAGAAATATGTATTGTTAATAAAAAGTCCAGAATCTTTAGAATTGTGTCATCTAAAATGGTAGCTATTAGCCATATATGGCTATTTCAAGTTAAGTTAAAATTAAAACATCAGAAATTTAAACATCAGTCCCTTGGTTGCATTATTCAGATTTCAAGTGTGCAATAGCCATATGTGACAAATGGCCACTGTTTTGGACAGTACAGATATAGAAAATTTCCAACTTCACAGAAAATTCAATTGGACAGCACTGTTTTAGAACATGGGGATTTTTCTAGAACTACTTTGAAATCTGGATGGATCATAAAGGGTTAAATAAACCATTTTCCACACTAAGTTAAGTCATGGTACTAAGTGAACCTTGAGTTATTATCATGATGCCAGTGTCTTTGAAACATTCATAAGTAAGAAGAAAAAATACCAAATGAAAATAAAAATTCAAAATGAAAAAGGTTCTAGAAAGTACAGACTAATAAAACTCATGTATTGTACTGACACACCCATACTAATGGCTAATGAGAATGGTGGTATACTCACAAGAATGTAATGATTTTTAGGAAACAGAATGAGCTTAAGAAAAAATACACTCTCTTCTCTTTTTGAGAAGGAAATTTGGTAAGACAATGCAGTCTTACCAAAGACTTCAGCAAAGCTATAACAGAGCTTTTAGGACACCCTTGTGGGCAAAATGAAGAAATGTTTCCTGGCTAATAATACTGTTATGTGTTTTCACAAAGGGTAGGACATTGGAACCTAAATGATATTGATTAAAGTACCCATGTCTGTCTGGAGGAAGTCCCAAATGACAGACCTAAGGGTCTAGTTCTTGGTTCTATCCTATTCAATAACTTTATCTAAAGTTTATATTAAGACATAAATGTCATACTTATCAAATGAAAGATGACAGAAATTTTCACTAGAGGACAGAATCAAGCCATAAGAGATTCTTAAGGGAATGAAAATAAAAGAAAGGGAGAGACAAAAAGTGACATGATAAAATTTAGTAGGAATAAAAGTCAGATACTCCTCTTAGTATTCTGGTATATTTCATCAGTTTGTACCACTACTTAAAGTGAGGTTCAGGAGGTCAAGTCCAGAAGGCTCTAGTTGACCCTGTGCTCTCTGTAAGCCATGAATATGTGTTTAATTTTATTCATCACATTGTAATTTGGAGCTACCTTGAGAGAACTACACTGATAAGATCAAGAGAAGTCATATTCACCCCAGATTCTCTACAATTCAGGCAGAGGGACAGTCAGAGCCTTATAGCCCAGCTAGGAGGGAAAGAGAAGGAACATCACAGGTGGGAGGCAGCCTAAGGAAGACCTCCTCAAAGTCTCCAGGCTTTATGTTCTGTGCTAAGTCTCTCATGGTCTCATCTTCTCATTACTCCTATAAAATAATTTCATCATAGTCTTAACTACCACAATATCAACATATTCCTCTTTAAAATCATTGGAAAGACATTCTTTTAAGAGAATGTGTTGCTTTTCCTATCTCCTTTCTCTTCTGGATGTTATATTTAAAGGAAATATTGAAGACCTAGGGTGGATCTTGAAAAAGGTGACTGGGAGAATAAAAGAATCAGGAAAAAATTTTCTCAATTCAATTTAGCATAGGACAAAGAGGAAGAAAGAGAGTGGAAATGTGCACAAATTAATATGCTAATTGACATGATATAAATTCCAAATGCAAGAAGGAAATAAAGTGCTTTGGAATTGTCATTTATGTAAGGAATAGAGATTTTTATTTAGCCTCTAGAAAAGACTGATAGAGGACATGATAGTGAGCTTCAGCTATTTGGAGGGCAATTATAAGAAAGATGAATTAAATCTATTCTGTGTTACTCCAGAGGATAGAATGAGGGCCACTGGGTAAAAGTTATGGGAAGCATATTTCAACTCAATAGAAAGAAGGATTTCCTAATAATTAGTTCTGTCCTAAAGTGAAATGAGATCCCTCAATAGAGCAATCATCATTCTCAGTGGGATGTTCAACAGAAGCCATATGTCGGTGGCACTTGGGAAAGACTCCTGATACTGGCAGAAGATTGAACCAAATGACCTCTAAGAACTTTTTTACTTCTGAAAGTATATGTCTCTATCTTCTACTTCCTCTCACCTGCCAGGTGGAAAACTAAGGAATGGCCTGTCTGCTCAATACAGAATCATAAATCAGACTTTCCACTGTTCTCTACCCCCTCGCTGTCTCCAAGCAAGATAATGTAGCTACCCTCTCAAAGCCTGCAATGTGGGGGAGTTCATGATGTATTAGACTATTTCTGTGTCTTGGATTCTCTTGGCTTTTATATAAACAACTTAATTTGTCTCACTTTTCCCTCCTCCTTTGGATACAACAGAAAGCATTTGTTTAACCCTTTTCTAAGCACTAAATGTACCATTGAAAGCACAAGGAGAGCTGATAGTACAAAATATAATGCAAACTAAGATACATGTGGCAATCTGGGACTTTGCTTAACTGTTTGTTTCAAACAAACATTTGTAATTTCTTGGATATGTATGTTTAATTACTTATAAAATATCTTTATTTCCTTCAAAATGGCACCTAATTCAGATGTTAACTGCAGGACTAAGATTCTTAATGTAAGGTTTTGAGATTCTATCCCATTCAAAGTAATCTTTAACACCTACTATTTATAAGGCTTAATGCAAATAGCTATGGAAAACACAAAGATGAATAAAGTTTCTGCCATGAAGAAGCTTACAGTCTAGTGATGTGCAAATAATTGAAGTCTCCATGGAGTTACATGTCCTTTGGAAAGTTTACAACTAGCCAGGGACTAGCAAAGAATATTTCATCCAAGAGAAGAGCAAAACGCCATACCATAAAGGGTTGTTAATCCTGGAATAATCTGTTTGTTCTTCATTCAGTGGATGTAAGGAAGTCGATAAAGGCATTTGTGCAGGAGTCTTATCACAGGAGTTATATTTAGGGAAGATTAATCCAGCAGTAACGTATATGCCATTTAGAGAGGGGAAGAAACAAGTTTGCTTGTTGGTTCTGGTTGAAGGGAAACCACAGGAAGGAAGTAAGAGTGGAAGGCGAAACTGAAGACATCATGAGGGTCAATCAATAGCATTTGGAAATTGATAGGAAGTGACTGGAGAAGTCCATGAACTCAAAATGGAGAGGATGGATTAAACGAATTTCCAGGCATCACAGGCTTAAATAAGCATAAAGAACTTGTTGAGTGGAATAAACAAATAGAGATAAATAAAGGACAAGAGGTATGCAGGTGGTAGAGAAATTTCAGAGAACGAGGTCCAAAGTGAGTGTGAAGTGTAGCTATATTATCTAATCCAGTGCTTCATCTTGGTTGTTTAAGTGATGGTGGTGACTTTTAAGTGATTGGCACTGACAGGGTTGGAGTATTGGTGGAAAGTTGAATTCCTGAGTGTGAAAACATAGTATCAAGTTAACAGTGTTGGAAATGGGAAAGACTTAAGTGGGAAAGAAGAAAGAAATCTAATCAAGAGATCTGGAGAGAATCTAGGAGACTGGATATATTAAGCATGCCTGTTTATATTCTGTATTTTCTGATGTTCTGACATCTGAAGACTTGGAGCTACTTGAAAGACTGTGCCTCCCAGGGCTAGTTAATTCCTAGAGTCTATAAAGGACTCTCCTGCAAGTGCTCCTTTCATATGAAAACCAACCCATCCAAAACCAACCCATTCAAAACCTGTATCTCCAGGGGTGCCTGGGTGGCTCACTGGTTGAGCATCCATCTGACTCTTGATTTCGGCTCAGGTCATCATCTCAGAGTCCTGATCCAGCCCCATCCTACTCCTCGCTGAGCATGGAGCCTGCTGAGATTCTCTCTCTCTCTCTCTCTCTCTCTCTCTGCCCCTCTCGACCATTAGTGTGCTCTCTCTCTCTCTCTCAAATAAATTTTTTTTAAAAATCCATATCCCTTAATCACCTCCCTTATCTGTCTCTTAGGCTCTAGGCCAAGATCTACCTGCCCTAATCATCCTGGAAGCAGGTAATAGACAACTCAGGAAAGTCTCTGCCCTCTAGAGCCTGCTGAAATTATTTAAATTAGCCAGTCTTAACCTATTTACTCCGCTTCTCCCACTCCTTCCCACAGAAACCACAATAAAGGCTCTTGCCCATGTTTTCCCCTGTTGCCTCCTAATTGATCCCAATGACAACCTGTGTGGCCCTGCATAGTGTGGCACACTCCTTTCTCTTGGGAACTGTGAGTAACTCTTTCAGTACCAGTTGTCTCCTGATCTTATGGCCTCACCTAAATAATAATAAAACCAACATTTTAAAATACTAGACATGACTAAAATGAAGAAAGAGAAAGTGGATAATAAGAATGTCAACAGGGGGCACAATTTTGAATGAAGACATTAAAATAAAGGCAGAGATCACAGCTTGTCAGGAAAATTGGGAAAGTCTTTATGAAATATAACTGTCACTTGAGAAGTACAAAAAAGTTTGGACTGGATGTTGGAAGAAATATACCAAACTCCAACTTAGTCCCAAACTTCTAGGGAACATCAAGGGATTGATTATAAGCGAAAGAAATTACCAGATATTTATCTAGTATTTATTTGTCTTGTGGGAGGGATATGCAGTTTAAATTAAACCTCAGTAGAAGTTTCAACAATGTGTGTGTAAATTAAATGAGAGTTAATCCTGGAGAGGGTTACCAGTAACAGAGTAATGTGAAAGGAAAATTCGGTTCAGTTATCATGACCAGAGCAAAAGGATGTTGGAAGTAGATTTCTAAATGACACCATAGTAGGGTGAAATAGGGTGGCAGACCTTCTTGCATTAGTGGGATAAGAGTATAGAAAGAGATAAGTTTACGGAAAGAGATGGAGGGGGGGAAGGGTTGGTGTTTGCAGTTGAACTATCCATAAGAGGGACTAGAGAAGAAAGTGTTCACAGCACCAGAGGGAGATTATTGAGTAAGCATAATTTCAGCCTTAGAGGAATTTGGAGGAAAATTCGTAAAAAGTGTGCCACTTAGAATTTCTGTGGTCCCAAACAGCCTTCCCTAAATGATAGCCCAGGACCAAGGAGAGTACTTGCTAACAACACTTTTAATCCAAGTGGAACCCTGAGACTATTCGTTTATGGGTATAAATACAATGCGGATATCATCTGTGCTTAGTGGTGACCACAGTTGGGACCAGAGGAGTTGAACTTGTAGAAAACACAAAAGACATTGCAAAGTCACCAGATATTTGTCTGGTATTTATTTACCATGTGGGGGCGATTTGAAGCTTAAATTAAAGCTCAGTAGAAGCATCAACTATGATGCCATAGGGATTTATTTAGCTTAGAGGGTTTTGTTTTTAATCTCTAAAAGGGAAACACAAAAATTTCATGACAAGTAGCCTTCTTCTCATCTCAGCCCCTATTCTATCTCCAAATACATAACCAACATTAAAAAAGAAATGTAATGTATCAGAATATCTAGAGAAAGCCTATGTAATAAAGAAAAACAAGGGCAGAGTAAACAGATCAGGAGTGCCAATTGGCTCATGGGCAGAACAGGTTGAGATACGAAGTAGGATGCTCAGGGAGGTCTTGCTGAGAAGGAAAGATTTGAACAAATGCTTAAGTAGTGAGTGTATGAGCACACTGACTACAAGGGAGAAGCATTTTCTAGATGCCAGGCACTGTGTAAAATGCTTTATAGACATGAGTTTGTTTTCATCCACTATGAAACATTTGCTACCATTATCAACACCTGACAGATGAGGAAATGGAGCAGAGAGAGGGTAACTATCTTTGCCAAGCTCACACAGCTAGTAAAGGACAGAGTTGATGTGGGTACCCAAGCAGTCTGAACCTTAAAGCCATTGTTTCTTTCAAAACTCTTTCTCTTTAAGCTCCTGAATTTTACCATACTCTCCCCTGTTATGTGGAAAAGGAAACTCCAGAGAGTGCCAGCAAGTTGGTTACAGGAATGTTATTGCTGTGTCAGTTCACAACCTCTACCACAGGGAAAAGAAAGTACTGAGCACCAGAAAGAGAGCCCCAAAGCCAGGCTGTAGACTTCAGTGCACAGTGACATCACCCCTGTGAATGTGGCCCCCTCAGGGTCCTGGTACCTTCCTGGAAGGAGGCAGAGAGGAGGTAAGCTTGAGTGAGGACTTCTCACTCTCTCAGAATACCACATTTCCTTGGTTCTTTTTTTTTTTTTTTTTTTTTACTTTTATTTAGAGAGAGAGAGAGACAGAAAGCAAGCAGGGGAGGGACAGATAGAGAGGGAGACAGAATCTCAAGTAGTCTCTGCACTGTCAGTGCAGACCCCATGTGGGGCTTGAACTCACCGACTGTAAGATCATGACCTGAGTTGAAGTCAAGAGTTGGATGCTTAACAGACTGAGCCACCCACGTGCCCCAGCCCATTTCCTCAGTTCTGAGGGAATGCCCATTCATTCATTCATTCATTCTGCAATGACCAGCTGCCTCCTGTGTTCACTATACCAGGCTGCAAGTGCATATGACAGACATGCCCCTCTGCCCATGGTACTTCCAGTCCAGGGGGAAGGAAAGAATGAGGAGGTCACATCTGATGGAGGAAAAGGGAATCAGGAAAGAAATTGTAAGCAAGCTATTCACAGCTTTCTGGAGGAAAACATTGCCACTTAGATACATGCAAAGATTGGAAAATAAATTCTAAGTTTAGAAGCTTTAAACTGAAAAACGATTCATCTTTGAAGAGAGAATTTATGGATTTATCACTTTGAAAGGATCTGGAGTTAGAATCAGAATGTAACATATGGCCAGTAAATTAGTTTCCCTCAGGGACTGCCCTGCAGTCATCTTACCCCTCAGTGAAGATGTTGTGTTGTGGTAGAAAAAAATGAGATGGAGAAATGAGATGGAGACCTGCATCTCCCACTCCCATATCCAGTGGATTATTCACAGATTATCCAGCAAGCCTGTGGAATCACAAGAGCCCTTAAAATCAGAGCTCATTCCCAGCTGAGGGCAAAAGGGGAAGTTGAAGAGATTCAAAGCATGAGAAAGACCTGAGGTGTTGTTGAAAATGGAGGGAGCAATGTGATGGGGAATGAAAGGGGCCTCATGAAAGGAGTTGAAAGAGACTCCAGCCCTACAACCAGAAAGGAAATGGGGACCTCCGTCCTATGACCACAAGACACTGAATTTGGTAGACAGCCTGAATGATCTTAAAAACAGAGTCACCCCTCAGGGCTTTAGGAAGGAAGGCAGCTCTGCCTATATCTTGATTCCAGCTTTGAGAAACTCTAAGACCCCCCTGAGCCATGCTGTACCCAGACTACTGATATACAAAATGGTGATATAAATGGGTGTTGTTTTAAGCCACGAAAGCTATGATACTTCAGTGTAATGAATTATCATAGCTTTAGCATAAGAAATTGATATATAAATCATAGGATATGGCAATCTGTTCTACGTTGTCATATAATTTTAAGCTTAAGTCCCAGCTCATATAGTGAGTGAGTTCCTATACTTCTCAAAGCATGGGTTTAGGATACTAAGCCCCAGCCCTTAAAGGAGGCATGGTCACACTGTGAGAATTAAATTAGTTGAGATATAAGAAAATGGTAGGGCACCTGCATAGCTCAGTCAGCTGAGAGTCTGACTTCAATTCAGGTCATGATCTAGTAGTTCTGGTGTTTAAGCCCCACGTTAGGCTCACTGCTGTCAGCCTGTCAGCACAAAGCCCACTTCAGATCCTCTGCCCCCTTTCTCTGCCACTCCCCTGCTTGTGCTTTCCCATAAATAAATAAATAAATAAATAAATAAATAAATAAATAAATAATTTTTAAAAATGATTGGTATCTTATAAACTTTTTTTTAAATTAACTGAAGTCCATAGTTTACTCATATTTCCTTAGTTTTTGCCTGGTGACCTTTTTCTGTCCTAGGATTTCACATGACATTTAGTTGTCATGTTCTTTTAAGCTTCTCTTGTCTGTGACAGTTTCTCAGACTCTCCTTGTTTTTGAAGACCTTGGGAGTTTTGAGAAGTACTGGTCAGGTGTTTTGTAGAATGCTTCTCTACTGAAATTTGTCTGATATTTTTCTCATGATTAGACTGGAGTAATGGGGTTTGGGGAAAAGATCACAGAGGCAAAGTGTCATTTTCATCATATCACATCCAGAGTACATGCAGTTGACATGATTTATGATTGTTGGTGTTGACCTTGATCCTTTAGCTGAGGTAGTATTTACCAGGTTTCTCTATGGTAACTTCACTCTTTTATCCCCCTCTCCATCTGGTGCTGTTTGGGAGGAAGTTACTAAGCTCCACCTCTGTGAAAGGAGGGTATCTACATAAATTATTTGGAGTTCTTCTTCATGTGAGATTTTTATCATAAACTTTTAATACACTTAGTGTAATTTTAGTTCCCAAAGACTTCTAAATTCTGATTTTACAATATCATCTTCCTCTCTCTGAATACAACCCAAAACCTGGTTAGAGAAAACAGGATTATCATCCAAGGGGAGAATTTATAATCTCTCTCAGGAATGGGGCAGTGTTGTGCAGATAGTCATTTTCAGATGACATCTGTTCCAGTCATTATCTTTCTCCCAACAAAAGTACATTTGATTTAGTTGAAGGTTTTGAGAGGTCACACAACTGTCTCTCAACCTCTCACTAAGCCTGTTTCTCATGTCCAGATGTCAGAGCCATCAGATCACAATCTTCAGCTTTGAAAACCAGCGTTCTCAAGAGGGTTTCAACGCTATGCACTTCTGACATAAGCAGCAGGACAAAGAACACCTACGGCATAAATTCTCTCTCTCTATTAGTCCAGACTATGGTGGCAGTCCTTGGCACAATCATAATAAGCCAGAGGAAGGAGTAAAATTAAAGTTGGAACTGAATGGACAGAAGAAATGAACTTCCCAATTACAGTGCAGTATGGAGAATAGACTGACCTTCTTGCTGGTTCCAGACTGTCGAACTGCAACTCCAAACCACCAACTAGAGCACAGAGTATGGAAATCCCATGAGAGAAGCTACCTCTGTAGTGTCTCCAGCCTTGTCTGGAGGCAGGAGGACCAGAAATGGGAGACACTTTCTATCTACAAAATAGTTTTAGCCCCAGTTGCACAATGGAGAGTTTGGCCAACATTGGCAAGCTCTTAGAGGAACATCTGTGCTTCCAAGGCTCAGCTGAGCAGACCCCAGACCTCCCATCAGTGCCGTCATTACCCATTGAAATTCAGAGCAATATCAAGTGTTGACAGCCTCCCGGATTTTCCCACCATAAAGGAAATATGAAATTAAGCTATGGGCAGAGAGCAGGAAAGGGAAGAGAGGTGCCAAATAACTTTTATAGAACATTTAATACAAACAACCCAAAAGGTCAGGTATAGAGAATCTACATCAAGAGCTCATTCTGAGGGTGAAAATTCATTCGTGGAAGGGGAAAGAGGAGAAACAAGGCCTCAAAACTCTATGGAACTGACATCACCAGTTTTTTTCCTAGAATTATATAGTCAACTAGTTCTTAGTTGTTTCTAAGATACACAAAAAATATCTTCAAAGGTTATGTATAGTTGTCATCATCAATAATTAAGGCTTGGGCCGTGATTAGCCTGTGAACACACTATCATCAGTATCAACTCTTCTTTAACAGTCCTGATAACCTTTTGGGTCCTGGGATAATTTAAGAGAAGACCAACATGGTTCATTGGAGTGAGTGAGGGACAAAGTGTATGCAAAATAGGCATTAAGGTACTTTATGCCTATCTCATGTCTACAACATTTTTTTCATTATATATATACTAAAAGAAACTCTTCTCCCAGCACAGTATCATTTAATTATCTCCCTATTCCAGCCCCCTCCCAAGAAAGTAATGTGATTACTCACATCTTATGACATATTGTGGGACAAATGGAGAACATTATAGAAAAGAATGGGATCAGCTGGTTGTTTGCCACTATGAACTTTGCCCTTTGTCTTAGAAAGTTGCTTTGAAGACCTTCAGGAGTTCTTGTATCTTGTCAAAATTGAACAACACAATAGCTTGAAATTACAAAGGCACAATGCTGTTCTAAACACTGTGCATGTGCTAATTCACTTCATGTAACAATATTATGAGAAAATTGCTATCGTTATCCTTGTTTAACAAATGAAGAAAGTGGGGCACAAAGAGTTAAGTAATTTAATCAAGGCTACATAACTAGGTTGAGTTTTGACTTTGGCAATCTGCCATGACAGTCCATGTTCTTGGCCATCATACTGTTCTTTCCCAAGAGCCAGGCTTATTGGTCACCTGATGGGAGAGTCCCTCCCCAAGTGGATTCTTTTCATTGAGTAGGAGACAAGACAAAAACCAATAGATGACAACATGAATGTATATCTGGAGCAGTTATTAAGTGGGAACCCAGAATTTCAACTGAGGATACCCTAAGACACCAAAGAAAGGGAAATGATTGCTGAACAATCATCTGACCTGAGCAGACCCACTTGTTGACATGGATAATTCTAAATTTTATCTTTCCAATTTCATTTTTCATGCACATCCCATTTTTGTAGTCCCCAAGCAGAACTGAACTCTGTGTGCAAGTGTCCAACAGACAGGAAACACTCTCCCGGACTGTGTACTGTTGAGAGACAGACATCAGTCTCTGTTAGGCAAAGTAAAGTTATTAACAGAGAGCATAAACCAAGAGTCTGTCTGATAAGGTTGTTTAAACCTGTGCACTGGTTCATGGAGCCTGGAAATGAGGATTCTAATCATCGCTTGGACAATGGAAAAATCATGGGAAGAGTGGTGACAGAGAATAATACATAGGGCTGTCCTCTCTGCTCATTTTGCTCCATGTAGCAAGTCAAGGTGTTATTTTGTTTTCAATTTTCTCTAGTTCACAAGATGAAAAATTCCTACCAGATAAACCTGTTTTCTTATCTGAAAGTCCTACCATTGCACTTGACTCTGACAAAATGGATCTTTTCAGTCCTGCTTCCAGGCCTCTGTTCTTGCCACTCCCCATCTCTGATATGCCTTTACCCACATTGCATCACCCCCACCTCTTGGCCAATTTAACCACTCTTCCTTGCAGTCTTAGTGGACCAATATGGCAATGTCTGCTCTAAACTCTTCAGGGATGAATGAGAGGTGATGAAACAGAACTTTCAAGTTTATACTATTGGTTCAAAGTTTGGATGGTGAGTAGAAAAGGAGGCCAGGGGCTTCAATACAGTTGAGAGAAATGGGTTTTCTGACACAGAGGACCCTAAGCACATTTGTAGGCAGAGGGTACCTGGGCTCCATTTGTTGGACCAGAGAGGGAGATCAAAGAAACAATCAATTCAAGGATCAGAAAAGGAAAAGTTAACCTTGGGAAAGAGGAGATAGGGCTATCACAATCTTGGAAGGAAGGCCCACAAGGCATTAGACAAATTAGAATATTTGCCCCTCCTTTAACCTCCCACAGGCACTGCTAGGCAAATAGTATTTTCTCACTTTCATTATGACAATGGAGATGTGGGGTTGAGAAGACTCTCATTCCTGTCTAGGGGCTATAAAGATAAAAGTCATGCTGAATTAAGTCAGGTTGTTGAAAATGCTTCTATAAAGTGCTTCATATGCTTGACTTGAGATGCCAAATGTAGTTGCTGAAAATAAAAACACAAAGGTATGCTCTGAAAAGATATATATGTTGTAGATGCCACAGATATGAGCCAAAAGTAGGAAAGTTACCATGCAGAAGTGTAGACTTTTAAGTATTGCATTCATTTTTCTGGATGGCTCAGGAAAAAGTCTGTGAATTGGCCCTGTAGACCTGTGAATATTTTCAGTTGTCATAATAAGGGAGGCAAGTTACTTGAAATTTTTAAAGCTTGAGCCCTAAGCACATGATATATCTTAAGGAGTAAAACTGCACAATTTCACAGAAGGGAAAATTCTGACCTTAGCAATATGTGATGTCCCAGTGGATACGAGGATTAACTGTCTGAACAGGCAGTTGTAATACAGCAGGGAACTTACAACAACCACTGAGGCATGAAATGTGAAAGAAATAACAAAGCGTGTTCGGGTTATAAAAGGCAGCATTAAATGTTTGCTGATGTGATTGTAAGAGCTGAAGGTTTACCCATGATACATTCCATACACATAAAAGAAAAGTAAGGATGGGATCATGTGTGGAGTATGACACTGCTCAAATATGAGCCAGAAAGAACAAGGGGACAGAGGAATAATATGCTGAATATGAAAAAAGCAGCAATGGTGAGATGCACTTGATATAGCAATAGGAAAAAAAAAACAACCCAGATCGTGATTTGAGGATTTATAAGGGTCTAAAGAAGCCAAATTAAACTGTCAAAGAGGAACATTTTCATCTGCCAAACCAAAGCAGAACAATGGGAGAGACGGCTGGAGTGCTGAGGTTTCCTAAAGCAGATGTTGCTGGTGTTTCTGACTGGATGCAGTTCTTGAATGCATCCATGGCATGTACCATTCCTGGAGTCTTATTTGGAGACACAGTAGAACATTCTATGAGCAGCACAGGTCAACTCACAAAAGAGAAAGGGAGAAAGATCAACACTACACAGCCAGGTTGTTGAAGCCAATGAGGGAAAAAACTTTGAGTTCAGTTCCTGGATCCTCTTCCATGCTGTTAAGTCTCCATCTAGGCATTTAGTCTCTTGTGGTCTTTGCTTCTTCATTGGGGATGGAGAGGTTTGGTAATGAGTACTTATTGTACAGAAACTCCATTAGGGTGTTAGAAAAAGCACGACATAATCAGCCATTTTACTCCTTGTTAAAGCAGGCTACATAGAAAATTGAATAACTCCAGGAATCCCACTTGAAAAGTGAGTATTATAAGAAGATCTTAAGATGAAGCAAAAATAATGGCTTTAGTCCCCATCTCAGGATGTGGGGACCATATGAGTCAAAGGAAACCAAATTTGACAATGTAAAAATGAAAGCACTTCAAAAAATAGCTTTGCTACAGAATTCTCAGTGGTAGTCCAGGCTTCAAATGAATACTTAATCTTTTGGGAAATCTGTCTCAGTGGCAAATCTAAAACAGTAGATGTTCATCCCCACTGAGCCTAGACACAAAAAAGTGAGGAATCGTACAATGCTTTTGTATCTGATAGGATACTTCCATTGTAAGCAACAAAAACAAAGGAGCTAACTTAAGCGAAAAGGACATTTATTAGAAGGATGTTGGTAAGAGAATAAAGAACTGGACCTGAAACCTGGCAGTTCCAAACGTGTAAGCAGCAGGATGTACTCAAAGAGCCTCTGCCACTGAAATAGTTGAACCCAATCATTTATCCTCCTTATGTCACTGTACTCAAGATTCATAGTCCCAGAGTGAGAATCTGCTGAGATTAGCTTGGGTCATATGTCTGCCCTTCAGGTAGAGAAAAGTAGGGAACTTTGATGTACAGTCCCCCCAAGAACAGGCAACTGAAGAGAGGTAATCTCCTAAAAGAATATCAGGAACTGATACAAAAGAAAAACGGATGCCGGGCAGTGTAAAACAAATAAAATACAAGTATTTGCTTCAATTAAAAAACAAAAATCTTGGGGCACCTGGGTGGCTCAGTTGTTTAAGCGTCCGACTTCAGCTCAGGTAATGATCTCACAGTTCGTGGGTTCAAGCCCCACGTCAGGCTCTGTGCTGACAGCTCAGAGCCTGGATCCTGTTTCAGATTCTGTGTCTCCCTCTCTCTGACCCTCCCCTGTTCATGCTCTGTGTCTGTCTCAAAAATAAATAAACATTAGAAAAAAAAAATTTTTTTTAAATCTTGACGTAAGAATTGTAATGCAGAAACAACCGAGGACTTTTGTTACAAATACCTATCAAGATAGAATAGGGCAAACCACGTTAATGGCTAATTTTATATGTTAACTTGACTGGACCATGAAATACCCAGACATCTGGTCAAGCATTACTCTGGGTGTGTCTGTTTCTGATTGAAATTAACCTTAGAATCCTTGGACTGAGTACATTGTATTGCCTTCCTTATGTGAGTGGCCCTCATCTAGTCAATGAGGGCCTGATTAGAACAAAAAGGCTGACCCTCCCATGATTAAGAGGGAATTTCTCTTACCTTGAGCTCAGACAGGTTTTTTTCCTGCCTCCAGACTTGAACTGAAACATCAGCTTTTTCTGGGTCTCAAGGCTGCCAGCATTTAAACTAGAACTCACACTTTGGCCCCTTTAGGTCACCAGCTTGAAGACTGCAACTCTTGGGATTCGGCAGACTCCATAATTGTGTGAGCCAATTCCTTATAATAAACAAACAATTGATTCTGTTTCTCTAGAGAACCATGACTAATACACTCACCTCCTTAAAGTAGAAATATAGATGTACATGTTTGCCTCACCTGTTGTATTTAGAGTAGCTTGCCATGTTCTGTGGTCATTTAATTCATGCTATGTATCATTTGTCTTTCTGAAGTGGGCACTGAACCTGAAATCAGAAAACTAATTTTAAGTACTAGTTTTGCAAAAATTTAATCTCGTAAGGACTTCTCGCCTTCAGTTTTCCCATCTGCCAGATTTGGATAATGATATCTATAAAGCATGATGGCTTTGAAGATTAAGTGACATATTATTTTTAATGTTTTATTTATTTTTTAGAGAGAGAGACAGAGAGACAGAGTACAAGTGGGGAAAGGGCAGAGAGAGAGGGAGACACAGAATCCGAAGCAGGCTCCAGGCTCTGAGCTGTCAGCACAGAGCCTGACATGGGGCTTGAACACGTGAACTGCGAGACCGTGACCTGAGCTGAAGTCGGAGGCTTAACTAACTGAGCCACCCAGGTACCCCAAATAAATGACATAATTAAAGGGAAAGTGTTCTGCTGATCCTGGTAAACAGTTGGTGTTTAACTAATGTTTACAATATATAATATGGAATATAAATCAGGGCAGGGTCCATGCTGTCTACTTTTTTGTCTACATTCCCCAAAGAGTTAGGCATAGTAGATACTTGATAAATGTCTGTGAGAAAAAATGAAATATGTAGATAAAAACTCTTTCTTTAGTTTCTAAAATTATACGCATGGCTATGTGCATGGAATGAAGTGTGAATGTATAGAGTCAACTGAATAATATCAACCACTAACACATGGCATGTGATCTCAGCACAAAGATGAGCAATTGGTGAGCGACACTATAGACCAAATGGACCTAACAGACATACACAGAACATTCTATCCAAAAAACGGCAGAATACACATTTTTCTTAAGTGTGCATGGAACATTTTCAGGATAGACCATATGTTAGGCCACAAAACAAATCTTAGCAAATTCAAGAAGGTTGAAATCATACCAAGCATCTTTTCTGACCTTGCGGCATAAAACTAGACATCAATAACAAGAGGAAAACTGGAGAACTCACAAATACATGGAAATTAAACAACACCTTCCTAAACAACCAATGGATCAAAGAAAAGCTTGAAGGGAAAATAAAGTTTCTTGAGACAAATGAAAATGGAAACACAACATACCAGAACATGTAAAATGTAACTAAACCAGTTCTAAGAAGGAAGTTTATAGCAATAAATGCCTACATTAAGAAACAAGCAATACCCCAAATAAACAATCTAACTCTACACCTTAAGGAAGTAGGAAAAGTTGGGCACCTTGGGAAGGAGCCCAAAGTTAGCAGAAGAAAGGAAATAACAAAGATTAGAACAGAAATAAATAAAAATAGAGAACAGAAAAATAACAAATAACATTAACCAAAGTGTCTGACTCTTAATTTCAGCTCAGGTCATGATCTCACAGTTCATGAGTTGAGCCTCACTGACAGTGCGAAGCCTGCTTGGGATTCTGTCTCTCCCTCTTTCCCTTCCCTTCCCCTGCTTCTCTCTCTCTCTCTCTCTCTCTCTCTCTCTCTCTCTCTCTCTCTTTCTCTCAAAATAAATAAATAAACTTAAAAGAAAAAAGATTAAACTAAGAGTTGGTTCTTTGAACAGATAAATAAACTTGACAAGCCCTTAGTTAAACTAACCAAGGAAAAAAGAGAAGGGACCCAAGTCAACAAAATTATAATGAAAAAGGAGAAACAACTGATACCATAGAAATCCAAAAGATTATAAGAGGTTATAAACAATTATGCACGAACAAACTGGATAAGCTAGAAGAAATGGAAAAATTCTTAGAAATGTACAATTTACTAGAGCTTAACCAGTAAGAAATAGAAAATCTGAGCAGACCAATAACTAGTAAAGAGATTTAATCAGTAATCAAAAATCTCCCAATGGAGAAAAAAGCCCAGGACCAGATGGCTTCACTGGTAATTTTAACAAGCATTTAAAGAAGA
This sequence comes from Neofelis nebulosa, assembly GCF_028018385.1. NCBI lineage: Eukaryota > Metazoa > Chordata > Mammalia > Carnivora > Felidae > Neofelis > Neofelis nebulosa. The sequence goes on along the minus strand of NC_080788.1, from coordinate 127,178,738 downwards.
ATTAATGCTAATTCTTCTCAAAACTCTCAAAAAAACTGAAAAGGGGAAAACACTCCCCAATCAAAAACCAGCATTATCCTGATACCCAAAACAGAAAAGGATACTACTAGAAAAGAAAACTACAGGCCATATCCCTGATGAATATAGATGCAAAAATTCTCAGTAAAATACCAGCAAATGGATTTCAGTGGCACATTAAATGGATCATTCACCACAACCAAATGGGACTTATCCTTGAGATACAAAGATGGTTCAACATTTGTGAATCAATCAATGTGATACATCACATTAATAGAATAAAAAAAAAAACATAAGAACATCTCAGTTGGTGTAGAAAAAACATTTGACAAAATTCAACATCCATTCATGATAAAACTTCTTAACAAATTAGGCATAAAAGGAATATATCTCAACATAATAAAGGCCATATATGACAGCTAACTAACATCATGCTCAGTGGTGAAAGTTTGAAAGCTTTTCTTCTAATATCAGGAACAAGGCAATATTTACACAACATGTATCTGATGAGATTAACATCCAAAATATAAAAAGAATTCATACAGCTCAATAGAAAAAATAATAATGTAATTAAAAAATGGGCTAAGGACTTGAATCAATATTTATCCAAAAGACATATACAAAAGGACAACAGGTACATGAAAGGATGCTCAATATCACTAATCATTAGGAAAATGTAAATTAAAACCACAATGAAATATCACCTCCTGCCTGTTAGAATGGTCATCATTAAAAAGACAAGAGATAACAAAAAGCTGGTATAGATGTAGAGAAAAGAGGACCTTTGTGCACTGTTGGTGGGATTATAAATTGGTACACCACTATGGAAAACAGTATGGAAGATCCTCAAAAAATTAAAACTTAACTATCGTATCATCCAGCAATTCCATTTCTGAGAATATATGCAAAGTCAATGAAAACACTAACTCAAAAAGATATATGCACCCCTATGTTCATAGCAGCATTATTTACAACAGCTAAGACATGGAAACAACTTAAGTGTCCATTGATGGACAATGGATGAATGGATACGCAATGGAATATTATTCAGCCATAAAAAAATACAAGGAAATCCTACCATTTGCAACAAAATGGATAGACCTTGAAGGTATTATACTAAATGAAATAAGTCATAAAGAGAAAGACAAATACTGTATGATCTTACTACTGTGTAGAATCTAAAAAAAAAAACTAATTAAAACCAGTCCAAAGAAAAAGAGATCAGACATACAGATACTGGATGCAAAGGGTCATGCCAGGGAAATTGGAGGAGGGTGTTCAAAAGGTACAAATTTCCAGTTTTAAGATACATAAATACCAAGGATTTAAGGTACAACATGTTGACTATAGCTAACACTGCTGTATGATATATAGGAAAAGTAAGAGAGTAAATACTAAGAGTTCTCATTACAAGGAGAAATTTCTTATTCTTTTTTTTCTTTCTCTTCTTTTTTATTGTATCTATATAAGATGGATGTTAGCTGGATTTCACAATTTATGTAAATTTCACAATATGTATACATCAAGCCATCATGCTGTATGCCTTAAGCTTATATAGTGTTGTATGTCAATTATTTCTCAATAAAATTGGAGGGGAAAAAATTGGTGAGCGACACTATAGGCAATTTTGTAAGACAACTGCAGTCTTCTAGGAAGAGGAATTCAACATCCTGCTAATAAAAGTGTCATCTTCAAGATAAATGACCAGGCCAATGCGATGGGGGGATGTGTGTTATGAGAGATTTTCTATTATCTTCAAGACAAAACAAAATTGAAGTCAATACTGATGATATCTTAAGGGTTATTGGCATAACTCTAGTGAGCATGCCTTATTTTACTATCATCACTATGGATCACTTCTCAATGTAAAATAATCTGCTGACAATTGGGAAAAGTAATATTTATATCTCATATCTCAGGATTTTAAGGGTCAACTATTCTAGTTTAATCTCTTCTTTAACTATTAACTTGAATTGTGCTCATATAATCCGAAAATAAACTTTTTGTCATGTCACATAACAGATCTGATGGAATCATTTGGTTATTTTGGCCTTGTGAGGACATAGCCACAGAGAAAGATGCAAAGTAGTAACTCCTGATTCTGATAGCTTGATATATATATTTTTGTATGGCTAGTAAACCTAAAGGCAGTTAAAATAAAAAATCTCCATAGAATCACCAATTATAAGTATATAAATTCTTTAAGATTATCTAGTCCTTTCATTTTAAGAAAACTGAAACCCAGAAAGAATATGAAGATTTCCAATTTGTACAGGACTAGTTTTGAACATGATCCAGATTATCTGATTCATTCTTTAATTCATTCTTTCATAAAATACTAATTAAGCATCACCTTGTGCCAGGCATTGTTTAAAAACTGAAGACAGATGGAAAAGGACATCATTCTCATGAAACGTGTATTTTAGAAGAGACAATCAAACAAAAAAAATAAAATAAAATAAGAGAGTCCGAGATAATGAAAAGTGCTATAAAGATAACAATTTGGGATAATGTATCTGAGTGTGATGTGGATGCCTCTTCAAAGGGAGTTGTCAGCAAAGAACTCCCCAAGAAAGTGACATTTGAACCAAATCAAAGATCACCAAAACCAGTTTTATGAAGACCTGGATAAAGGATATTCAAGACAGAGCCACAGAGAGTGCAAGGTCCTTGGAATGGCATACACTTGACAGGTTTGAGAGAGAGAGAAAGCCAATGTGGTTGGAACATATGGATGAGGAAGTAAGTGAAATGAGACTGAGGTATTTACAGCTGATGAGAAATTGGGACTTGATTTGCAATGCAAAGGATACCCCCAGTCCAGTGCTCTCACATTGCAGTGTCCCCCACTCTCATGAAGCTGAACATTTTCTGGCAACAAATAACTCTACTTCTGGAAAAATAACTAAAAAGCAGGTTTGGCTCCTTTGCTAAAGAATTTCATTTATCTGTAACATGAGGCTGTGCAGTAAGCCAAATGATTCCACAAAACAGATTCCCTTGGATGGCCCAATCCATTTAATCTACCAAAGGGGTGCCATTTGTTTCCCTTGGGCTGATGCAGAGTTGTATGTCCAAGTTGGACATTATGTAGTCGTCTGGGAAGCAAAAGCCCAGCGAGTGAGTAATGACGAATGGCTTGCCTCTGAGGAGTACACTTCCTCAATGAATCTGTATCAGCAGTGCTGGGCCTTCCAGCTTCTTCTCCAAAATAGGGGCCAAGTCCACAGGCTCCTTAGAGACAAGAGTAATTTTTGCTCATATTTTTTTTTCCTGCCTGAGAAACAGAGAAAGACAGCTCTGGTTTAAATCAAGCCCCCAATCCAAGGCTTGCCTCCATCCTATAATGGAAGCTAAATGAAACAAGTGAAGGTTGTTTTGACTTACACCCAATAGAGTTAGAAATTCATTCAGGCATTCAGTGAGCAATTGAGGCAGGTGGTGATCACGGGAGTGGCCAAGTTAAGGTCTATCTCAGGTCATCCCATTTTCCTCAGCTGGTAAATCTTTGTTACAACAAATAGGATCCATTTATATGTCAGATTTTCTACCAGACTACCATCCAGTTTAATTCCTCCACAACATCAATTCCATCTCTAGATGAGGATCTATTTTGTAAACCTCTACCCCATCTATCTCTGCTGAGCAAGAGAGAGAGGAAAAGACTGGGAAGTCAGAAGTAGGTATCTTGGTCTTGGGCCAACTTGAGGTGAGAATATAGACCTTCCCTTGTGCAGCCACGTTTATCCTGCAAAACTTTATTTTCATTCTCATAATGTCTTAGAAGTAAATCAGACCCTGACTAAAAATAGTGATAATTTCAGGAAAGTAACTATAAAACCATATTCCATAGGAAAGAATAACAATGACAACAGGGTATCATTAATTAAGCACTTAATAAGAACCAACCACCATATTATGAGTGCATTAGCTACATTTTCTTACTTATTCTTCAGCAATACCCTGTGCACTGGGTAGCCCGGAAAGTGGTAAAGTAGAATCCCGGTCTTTGTAACTGCAAATGCTATACTCTTAACCAAAATTGGAAAATATGTTAGTTGTGAGGTTTTTATTTGAAATGAAAATTAATTCTATTAAGAGTAGATGAATTAGAAACGCTGAGTATTCATCTCTGTTTTATTCCCCTTTCTCAGGGGTCAGCAAACTATGAGCAAATCTGCACACACACCTGCTGATCTAATAACATAAATTAAATTTTATTGGAATGCAGCCTTCCCCATTTGTTTATATATTGTCTATGTCTGTTTTTATGCTACAACAGCAGAGTTGAGTGGTTTCAATGAAAGACCTTCTGGCCTACAAAGTCTGAAATATTTGTTATCTGACACTTTACAGCAAATGTCTGTTGACCCCTGCCCATTATCTCCAATAATCCAATAATCCAATAATCAATGAAAGACCTTCTGGCCTACAAAGTCTGAAATATTTGTTATCTGACACTTTACAGCAAATGTCTGTTGACCCCTGCCCATTATCTCCAATAATCCTCTTCTAACAAAGATTTAGCTTAACCACAATAAGTCCTGGGATATCTTTCTCACAAACAAATTACTATACAAGATGGATATTTTGCATGATGTAGCAGATGCTGTTGGTGCTCTGGCAAGACTCCATTTATCTCCTAACTGTTCTGAGTTTGGTTCCTAGCAGCTCACAGATGTATCCTTCTCGTGAGAGTTGCTTGCAGGAGCCTGACTGGAGCCATTCCCCTAGAATCCTTGCAAGGTTAGACCTTCCTTCCAGGGTAGCCCATCGCCAATGACTGTTATGAGATATAAACCACTAGCTCCCCTGCTTCAAGCTGGGACAATCATGTGCACCATGGTCCATAGCTCCCTGTGGGATCAGGCTAAGGTTGGACTTCAGTGGAATCCACATCTTTGCAGAGCTTCCCTCCCTAGCCCTCCTGTGTTCTCACTCTTTTCAGGTTTGGCCTGCAGCATTCTCTCGCTAAATCCCTTGCAGGAGAATTCTCTTTGTAGACTTTGTGTCTTAATGACCTGCTTAAGACATATGGCAAATCTACACAAGTATTCACTGTGTCTATATATAATGCAAAGGAAATGTGTGAAAATGTGGTCTGCATTATGCGATGACGTAATGAACTTGGGAAGCTGGTGGAAAGGTGGAAAAATTTTTCTTTTACCCTCTTATTTTGGTGACAGGATGTGCAGATTAAACTGAAAAATAAAGAAATTAACTAGAGAAAGGGGTTTTTGTATGCACATGAGAGCCAATGAAAGAAGTAGCTGGCTCCTTAAATGGTTGAAGTTAGAGGGTTATATACCTAATTTAAATAAAGGAAGTGGGATAGAAAAGACTTTTTTGAAAAAAACAAATAATTTTCTTCAGGAAAGATAAATGGGTTTTTAGAAGAAAAATCAAGAAATAAAAACATTTATGATGTTTGTCTATACAAATATGAGTGGACTTTCTGTCTCCTTCAGGGCCATAAAACTCCCCTAGGGAAGGGAATTTGGGTAGGTTTTCTTTCTTTCTTTCTTTTTTTTTTTTTTTTCCTGAGGAAGATCTCTCCTGAAAAAGGAATTTATGGTAGTCTTATTTCCCAGAAGTTGCTGCTTCAAAGAAACTCCAAGAAGGTTTCTTTTTGTACCTGTTGATTCTCAATTGTCTTCATCTCAAAAGAATCCTTATGCCAAAGGAGATAATCTAATCTCCTTCCATATCAACTCTGGGGTTCCAGCAGAATCTCATTGGGAAAGAAGAAATGGAAGGAAGGAGGAGGGGCCACCTAGTGTTATTCTACTCTAAGTTGGGGTAGTCCTCTGTGCAGATGACTCATCTAAAGGGACCCCCATTTTCTTCCTTTCCCCACTAGTAGTTTTGACTGTCACTCCTAAGACAGCCCATCTTCTGTCTCAAGCCTTAGTGTCTACAGATGCCAAAAAAAGATTGAGAACTTTCCATCATGATGGCTCCATTGACTGCTACTGCAAGATTTATCAGCCTTTGCCCCAGTCAGCAGAGGACTCAGAGAAAGTAGCAAATGACAACTGAACATAAAAGCAATGGTCCATTTAAAAATGTATTTTGTATCTGGTTCCTAGCCTGACATGTTCCTTGCCATGTGAACCTCAGAAGCTTACTGGGGTGAGAAAAATAAGAACAGCTTTCTTCTTTAAAACAGGGCACAATTGTCACATACTTTTTAGCTACATTGTGTTGTATTTCTGAGGTTTTAAAAAAAGAACCTTCTTGGAATACCCTCTCTCCTGCACAGGTCATCCCCCCTCACACACAGCACCCTGTGAGATACTGTATTCTGTTCTGGGCACACTCACATACCCCAGGATAGACAGCCCATTGGAATGTCTGTTAACAAATGCCCTGAGGCATTCTCTTTAGCTGAACAATTAAGAAAAACTTCTAAGAGACTGAACCATGTGTGACCTAAATTGGCTTTAAAAATGCTATTCAGAGCAGAGGGAGCAGCATTTGCAGCATAATGCCCTTCCACCTTGACATTAATTATGCACCGTGGTGTTCAGAGAGCAACTCTGAGCCAGGAATATAAGTGTTTGTAAAGTAAACATGTCAAGCAAGGCAGAACATTGTAAAAAGAAGAAAATATTAAATCCAATGCTGTTATGATCCGTTTCCCTACTCTTTTTTTCTTCACAAATCTTCTACATTCACCCAACAAAGAGATGGCATTTCCCTCTTCAAAGAGAGGTAAGGTGACTCAACAATACTTATAGTTTGGATTTCTTGAAAGAGAAAAAGAGAAAAGAAGGTGCTTTTTTCCACTTTGTGATTGAAAATAAAAGGGGCTTGCTGATTTAAAGAGCTGCACAGCCCTAGGGAACCTGTAGAAAGCATTCTCTATAGGAACAATTCTGTTTCTAGACAGCCATATGAACTGTAATTTCATTCCCCTTTCTGCATTATCAAGGACATTTGCATGACAGCAGGGTCCTAGCAGTTCCTGAGTTTACCTATTCCTAATCCTTACTTCTTCATTTACTGTCATTAGCCCTTGTGGGTGGCATCTTTGTCAATTGTTATAAATAAAATCCCAATGCCACAAAAGATGCTAGCTTTACCAAGAAGCTTAATGAGAATATTCCACTGTTTATAAGGAACAATCCTCAGATAGTATCCAAAATATTCAGAAGATTCCAGTGGCTTTCAAAATAAGTTTTAGCCAACTAAAGACTTAGCTTCAACTAAGTCTTATGAGAAAACTCAATTTAAAACACATGCACACACACCCCCCCAGATAAAAGTGGAGCATCCCTAGTACCCTGTTTGAGCTGGGTACCACCCCTTGTACACACACACCCCATGGTTGCTGTGTGGGTAACTACAAAGAACTCTCAAGGCACCTGCCAACCTCAGTTTAGAAATCAATAATTTAATCCACTCACAATATATAGTTGTCTTCTGGATGAAGTATTTATACTCACTGACAATAGGCCTATTAAAACCATTTCCTTTAAAACCATTCTACAGAAAAGCCTCTCTGTCTAACAGAATTTCATTCACTAGAAGACAGGTGAAATACATTTTTCTGGGAAATACTATCTTTACTTCTTTAGACATACCCTTTGACAAACCATCTCTGCCAGGAATATCAAGTTGATAGAAACTATGAACACATTAGAAAATCACAACATTAAAGAAAAGGGAAAAAAATCAAGGAAGAACTTATTTCTGGTAAAACACAAAATTCCTGAAGCAACCAAAACTCTCTATGGGTCACAAATATTAGAAGGAAATTAACAAGCACTTAAGAGATGTGAAAGATAAATCGAAGATACAGAGTAACTGAAAAGGGTAATTCTGTGAGGTCAAGTGTACAGTGTCTAGGGTATAGAAGATAATCTCTCAGTGATAGATAGACCAGTACATGAGAAAGAAACAAAGGGAATGTGATTATGTTTAGCTAAGAAAGGAAGAATGTAGAAATTGGATATACGTTTGAAATTCCATTAAGTTAAAAAAAAAAAAAAAAGTACACTTGTTCTGTGTTGCCCCAAGAGCAAAATGAGTAAAGTTTACAAGAAATGAGATTTTACACAAACATAAGAAAAGGCCTTCAAACTAGAGTTGATAAAACAGACTAACTTGGGAGGTAATAAGCTTCTAATAGTAGAGGCATAAAAGTATAGAGAACTGGGATTCTTGAATGGGGTTTGGTGCTTGGTAGACAAGACCTTAAAAGCCTTTACCAGTGCTTGATATATACATTCTGTTTTCACTACATATGTTAAAAGATAAACAAGCATATTGAAATTTTAAGAGTTTATTTGAGCAAAAGTTGACTCAAATTAGACAGCACCAAACAGGAAGTGGTTAGAAGCACTCCACACACAGGAGCTGGGGCAAACTTTTATAGAAAAAGGGTAGAAGCAAAGTAAGGAAATTATTGATTGGCTTAAAGCCTAGTTGGCTGTTTGTGACTGGTTGTTTTTAGGTTTTGATTTGGTAAATTTGTGTTTAGGCTTAGAGTTTGCTTTGCTTATATAGGTACCATAGCATTAGGGCCATCTCAGTTTCATGGCCTTCTTGTTTAATTAAACAAGTACCAGCAGAAGTCAAAACACATTCTATAAAAAATCATTATTAAAACGTCCACGAACCACCAAGAGTGCTTGAGGTCTTCATCATGAAAGTTACAAATAACATACAATTGGATGGGGTAAAATCCACATGTAACCTAAAAAAGGAAAAACTTAGGAGCATCTTTGGAAACTGTGATGTCACCTCTCAAATGATTGGGAATTAGATTGTTCCCTCAGCATTTAAACCCTCCATATCTGATTACACAGTACATCTTGGAAACAAGAGTAGTCATCATATACACCACTTGTTTAAACATAAATATGTGACTGAAGTTGTTTTCAAACTGAAAACCCTACATAATAGGGGACACATACACAGACACACAAACACACACACACACAAAGAAAAATAGAATTAAATCACAGAAAGTCAGAATTTGTTTTGGGTCTTCTTTTCTACCATCTTTGGTCTAAAACTCTGTATGATCTGTATTTGTTTAACATCAGTTTGAGCCCCCTTTCCCTACCCTTTGTGTTAAAAAAATAATAACAAACAAACATACACAAAACCTCCTTCTCTGAATATACCTCTCTTTTATTCAAACTTCAATTCCCAAGTGAAATATATCTTCCTCAGACAGACCATTCTCAGACAGACCCCAATTTAAAGAAGCACCCCTTCATTTATCATTTATTTGTTCTTCTTCTTTGCCTAAATAATTGATTTATTTTTTTTAATCTCTAAGTCTGAACTAGATTAAAAGTTCCACATTTGTTTAGTTCATCACTGTAAATTCAAGACCAAAACCACAGGAGTCTCAATAAATATTAGGAAATATAATGAACAAATTTATAAGTATAGGAGAAACTTGTTTCTGAGGTTGATTATGGAAAGTCTCTTTTTAAGCTTTTCAAGATGCATACACATTTATTTTCAAGTGCTTTTTAAAATTTTTAGTTATGATTCTCTTCATTTTTAAAAATTCCATTTTAAATCAATAATTAATTGAAAAACTGTTATACGATGATGTTATGCTAGGTATTGCATGGTATATTAGTAAATGTTCCAGATAATACATACTCAAAAACTTCACTCTATTTGGATGTATAACATATACTCAAACAAACTTTATTCTCTGTAAAGTTAGGCATTAAATGATATTCTAGAGATAGGAAGCCTGAAACCATGATTCCAAGGGATAGGAGAGAGATGAAGGACAGGCCACATATTTCTAAGTCTTCAATTTTTTTGTTTTGTTTTGTTTTTTAATCTGTGTGAAAAAATATACATATATATATATATATATATATATATACACACACACACACATACATATATACATACACACATGTGCATATATGTATGCATGTATATATACATATATAAGTATGTGAAAGACTAATGTAAGGTAGTACACAGAAACACTACATAAACATTATAAAAATAATTGGATATTATATGTAACTTTCAATGGATCTATATTCTTTAACATTAAACCTATTTAAACAAATTTTCAAAAATGTTTATAAACCTCAAGATATATTTTAGTTTCTTTACTAATTGTTATCTACCATGTTTATTATCTTCACTGTTTTAACCAGTATTTGATATTCCAAAGAGAAAAAAGACTCCACTACAGGAAGAACCCCTAAGAAGTCACCTGACTTGGATGCCAGATGAAATTTTCCAGAGGACACAGAGACTGAGATTTGGTTAAGAATAACTCCAGAGAAGAGGTAGAGGGGATGGCATTCTAGGCAGAAAGAACAGCATTGCTGGAGTGAGGAAGTGAGAAAGAAAGAGTATGTCTTCTTCCAGAAACTGGCAGAAATTCAGTATGGCTGGAGTGTAGTAGATTTGGGGTTGGTAAAGAGCAGAAGTGACAAGTGATGAAACAAGAGAGATAGGTAAGAGCCAAATCCTGAAAACTCATTTAAACCCAAGTTCAAAGTTTGGAGGACTTTAGCAAAAAAAGAGTTGCTTTTAAATATGGCATGAGCAGTAATGGAGCCTGGTTGTTTTGTCTGGTTTTTATTTTTATTTTATTTTATTTTATTTTATTTTATTTTATTTGCTGTTTTTTGTCAAGAAAATTCTCTTCATAATTAGCTTGTGATGTTTAATAAATTTTTTAAATTCAAAAGCAAAAATAGCAAAATGTTATGATTTACTAAAACCTGAATAGTGTTTTTAATAGTATTCTTTATACTTTTGTATTATGTTTAAAATTTGCATAATAAAAACTTAAGGGCAGCACAGGCTGATGCCTAAATCAATCCAATAAATAAGGTTCTCCACTTTCTGCTTTTAAAATTCCAGTATTGTTACTGTGAGGAAAGTCATCATTAAGTCCAGACAATGGCCCTCACTTTAACTCTTAGAAAGCAGAACGTTTATAAGATAAGGACTGCCTTTCAAAGCACAGTTGACATGATGATAGGTTCTTTTGCTTATAGCAATTCATAACATTTGCTAATGTATATTAGTAGGAAAGAGACATACAAAAATCATAGGAAGATAATTTGACCCCCCAACAATAAACTCAGAGTGCATTGATGCCTATTGAACATCTCTGTTACAAAAACATCTACCTATTGATATTGCTGATTCATTTCCACTTACTGACTGAAGTCCTGGACTTCTGTGGCCAACATAAGATGTCTAAAGACTACCATGTACCAGCCTTTCATTCTGATTACAGTCTCAGGTTTCTGAATGTGTATGGTAATGTAGAGCCAGTGTTTTTCCATTATACATTGCTTCTGGACTTTAAGCTCTTTGGGACTTCTAAGTGCAAGCTAAAGGTACAATAAGGTAAGGATCATGCCTGGGGTGAGGGAGCTTGTCCAAGAAGCATGAGCCAGACTTATCACTTAAGGTGGCTCCCTCCCTTCCCCACTAGCCAATTTAGGTCAGGTCTGTGCTCCAGACTATGAAGATTAGATCTCCTTTTTTAAAAAAGCAGTATCATAGACTTCACAGTATTTAGCAATCAAGTTATCCAAATGCTTAACAGTCCTCAAATCACCCATATTATTCCAAGATTATCTGAACCAACAAAAATGACATAAAATTAAAGAATTACTATGGGCAGGCAGTTGGGAATGGCTCTGTAAGATTCTCCACAGTGCCTTCACTTCCTCAAAAATGGCACTTTACAGCGCCATGTTTCCTATCCCTATAATATCACTTACTGCACAATTTTGTAGAGAATTATTTGTGTTCCTACTTCTCTTGCTAGACCATGAACTCATTCAATGGATAGACTGACTAAGGATTATCCATCTTCCAAAATCCAACAAATAATATATTTCCTGTAAAAAAAAGTAGAAGCTCAGAAAATGTTAACCAGCCTCCATTGGCTTGGAATCATCTCTTTTCCAGAAGAATTGGGCTTTGTGGATACCATTGCTGAGTCAGACATTGGCAAGAACCATTTTATACCCTATTGGCATGTGGTTCTCTCCCCATTTCAAAGGTGTTTCTTTCAAAATAAATCTGCAGAAAGCATAGCTCAGGTGTTGACAGCCAGCTGGATGTATCCATTTTCATGAATTGCAGAACTTCCAATGTGGTTAAGGGTGTGAGTTGAAATTAATACAAACATCTTTTTTCCCAGTGTCCCTAGCGCTGAGAGAGAAGAAATCTTAAAATTAAGGTTTCAACATTTGGTGAAAACATAATGAATTTATAATATTCCAAAAGAAATAAGGTTTGTCTAAATCATTTTGCCAATGGTCACAGAAATATATGCTATATCAACTTATTTAAAACAGAAACAGAAATTTAAGAGCTCCTTTAAAAACATAAGAATTGAGGGACTGTACTTTCTGTTATTCTTCTAATCATCTACCTTCAAAACCACAATGAACTTTCCTCATTAGTTCTGCTTATGTGGAGAAATATAGCTGCCTGAGGTAACAGCAGCAATTAAACTTTCAGAAGTAGTATGCTAGGTTTACATGCATTCACTTTAATTTAGTTTTTTTCCCCTTTTTCTTTTTATGCGTGGTAGTTGCCATTGTGTCCTCCACCCCTCACTATAAAAATAATAATCGAAAATACCTTAAAATGTAATAGGTTGAAGGTTTATGACACCCAGTGCCAAGGGTATGTCAATAATGTCAAATATGGGATGCAAGGTATTCTAGAAAATTCTGATTGCTGCGTGGCCCAAGTGTCCTCCTGCTAATGGGAAAATAAGGAGATCTGGTTGGTGATATATGCCATGACTTTAATGAGAGATGGAGAGGAGGAAGTAAAGGAAACCAAGTCACGTAAAAACCCTCAAAGGTTCTGAGAGTCAGAAGAATGAGACTGAATCTACAGCAGAGAAGAACTACTCCAAAAAAGTAACCTCCAAGAAATGAAGGAAGAAGAGGAAAATTCCAGAAATCCTTCTAAACATATGCAAACACCATTCTCCACAAAATCTAGAGCATGAATTGTGATTTAGAAATGATTTTGGTTTATTTTTTCCTAGTTATAAAAGAAATAACCTTTGTGAAAAATATGGAAAAATATTTAAGGATTAACTATCACTTATTATTCCAATCCCTAGAGAAAACTTTCGTGAACATCGTGTTGTACTTCCTTCCAGATATAGATATTTATGCATGTTCCATAACATTGAGATGACATTAAATATATAATTTTTGTGTCTTACATTTACTTACATTTTCCGGTGTCATTAAAAACTCTTCTAATACATTATGTGGATGTGCAATTGTGTACCCAAAGATTAGTTCAATATTTGTTGAATATTTTTGTTATTTCCAATGATTCAACTATTTTTTTAAAAAAATCATTGGGAATTCATAATCACCAAAACCTGGAAGCAAGAAGATGTCCTTTAACAGGTGAATAGATAAATTGTGGTATATCCATATAGTGTAATACTGTTCAGCAATAAAAGGAACGAGCTATCAAGCCACTGAAAAGACATGGATAAATCTCAAATACACATTGCTAAGTGAAAGAAGTCAGTCTTAAATGGTGACATACTGTGTGTTTCCAGCTATATGACACTCTGCAAGAAGCAAAACTATACAGATGATAAACAGTTGCTTTGGGAATGGGAAAAGTGTTCAATAGGTGGAGCACAAGGAAATTTCTAAAGCAATAAAACTATTCTGATACTGTAATTGTTAATAGACACTATGCATTTGTCAAACCCATAGGATTTTACAGCAAAAAGCGTAAACCGTAAGATATGGAATAATTGAAATAATTTTTTTAATACTGATCTAGGAGTTCAGGGATCGCATGATGGGATATAGACTGTAGCAAAATGATCTGACTGTGCTACAAATGTATGAAACAACTTCATTGACAGGGATGGGGAAACCATTCTAACCTAAATAACTTTGGAATGTGTGGATTCCCTAAGACTAAAGGCAAAAGGAACTATACATAAGTTGTGCATTCTTGTTGATAAAATTGTTTCCATGATGGTATAATTGACAATTCTGAAACTACAAGTATAACTGGATTTGAAGAATTAAGTAAATGGATGGTGGATGGTAAGAACTGAGTTCTCCCTATTCTAGTGGGAGGTTACAGATAAGCAATGGTGGAGGCTAAAGTGATCCATGTAGTCAAGGATTAGAGTTGGGATGAACCCATGTTTAGCTTAATAAAAATACAGATGGTTACATTTAGAAATGGTTATAGGTCTGTATATATACATGGGTTAGTGTACACACATATATTTTTTCACTTTGTCAGCTGAAGGAGCCCAGAAGGAACAAGCCCAGGTCTTGTTTTCTAATATTACTCTTCAATAAAAAGAACAAAGCCTCCTTGGAAGAATTGTTGACCTTAGGACCGAGAGCAAAAAAATATGAAAGGAGAGTATGAAGACTTCAGTAGTGGTAGAAACTAAGGAGGTGCTCAAAAAAACCACAGTGATGGGTTATGTCAAAGGGACACAGGAACCAACTAAAAAATCTTCAAAAGATGGAATAATTTGAGCAAGAAAATAATGAGGAATTAGACTATAGCCAAAAGTACAAAATAAATATCTATTAATTCATACTATATCCATAAATAAATGATTAAATGAATAAGTTAATGGAGGAAAAAAGGCAATCTTCCCATGGACAAAAATTCCAAATTATGTAAATACTCTGGTCTTAAAGTTGGTACATAATTTCCTGCTCCTTAATTGTAAGCTGCTTGTAGTGGCTTTCTTTCAAAGAGTACAGAATGGGAAGGGGGTAAAAGTAACTTCACAGTGGCGAAACCTGACAAACACAACCTCTGCCAGGTAGTCAAGGTAACAGCAACAGTGATAAGTCATGTTGATAGTATGTACCCTTGATAGCATGTGATGAGAATGGACTTCACCTGTGTGGTTTTCCTCCCCAAACCCATAACCCCAGACTAATCATTAGAAAAACATCAGACAGTTTCTAATATGGGGGCATCCTACAAAACACGTGCCCAGTACTCCTCAAAACTCTCAAGGTCATCAAAAACAAAGTAAGTCTGAGAAACCCACAGCTTAGAAGAACCTAAAAAGACATGACAATAAAATGTAATACAATATCCTGGATAAGACCCTGGAATAGAAAAAAGGTTATTTAATAAAAACAAAATCAAGAAATTATTCTGAATAAAGTATGCATTTTAATTAATAATAGTGTATCAATATTGGTTCATTTATTATGACAAATGTATCATAGTAATGTAAGATGTTCATGATAGGGGAAACTGGATGTAGTATATATGGAAACTGCATTACTTTTGCAATTTTTCTATAAATCTAAAACTCTTCTAAATCAAAAAGGTTATTTTTAAAACCTTTAGGAGTAATATTTTGGCCACAAAGTGTTGTCTATGTTTCTGATTATTTTATGAGAAATGGGATCACTGATTAAAAACAAATAATATTTTAAAGGACCATAATGCCAACTACTTACCATTAACTTTGCACTAATTTATAATGTGACAGTGTTTGAGAGTCTATTGCTCTGTAGGAGCCCTGAATTAAAGTGACTTAGATCTTGAATCTTCTTCACAGAAACTGACTATGTAAACATACTAGCTCTTTTCAAACTGAAACAAAATTAAGTCAGAACAAGACAGTGGATAAGTGTTTGAGGTAGAGTGTGGGTATGTGTGTGTGTGTGTTGTGTTTGTGCATGTGTGTGTGTGTCTGTTATCCTCCACTTGCTGTGTGCCTTTGAGCCAGATACTTAGATGCTCTAAGTCTCAATCTTTCTCATCTGTAAAATGGTGATAATGGTCAAATGTTCTACCATTGGGTTTAGAGGAAAACTAAATGAATAATACATACAAATCAATTAGTACATATGTCAAGCGTGGTAGTTCTGGAGAGATGATGGTGAACAGGACACAATCCCTACACATCGGAGCTCACATTCTAGCAGCAGAGTGAGAGAAATGTGAAGGAAATTGCAATATTATGTGGTAAGTGTGAGAACAGGCTAAGATCAGGCTGCAGTAGAAGCATATGGCATGATCAAGAAAGGCTTCTCAAGGAAAGGGGCGGCTAAGCCCGAATCCGAAGAATTCAGAAGATTTAGCCCAGTGATATGCTGGAGCAGGCAGGCACCCACTTGCGAGGACCAATTATGTACATTGTGTGCATACATCTCTTCCATTCCCTGTTCAAGGAACACATTGGTAGCTTGAAATCTGCCGTGGTAAAAGAATTTGCACCCTGGAAATTGTCAAATGCTGCAGATCAGGGCTCTCCCTCCTCCTCATTTACCTGTACAACAACCACATTTGAAGGAGGAAATGAAGAGGGAGGCGGGAGGCAGGAGGCATGATACATTTGGGAAACTAAAAGACATTCAGTCTAACTAGAGTGTGAAGAGGGCATGAAGATAGATAAGTGGGGACCAGATCATGGTGGTAAGCCAAATGAAGGTGTTGAGAATTTACCCTGAGAGCAATGGGGAGCTTCTGAAGGGTATGGAGCAGAGGATGGGACTTAGATTCCATGTTAGAGAGATTCCTTCTGGCTTCAGAAGATAGAGTAAAACTGAAACTGATAGGGTGTGCAATTACCATTAACTTATATGGAACAATTTTTGAGCATTCCCAGACCAAAAAAATAATCTCTCTTAGGCTTTTCTGATACCTTAGGACACATCTTATTACCAGATACACAAAATAAGTCGAGATAAAGCACAGATGCTCACAGACACAGTTCAAAGTGATGGCGGCTTGATGCTGAGATGCTGATGTAGTTCCCTGGAAGGAGCTGGGCGGGGGCCCCTCTGCCTGCTGGAGGGGCGCGCTGCCTCTATCACAGCTCACTGCAGAACAAAAGCTGAATGCTATTTTCACTCTTTGCCTTTTTTCATAAAAGCAAAAATCCTCTTCGGGTTTCTTTCAGTTGGTGAAAACAAGCACTAATGTAGGTCTTTTGTAAAAGCGAAGTGGCATAACGATGAACTTTCAAACAGTAGCTGATACCTGTTGTTAGTTTTCTTCTGGCAAAGAAAGGACAATGCTCACTTCCGGCTGATGGCACAGTTGGAGCAAAAAAATAGCAACAAGAAAGTGCATAGTATTTACAAGAAACTGTGAGTAACATAGTTAGTCTTGGATAGAGAGGGTTAGGAAGGAAAGTTCTAAAAGATAAGCCCAAAAAGTTGGGTGGCAACCAGATCATAGAAGCCCTTGAACTTGAAATCAGTGGTGTCCAAAGTGAGTGAAACCCCCTGAGAAAGTGAAAAATAATCCATAGGGGCATGAAAAAATATATTATAACTTTATTTGTATTTATTCTCTTTCCTTTAAAATACATATTTCTGTATATATGTATAGTAATATATACTAATATACTTGGTAAATGCAAGTATTTCTTAAATAAATACATAAACCTATATACATGGGATGTGTAGTCAAAAGTTTTTATTGGTAAGGGCACATAATCAAAAACTTAGAAACACTGCTATAGACAATGGGGAACTATGGATGTTTTCAATGCTGTGACTCAGTCTGTCAGAGGAAGATGGCCATGGCAGCGGGGTGAAGAAGGGGTGATTACAGGTGGGAAATTTGAGACAGCTGGACCAGTTGTTGGAAGACAGGCTCAAATCCTGGCTTTGCCAGACAACAATTATGGGATCTTACTTAAGTCACACAACTCTGCCAATTTTCAATTTCTCCAGGTGCAAATGGGAACAATAAAAACAGAATTTTACGAGAATGAAGTGACATAAATATGTGGAAACACCCAGCCCAGTGATGAATTAAGTAGATGTTTCAGGAACGTCCAGTGAAATTGATTCTGATGTTCTAATATACATTAGAAAGTAGTAGCAAATGACCAGTTACAAGATGCTGAGGGTCTAAGATTAAGGCACTGTGGGAGGGACTAGAAAGTTGGAATTGACGTAGTTTGGATGAAGAATCAATCACTGAACAGGTGTGGGAATGGGGGTGGGGTGGGGAATAAAAGCTGATGTGGCTCTGGGTTTTCTTGCATGGATGCACAGGAAGATGGACATTCTACTTATGATGGTAGAATACAGGAAAAGAAGCAGGTGAAAGTCACAGTGTTAGTTGGAAGCATGTTGAGTCAGAGGTACCAGCAACACATCTACTTCAAGTTTACTAGGCTCGTAAATTTAGACCAAGAATTCAGAGGGGAGATGTGGGTGGCGTCTGGAAAGAAGCTTTTCTGTGGGTCACAAGGCAACTAGCTGAGCTTTAGGGCCAGACTGCAAGTTATCCAAAAATGGTGCTGTGTGCTATTCCCAGACAGTTAACTTGCTTCTTGTGGCCAAAAAATCATGTGTTAGGAGTCTCCCTAAATTCTAGGCAATTCCAACCCCATTTCTAGTGTTTTGTAGAAACAGCCTTACATACACAGACATGGACAGGGGGCTTTATTTACCCGTGTGGAGTCCATCAGGACCTGATAGTGAGCTACAACCTTTTATCCAATCTCCAGTCCTGGTCTTAGTCTTTAATTCGCATACAAAATCACTCTTGGTAGTTTCTTAGATCCCTTACTATAAGATTTTGATTCAGCAGGAATTTGCATTTTAAACAAGCACTCAGATTACTTAATGTAGGCTCCCTGGAAAAGAGATTACTATCAGGATTTCCACTGTGTACATGAATTCCTTCTTCAGGCATGGAAGCAGTAATCAGCAGGTCAAACAGGTCAGCAGGAAATGCGAGTTCTATTGCCCATTTAGAAATTGTGGCATAGGGGGTTGAATAGCAGCCAGAAGAACTTTGCAAGAAAGTCATTAGGAATCATTGCAACTGATTTGAGTTCTCTTTGAGTAACCGTGACTGTGCCAGGGCAATGATTCTCTGGGGAACAAGAGGATTTCTGTGCCAACGGTTTTGTGGTAATAAACTATTCTGTTAGAGCTGTATTTATCCTTTGTCTATTTTGTAGCATCCCAACACTGGGAAAATTGTAAAATAAACATTTATTTACAGCCCAATACTTCTTGTCCTTGTGTTTATTATAATGAGTGTTGAGGACATTGGTCACCATATCCTCTTTTTGAGGACACTGGGGACAAATTTCTGTTCAGTCTTAGTATTAGGGATAGCTATGTTTTTCCTAGGAATGCTTTCTATCTTAACCTTCTATAAAATCCAAATTAACCAGTTGACCAGATTCCCTTTGGTGATTGCCTGCTATACCTCTTAGAATTAAATTACTTGAGGTCAAATGGAAGTTCCTTTATGGTA
This sequence comes from Neofelis nebulosa, assembly GCF_028018385.1. NCBI lineage: Eukaryota > Metazoa > Chordata > Mammalia > Carnivora > Felidae > Neofelis > Neofelis nebulosa. The sequence continues at coordinate 127,159,475 of NC_080788.1, read as the reverse complement.
TGAAAATACTTTCTATAATAAGATGAATATACTTTCTATAATAAGTATTACGTTCAGAATTTCTAAAGGATGTCACATATATCCTATTAGAACTTTATAAAAGTTATTCTCATTATTTTAACAGATAAAAAATTGAGACTCAGAGCAAGTAAATGATTTGCCTGAAATCACAGACCTAGTCATGGGAAAACTAGAATTTTCATACACAAATTCTGACTTCAAATCCAGTCCTCTTTCTGTTTCCTCTACAAAAAAAAAAGAAAAATCATTTTTACTATGCTTTTCAATTTATTAAACCATATATATATATATATATATATATATATATATATATATATATACATATATATATATGTATATATGTCCACATATACAGGTATGTATAAAATTCTATTTCATCTGTACACCAATCCTGAAAAGAGCCACTTGTATTTTATCAAATGTTTCACAGATCTGAGACACAGAGCTTCCAGGACTTGTCATAAGTTAATCAGCACAAGCCATGGCGTTTGGACTCAAACCCCAAATTCATAAACTCAATTCTGAGTCTTCCCCTAAACTATTTCTAATGTGCAATCCACTATGCTTGGGGGTTAACTGATATTCCTTCTATCCGACCACTGTCACTACCAGGGAGAAGCTAAGAACTGAAATGCCAAAATTCTTCTAATTCAATAACTTTATATTTATTATAATAAAAAATAGTCATAAGATAGGAAACCATATGCACCTGTTACCATGTAATGGTGTACATGAATGTGCACTGAGCAGAAGTTAGGAAAAAGCAGATAATGCAGAGATTCTGAGAACATTAGGTAAAAAAGCAGTAGTACACCAGTGAGAACACAGAGCTGGGGGGCAGACAGGTTGACAATTGCATTACCCCCCTTACAATCCTGCCCAAGGAGGGACTCAGAAATGAAGATATTCCACCATGCCTGTCCCTTTGTTTCTTTTCTGTGAAATGAGAAAATGGAAAAAAAAAAAAAAAGTTAAATGTATGTGTCTCCGATGGTGTCAATTTGTCAAGAGCCTAAATTCCCATCTAAAGTGTTACTTTTCTTAAAATATCATCTGGAAAAGAAGAAAGTCGCTGAATAATTTCTCAGCTTTATACAAGAGCACACCCAAAATACGTGCCTGGGGATGGGCTTTCACTCCACCCCATCCTAGCTTATTGGAGCTGCAAGTCTTCTTTCCAAGCAGATTGTCCTGATAGGTCATTATCGATGGCACTGGGATAAAAAGTGGACGAAGTGGAAATGCGAGCCTAATCTGTCAGGCGCAACAAAGATAAATACCCCAGCAGCTCTGTCATATTTCACAGCACATAGTGTTGACTATAGATCTCCTGACATGACAAATTTTATGGCCAAATGTGGTGGCATTTTGCAACCTCGGGTCTACTAAGGATGGTTGGTCCTTCTCTGAGAGGGTCAATTTTGATAAATTGCCCTGTTGAACTCCCCATGAAATATGACATTTCAGGTTAGCCAAATTCTCTTTGATGTGCATATCCCAGTTAGCCTCAAGACATTTACTGGAGGAGTTTTTCTAGTTAGAAGGAGGAAATGAAACCACATATGCCCTTCTCATCTTTCTTATTATTTTGTCAGCCACGAAGAGGAAGGTAGTAGAAACTCATTCCTGGGACAATTGTGGACAGATTTCTTTCAGGAGGACACTGCCTGGGAGGAGAGAGAAAGATCACCTGTTCAATCTCCAGCATCTTTTAATTCCCCTGGCACAGAGTCACCACTCAGTTTTTCTTTTGGGTTGTCTTTCCTCATACAGAGAATCTTGAGTAGCCAGTGGACTAATGCTATGTATTCCCCAAAAGAAACTGTCACTTATCCAGAGCAAGCAAGAATGATGTCTCTATTCATAGAATTACTTAAGCGCCTCACATAAGGAAAAAAAAAGCTTAAAAGCTTGTGTGGGCCACCCCATTTCTCCAGCTTTTCAAAACTGGTTGATGAATGGTAGCGATAAGAAAAGTGCCTGGTACCTGCAGGCTAATGTCACCACAACCTGTCTCCAATTAATTCAGTCTTGCACACAAGGGCAGAAACTGTCATGGTTCCAGCTCTGTCACAAAATAATTGTGACCCTGGGCAAGTCACCAAAACTTCTCTAGGACTTTTATTTCTCCTCGGTAAAGCAAGTAAGTAAAGTATTACACCACATGATTTCCATATTTCCTTCCACAGCAAAGCTTTTAGAAGACAGTACAGCAAAGTTCCTAAGAGCATAGGCTCTGGAACAAGACCAAGTTCAAAACTTGTATCTTCCCCATAATAACTGAGTGTCCTTGAGCCACTTTAAAAAAAAATCTTTTTTAATGTTTATTTAGTCTGAGACAGAGAGAGACAGACCATGAGTGGGGGAGGGACAGAGAGAGAGGGAGACACAGAATCCGAAGCAAGCTCCAGGCTCTGAGCTGTCAGCACAGAGCCCGACGCGGGGCTCGAACTCACAAACCGTGAGATCATGACCTGAGCCGAAGTCGGTCGCTCAAACAACTGAGCCACCCAGGCACCCCCATAGCAAATATTTTTGAGAGCCTATCCTATATCAGGCCCTGCAAAGGCTCTGTTGGGTCTAAAACAATGATGTGACGTCAAAACGTTGTCTAAATTTAAACTCAGACAAAATTTCAATTATTATACTATGGTCAAGCCATAGAATGTTTATTTTTGTAAGCAATTACTTGCAGAAAATAATTCATTAAGTTACTAATTGTTTTCCCCCTTAGGACTTTGCCTTAGCCTATATACACATTTCTAGCTGTGACTTCCTCATCTGAATACTAAAAGAGTTTGACTAGATAGCCTGAAAGGTCCTCTCCTTCTCTAATATTCTATGGAACAAAAGTAATCAGCTCCCTTTGAACTAGAGCATAAGGAAAGAAGAACAGCCTGGAAATAAAGTACTTTCAAAAATAATGACTAGAAGGATATGCACAAAATTGATTATTTCTGGGTGGTCAGCTAGCTTGTGGCTGAATTTTTCTATTATCTTAATGTTCTCTGTTCCTCCTCTCTCTTTCCTGTTTGGTTGTACTATTATTATTTGGGCTGCCTAAAAGAGTACAATGTAACCAACTTTCCTGGAACACTAAGTCTGGAGAAGTTCTGAGAGGATATACTCCTTTCTCCCTCTTGATTGATGGGTCAATTGAGAAACAACTGGTGTATGGAAAAACCATAGACTTCGGAGTCCAAAGACTATATTTTAAGTCCCGTTTCCCCCCTTTGGCTTTATATTCAACCACGGGCAATTCACACATCCTCTCTAAAGTTCAGGTTTAGCATCTATAAAATGCAGACCTTCACAACTGGCAGGCATAACCCTAGGCTGACTGGCTATCTCTATCTATCCATGTAAGATAGCTATTGTTATGCCTTATTTTCCAGATGAGAAAGCAGAAGCTCACTGAGGTTAAAAAAGATCATATAGGTGAAAGTGTATTATAAATCCCAAAGTTCCATATGCATTTTGTTGTAATTATTATTACTGTTGGATCACCCCATCTAAATGCTAGAGTTTTATGCCTGGTTGATAATAGTAACATACATAAAATAAACTTTGATTATGGGTAAATGTTTTCCTTCTCCTTGATTTGAGATATAGAGAAAAAAAAATCAAGAGGAGAGTGGCACTTGCCCTTTCTACTAAACTTTAAGCAGTAAAAGAAATGGTCTATGTCTACTTACCAGTGAGTATCTCTAGCATGTAGAATTGTGCCCAGCATATAGCAGGAGTTTAGTAAGTACAGGAAAAACTCTTCCAAAGAGTGATGTGAGTTCAACTACTCACTCACATAAAATTCCTGATCACATTATTGCAAGATGAACAAGAAGGGCATGCAGTTTGCTAGCTGAGAAGTATGGGGTGCATAATCCAAATTCAGGTAGTCCCATGACTATGGCTTGGTTTCACCTCATATTTATCTTCTCTGTCCTAAATATTTTGAAATATTGATTCTGGCTCTTTTATCTGCCTGAGATTTCCAGGATAGCAACAATTACAGACATACTCTTATGCCCCTCTGGCCCCAGTTCAGGTAAGAATGGGAGAACATTGGAAATATGAGGATCCAGCCACCACATTTACCCCCAAAACTGTCCCTCCTATTTCTTTACTTTAACTTACCTCCCTCCCTTCCAACACACCTCCTCCCCACTTCCCTTAGGTGATAAGAACCTTAATCAGGAGCTGGGCAGAGAACCAACATCAGTTACCAATCACAGTGTCTTACTGTGTTTTACTTTTGGTAAATTGAATTAACACATAGCCAGAAAGATAATTCAGATAAACGAAGGTATAGTTATGGCATATTTAAGGAGATAAATGAAACTAGTGTGTATTGGGGCAAAGAGTACCCCTAACAAGATTTGATTTTATTTTTTCTCAAAGCGAGAGAAAATGAGATGAGAGGAGAGGTTTAAGGAAAAAGAGAAACAAAAAGACATCCATACTAGCAATCGACCCAATTGTGGCTTTAAAGATCACATTTCGGGAAGAAAACAGTCTCATAGACAAAAATCCCCCAAACAGCAATTTTTTAAGTCTTCAGCTTCCACTAGGAAATCAATTACTTTTCCATGAATACTAACCCTCTTCACCACTCTTACAATATATCTAAGAGAGGCTCTATTTTGGAGTCAGTTAATTGGGTTCGCTTGTTCTTCATAAGCCCCAGAATTACACAATGTTGCACACTCCAAATCTGCAGGAATATTCTGCCCCACCAAATTGCAGTTGCCTACCATCTTTGCTTACCAAATTTATGAGCTGTGAGTGTCCACGACCACTAACAGCTGTCTTGATTTTCCCTTGGTGCATAGCAATGTTGGTTGAAAAGAAATTCATAAGTGTTTGGCTTTGAAAAATCTTGGTGGCCTCCTGAGACTAGAACATGAAAAGAGAGAAGGTTTCTGTTTCCTTCAGATTTGATTTTAACAAGACCAGACTGACATAATTTTCCAACCAAATGGGATCACTTTAAATACCAGGATATGGTGGGGGGGGGGGGGAGGGTTCCTTACTATTTGACTTTAATATTTAGTTTTTTATCCAAAAAACATAAGACGTCATTTGGTAAATATTTAATATGCTGCTATAATATAGATAGTACTGTGTTAGGTCTTGCTGAAGACATAAAGAAAAATAAGAAGACTTGCTTCCAATCTGGTTATGACATATATATACATATATATGTAGATAGATATATAGATATAGATGATATAGATACAGATATAGATATGTATACTACATACATATATAAATAGATAGATATATATGTATTATATATATAAAAAAACCTCACAATATATGGCCACACACAGATTCAAAGAGGGTAATGGCAATATGTAAAAAGGAAGATTAAAGAAAGAGTGGCAACGCCAGAGAAAAATTAAAAGACATAAACTCTGAGTTGGCCCCTCAACCCAAAAAGCAAAGAGGATTTCAGATGATGGAGAGGATGGGTTTGGCAAATATGATTTAAACCAGTCACCTTGGGAAATATTAAGAGATCATGTTTACATGGTACATAAGGGTCAAATTTTAAAAGTCCTTAGAAATCAGGCTAAAGAATTTGGCCTTCATGCCATGAGCAAGAAAAAAAAAATCAAGGATTTTGAATGATGAAGGAACATCAAAGAAGTGATATCGGGAGGGTCCATCTAGCAGCACTAGGGAGATCAGTTCAAAGGAGAGTAGCTTAGAAGCAGGACAGCCAATGGAATGAGCTTCCTGGGAAGGCACAAGGAGCATGAATACTCTCTGATAGCCCACTGATCCGGGTTCAAATCCCATGCACTAGCCGTATGGCCTCAAGCCATTTACCTAATTTCTGTTTGGTTTCACAGAGCCTCCATCGGCAAAACAGTAATAAAAAAGGAAAACTTTAACAAGTTTTTGGTCAAGATGAAATCAGCTAGCATATGGAAAGTGCCTTGCAAGTAAGTCCCTCAGTATTTGTTTATTGCAGAATGTCTTTATTTTGCCATCTCTCTTATAGGATATTTTGCTGATAATATGAGTCACGGTTGATAAGATTTTTTTCTTTCCACACTGGGAATATATTACTTCACTACTTTCTGGCTTCATTGTTTCTCATGAGCTATAAGTCATTCCTCATATCATTAGTCCCCTGGACACATTAGGTTACTACTTTCAAGCTTTTCTTTCCTTTTTGTTTTTTGGATTTTCAACAGTTTGTGGTATATATCTGGGTGCAGATCTTTTTGTTTATGTTTTGTTGGGCTTCTTTGAGCTCCTCATTCTATCATTTTGAAACTGATTGATTGGGCTCCTGTCTTTTAAGTAATATTTAAGTCAATCCAAACTTGTGAACTTTCTTCAATTTTTCATTTTAGCTTATTTAGCTTAGAACCAAATTTCCCCTTTGGTTGTTATATTTTTTTCCTTTTTTAATTTTTTTTATGTTTATTCATTTTTGAAAGACAGAGAGACAAAGCACAAGCAGGGGTGGGGCAGAGAGAGAGGGAGACACAGAATCCGAAGCAGGCTCCAGGATCTGAGCTGTCAGCACAGAGCCTGATGCGGGGCTCGAACCCACGAACCGTGATATCCGACCTGAGCGGAAGTCAGACACTTAACCAACTTAGTCAGCCAGGCATCCCTGTTGTCATAGCTTTCTCTGATATTTTACCTCACCAGCCACTTTATAAGTTACTCCACTTCTGTATTTTCTCTCAAAACTCAGAACAGATACAGTATGGGTTTCCATGCTGTAAAGAATTAATTTGTAAATTCTTTGATTACATTTAATAAGAGCTAGCATTTATTGATAACTCCTTACTAATCTCTAAGCATCTTGCTAAGTACTTTGCAAATATTCTCATGTAACTTCATCAAAAACCTATGAGCTATATATATACTAACATTATTCCATTTTACAGATGAGGAAACTGAGGCTCAGTGAAATTAAACAGCTTGTCTTAGATTATACATCTAGTAATGAGGTGAGCCCAGATTCAACCCAGCAGTCTGGTTCTTAAGCATCATGTGTTACTGCCTCGATTGAAACATGCTTATTTAATTTTATATTTCTTTTCCCAAAGGCAGAAATTTTTCTAAGTATCCAATCTTCATTATAACTTGAATATGATGAGAATGTGTATTACATTTCCATTGGAGCCTCTATTTGTATTCCCATGCAAGAGGTAATATCGCACTGTTTCATGTACCGTGACTTTGGTGAGAGATTATCTGGATACAAATATAGGTTCATTTCTTTGCTGCTTCTATGACCCTGACAAGTTATCTGAAATCTCTGTCTTGGTTTTCTCATCTTAATTCAGCATAACTAGAGTAACTACCTCATAAGATTTTATAAGAATAAAATGATGTTAAGTGATATAAAATTCTGAGACAATGTCTAGTACAAACTAAGCTCTCAGTAATATTAGAAATTATCATTATCTTGCAGCTCTCACATTGTACATATCTGGTTGCATCCTAATTTTTCCTGCTTGTCTGTCTCTCCTATTACATCATAAACCCCAAAAGTCAGGGGCAATATCATTTTCATCTTGGTAGCTGTAAGGTTTAGAAGTGTCTGAAATGTAGTAATAGTACATTAAGGGATGGATGGATAGACAAGTCTTTCTCAATGGGCAAACTAACATTTTACATCAAATGAGGCTTTAAGCCCAGAAAAGGATAACCAGGTGTTCTCTGTTAATTTCCAGAATACGTAAGTTCACCACATTCGTAGCAGTAAACTGCCGAAGGCAAAGACATCAACAAGTCCCTGCAAACAGAGACAGAGAGGTGCCTGTGGCCCCGTCTCATTACACATCTCCAACAAATCTAGTTTATGCAATTCCACAGAAGCTAATGAGAAGCAATGAGGACTAATGACCTAGAATATCTCTTGAATTCAGAATAATCTACACCAGTCTTACTGAGGGTCAAAGCACAAGCACATTTGGGAAGTTGTCTTCCCTTGTACATGTTTCATCCCCCTTCTCTTGTAATTAATCATCAGGTCACATTGCTCATCTCTCATCCTTGCCCAGCCCACATCTGCACTGAAAGACGTATCTGCATCCACATGCCATATTAGCCTCTTGAAAGGGCCTCACATTTGAAAATGTATTTAGTCCTAAAAGAAACAAATGAACCAGACAACAGAATAGCTCTGGACGGTAAACACAGACACATACACACAAAAGAGCTGACCGATTGGAATTCTCAGAAATACAGTTCAGCAAGCATGGAGTGACACCACTTGGGTTTGAAGTTCAGTTCCATTATTTGCTCCCTGTGCCTCTTTTTCATAAAGTCAGTTCTTTGAGCATCTGTTTCCTTATCTATAGTGAGGAGATAATAGTCCCTTTCTCACTGGCTTGATGTCGGCATTAAAGGAGATAATTGGGTAAAGCATTTGCACAATGTCTGGCATGAAATGAGCAATTATTAATATTATGATCCTACCATGTGTCGGGCCCTGGGAATATTTACAGGGAAGATACTTTGATGGAAATACACAAATGGTACAAGAGAAATACAGATAAGAGAACAAGGAAGGAAGAAAGCAATGTTACTGTCATTCTCATTTTATAGACATGGAAAGTGAGGTTTAGAGAAGATAGCAACCAGCAGTAGGTCAATGTCCTCAAAATTAGTTCAGCCAAATTCAACTTCCTACATGTCTAATTTGTTCTATTTATCAAATTTACTGATTTAATGAAAATTTTTTATAGTTTGAATAGATGAGGAAACTGAAAATCAAATAGGAATATTTTAAGAACTTTAGAAGGTTGAATTTTGATTTCTGCTAATAAAACATTTTTTTAAGCAGAACAGAAATGTCAGCATTTATTGTAAGAATCTTTCAGTTTCTACGGATTTCTAAGCTTATTTTAACATCATTTAACATCATTAACATCTAAGCTTATTTAACATCACATAACTGGTGTGGATTATTCTGAATTTCTGTTTTGTCAGATTTTAGCAATTTTAGGATTTTTTAGTCTATTTTTAAAATTCTTCCTTTAGGGGTGCCTAGGTGGCTCAGTTGCTTAAGCGTCCAACTTTTGGTTTTGTCTCAGGTCATGATCTTACAATTTGTGAGTTCAAGCCCTCCATCGGGCTCTGTGCTAACAGTGCAGAGCCTACTTGGGATTTTCTCTCTCCCCGTCTCTCCCCCATCCCCCCCAAATAAATGAATAAACTAAAAAAATTTTTTTTAATTCTCCCTCATATTTTCTGTTTTGTCAAAGAATATTAGCAGTACTAATCATTGTATCTGCCATAAAAGATTTTGAAAGTCACTTTCTTTAGATGCTTTGAACTTTTTCATCCTTTTACATCTGGTATTTCAATAAATAACAGTACATTGGCCTACCCTAGTTATCTCTTATCAGCAAACAAAGTTTCTGCATTTCCTATGAGGTTTTTTTTTTAAGAATAAGATTATTCTTATTTCTTTAAGATGCTCTTGGATTTAAGTTTAAATTTTAATTGAATTTATTTATTTATTTATTTATTAATTAATTTTAATTGAATTTAAATGCTTAATGTGATTAAATCTTTCTTTAATAAAAATAACTGAAAATTAGACTTAATTTAAAATAGACATAATTCCATTTCAAGTTGAAATTCAATTCAATTTAAAATTAAAATTTAATTTAAAATTGTGATATTTCACATGCTATTGAATTTAAATTTAAATTTTAATTGGCTAGAGATACAAACTGAAAGCTGATATGCCATTTAAGATGTTGGCAACAGAATATTAAAAGTGATTTAAGTTTGAAAAAACATAAAATGATAGTCAAAAGCATCCAAATTCAAATCCAAAAGAAGGAGTGGAAACAATTCCAACGTGTATGAAACGTCAAAATATCAGTTGGAAGGTAATATTTTTTATAGGAACTTTTAATCATTTTTAAGTTCTTTGACCATGTGGTCAGCTAGCATATCAACTTTAGTGTAAATCATACTTTTGCTAAACTTACTAATATTTTGTTAAAACTTTCACAAGAAAATTTGGTAAAAACTGGTTATTTGGTTAACAAATCATCAATAGACTTGACCTGCTTTCTAGAGAACTTGCTTAAGGTCACATATTGATAGTACTGAAACCAAAATCTACCTAAGACACTGATAATGTTCCTTTCGGTGCACCATTTCAGAGAATATGAGGCCAACAGAACTCAACTGGAAAGTCTACTTTAGCAAGTTTTACCAGATGCCAGGCAAAATGAAAGTATGGTTTTGAACACATAATCAGAAAATTAAGAAACATGTAATGGGCTGTTTCCAGATATTTAATGTAAAAGAACAAACCTCTTTTTTATGTCTTCCATCCACTTTCTTGGCTAAATGTTATCTCCCAAACATCCATTAACAACAACAACAACAAAGTAAGCTTTATGTCCAACATGGGGCTTGAGCTTATGAGCCTGAGACCCTGAAATCAAGAGTCCACGTTTTCTACCTGCTGAGCCCGCCTGGAGCTCCTGTTAAACATCCTTTTAATCAAACAGGAAGGGAGTTCCATTTTCTGGTTCCCCAATTGTTCATTAAAAAGTATATTATTTAGCTTTTAAGGAGACAGACTTGGAAACATGCCGTAATATTTTTTATTGTCCATTTCACTCCTTAAAGGAGTTGGTAAAATGCTCTCTTTTAGGAGAAAAGCAAGACGATGCAAGGAGAAAAACACATTTTGATGGGTACCCAAAGAAACAGAAAAACAAACAATAGTTGCCTCTTTCTTCCAGAATTTAACAGTTTTGTCTCGTTATTTTGAATATATGGTTCCTGTTTAGGAAACTCCTGTCACCCATGTTTGTGATAAAATGTTACTAAAATACATATTTATACTATCTCTTTTCAAGAGTTACATAAACCCCTACTTATTTACAGAAAAATGTCATACTTTTCAATGATTTATTTCCTTTCTGTAATAAAAAGCATTTTAGAAAAAGCCAAGAAAATTAGGAGCGCACGGGACGATGCACCACACATTGTGTGTAGGTGTTCAGTAAATGGTATTTTATGTCGATAAGGAGGAGGAAGAAAGAAAGGAGGGGGAAGTGTAATTCTAAGTACATTTGCGTTCTTAATTTATGCTTCAAGACAGAATTATTTAGTCACACCTCTGTATTTAATGTAAAATCGGTGATGAGGCAATCACTAAAATGTAAATCAGGCAGAAGAGAATAAGAACTAAGATCTACTTTTAACCATTTTCTTGGTGAGTAGAGAAGAAAATACCGTTTCACACATTCCACAATGGATGTGTTTTAGGAATTCAGAGGGTTGGGGATTTTTTTTTTTTTATGTCCCAGGGCTTGTCAACATGATTGCCATTTATGTTACCAATGGTCAAGTAACTAGTCTTATTTACTTATTTAACGTTCCAGGTAATATTACCACCACTATTTTATAGATACGGAAACAAAATCAAAGAGGTTAAGAACTTGTCCACATCTAATGGCTTATAAGCAAAAGAGTCAGAACTTGGTAGATCTAATTCCAGAGACTGAATGGAAGCAGATTATTTTTTATTCCAAGAGGAATATCTTGACAAAGAGTTTGGCCTGATCACCAAGCGTTATAAAATTCAAGGATTTTTTTCTCTCTTTCCTGTAAGCTGCCATAAAATTGCATCCCTGTCTTCCTTATATCGTATCCATTACATGAAGAAAGATCATAGGGCCGAGAGAAACTTGCAGCCAGGCTAAAGCACACACTTAGCCCTTAACCTTCACAGATAGACTCGCTGGCTCCACAGAAATAAGGCTTTTGGAGTCACAATTTTAGATGCCAATTTAACATTCCAAATGCTACTGAGGCAAGAATTTATTTTCACTATGACTCCTTAGTATTACTAGATGTGAGAAAGATAAAATTAAATGTGAACTCTCTAGTTCCCAGCCAGACTGTAAGTCTATGACAGGACATGAAATTCTGGGTGATTATACTGCCTCCTATGCCAGTGAAACTATTTCTTACACAATCCAGTGATAACATTCAGGTCCACACTCTAAGAGAAGGACCTTTTTTCTCCATTTCAAAACAGCTTACCTAATTTGCATTACAAAATGCACATACCAGGCACCACCGTGAAAATAATTCCCTCTTACTTCAGGCTGATGCAACCAATATTGTTTAATTTCCTAACATGTTCTACATGCAACTATCTCACAAGCCATTTTCAGTACCAGTGATCAAAATGCTGGGGATAAAAGTAGGGAAAAGGGGGGGATGATAAACTAAGAGAGTTAAGAAGGTTATTAATAGCTGTAGAATTAGACAGCCTTGCTGAATAAAAAGGACAAATTTGGCAGGTTCATAATTGCATCTGATTGATTGATGTGACAAATGTAACAATAGATGATGTACAGCAGAGTTCTAAACAGCAATAAGTTACATACATCAAAACATAAGAGCAGACGTTCTCTTTTATTCTCTTTTAACTTTAGCTTAATCTTTGAAACTTTACCTGATTCACGGACCTCAATGTCTGGCTTTTCTTTTCTGGAGATGGGCTTTAGCTTGGGAGTCAGGGTGGGCTGGAAAGAGGGTCCCTTGCTGTCATTGCCAAGAATCCCAGGGAATCAATAGTCAAAATATAAGTTGGAGAGAGCCAAAGATAATGAGCTGGGAAAAAGAGAACAAGTAAGCCAGTAGCTGAATAGCAAATATGAAACAGAATTGGGGCTTAAAGCACAGAACCAAGGGTAGAAGATAAGAGTGATGAAGTAGGAACTTTGAGTAATGGCACCAGGAGTCAGTGTAAGTGAATTCTGAAACAGAAGCCATTGGTCTACGTGGTCCTAAAAGCCTAAGGCCATGATGGCAGAGCAATAATGGTTAACAGGTCAAAGAGACAGAGGACACAAAGCTGAACTAATGATATCTTATAATCCTCAAATTCAAGTGCCAATGGAATTCATAGAAGAGAATCTCAAAAATAATTACCAAAATTAATTTTATGTTTCATACATGGAATATAAAACAGTAGATGGAATTCTGCCAGACATGGGTTAAGTTGCAAGCTCTTTCTCTCACTATTGTGTGCTTTGGTTAGTAATGTTGCCTATCTAAAACTCAGCCTCCTGAGAATAATAATAGTGTTTACCTCACAAGGTTTTAGAAAGACAAAACAGTATAATTCACATAAAGTGCTGAAAATATTACCTATTACATAGAAAGTGCTATGTCCTTTTTTTTCCCTTAAGAACAGCTTTATTCCAGTATAAATGACCTACAATAAACTACACATATGTAAGCTGTACAATTTGGTAAGTTTTAACATATGTATTCTTGCATATAACCAGCTCTATAATTAGGAAAATGAACATACCCATAGAAACTTATATAGTATGATTGATACACACACACACACACACACACACATACACATATTAAAAATATCATATAGTATATACTATGTATTCCTTTTTTTGAGAAAGAGGGAGTCTAGCTTCTTTCATAAGTTCAAGACCACTGGATTTGCTAGGAGAATTCACAGGACTTAACTGCCCATAGCTATGACTTACTGTAGCAAAAAGGATACAAAGTATAATAAGAAAAGGAAAAGATGCATGAAGTGAAGTCCTGAGGAAACAAGAGTCCTCTCCCAATGAAGTCACACAGGACACACTTAATTCCCCTCCCCCAGCCTGGCAACAAGTTATAACAACACATATGTGTCATGTTAACCGCCAGGGAAGCTTATTAGAGACTCAGTGCCCAAGGCTTTTATTGGGGGTTGGTTGTGTAGGCAGCACCTGCCCAGAATGTTTCAACCTTCTAGACTCTCAAAAGAAAAGCAAGCGGTTCAACATAAACGATACTGTTTGTGCAGTTTAGGTACACCGAGTCCTTCTTAACAATTCTGGGGATGGTGAGAACACTCGTGAAATCCAAGTTCCCAGGCACAAGCCAAGGCCAACCAGTTCAGCAGGCCTTTGTAAGAAAGCAGTCTCAGGCCTGTCAGTGTTAACCTTTCTCTGAACATTTACTCACATGTTGTATATATAGTCCATTCATTTTCATTATTGAATAGCATTCCATTATACATTAGACCTCCTTATCCTTGAGGTATGCATTCCAAGAACTCCAGTGGATGTCTGCAATGATAATGAACCATATATATATATTTATATATATATATACTATGTTTTTCCTATACATATGTACTAATAATAAAATTTAATTTATAAATTGGACACAGTAAGAGATTAACAATAGCTAATAATCAAATAGAACATTTATAATAATATATTATAATAAAGGTTATGCGACTGTAGTCTTTCTCTCAAAATATCTCATTGTACTGTTCTCACCCTTCTTCTTGTGATGATGTGAGATGATAAGATGCCTACATAATGAGATGAACTGGGGTAAGTACCACAGGCATTGCCACATAGCATTAGGCAACTACTGATCCTCTGATGATACGTCAGATGGTCTTCTGGACCTTGGTTGACCACATAACTGAAACCACAGAAAGAAAAGCCTTGGATACAGGGGGCTACTGAACATCTATACAACATTTTCTTTATCCATTCCCCTCTTGATAAACAAATAGGTTTTTTCAGGTTTGGGGCTATTATAAATAAAGCTGCTGTGAACATTCACGACCTAGCCTTTGTATAAACGTATGTTTTCACTGCCCTTGGGTAAGTAGCTGGGAATGGAATGGCAGGGTCATTTGGTAGGTGTATATTGAACTATGTACAAAACTGTCAAGCTGTTTTTCAAACTGGGGGTACCATTTCACATTATTACTATCAGTGTATGAAAGTTCCATTTGTTTCACATCTTACCAAAACTTAATATTCTCATTCTTCTTCATTTTTGACTTTCTAATAGGTTTGCAGTGGTATCTCATTGTGGTTTTAATTGGCATTTCCCAAGTAACTCATAGTGTTGAGTATCTTTTTATGTGTTTATTTGCTATCCACATATTTTTTGTAAAGTGTCTATGCAAACATCTTGCCCATTAAAAAAAAAAGTTGTTTCTTTTCTTACTATTGAATTTTGAGAATTTTTATATATTATGGATGAAAGTCCTTTGTCCTATATGTGACTTGCTGATATTTTTTCCCAGTCTATGGCTTTTCTTCATTTTGCAGATTGTCTTAATTTTGGAGACAATCAACTTCTCAATTTTTTCTGCTGAGCATAGAGCCTTTTGTACCTTTTCTAATTACCATTTCTTTTTCGTGGTGAGAATATTTAAGATCTACTTTCTTAGCAACTTTCAAGTATCCAACACAGTACTATTAGCTATAATCACCATGCTATCCATTACATCCCCAGAACTTGTAGATCTTATAATGGGCCATTTGTACCAGTTGACCAATATCTCCCCATTTCTTCCAAAACACTGTGTCAGTTCTGAACACTCCTCTCTAATCATTTTGGATGGTTATTTCCCCAGCCTCAGTAGTTCCTCATACATGCACCGATCAACACTCGGGAAAAGACTTGATAGGGGCCTTCATATCTCTATGGCTCTCTCCTGTCTGTGGCTGCAGCTCCCTTGGCTTCCCCAGACTCCCAGCTCCGTCTTTTTGACTGAGGAAGAACTCAGTTACATTCCTCTCCCCTTAGTCACAGCCTAGACAGCATTCAGGAAATTTTAGGGCTTATTTTATTTGTCCTTTGTTGATCAACATCTCAAAAATAGTCATTTCATAAACTTTGACTAGTTTTTAATTATTTCAGATAAGAGAGTAAATTTGGGCCCTATTTCTTCATCTTGACCAGAAACCCCATGTACTTTTTTATATCTACATCTTGATACACAAATTATTGAATTACATAAATAAATCTGTCTGTAATTTATTACAAGGTATTTAAAAAGCATTAAAGGCAACCTATTTGTATATGTTTATAGGTTTTAAAACAGAGAGAGATCTTAGAGAAACTCTATTCCAAAGGCTTCAAAATGTGTCAGTAATGTGTTTTTCTTTTTAACTGTAGGCCACATGATCAAAAGTCCATGTAAACAGAGGGACACCTGTATGGCTCAGTCAGTTAAGCATTTGACTCTTGATTTCAGCTCAGGTCATGATCCCGGGGTCGTGGGATCAAGCCTGGTGTCAGGCTCCATGCTCAGCTTGAGGCTCCCTCTCTATCTGGCTCTGCTCTTCTCCCCCACTCACACTTTCTCTCTCTCTCTAAAAGAAAAAAAAAAGTCCATGTAAAGGTGGACTACATAAAGTTTACTTTGTTGATGAGAACAATAAACAGAGAAAATCCATCACTAGCATACAAGTATAGGATATAATAGGTCAGCTAGTGCATATCAAGCTTTATTCATACTATTTTACCCTTTTGTCAGCTGTCTTTCATAGCGTCCCAGTTTCTGGTTGTTATTTTGGTGCAATTAAACTGAGGCAGCTCAAAATTATATAATTAAATATATTCAGCTTCAATTAAAAGTGATCACAGATTCAAAGTTATTATCATAATATCTGGTAGCAATAACACAGGAGCACAAATAGCCTATCAGTTGATGAGTACCAGGTAACTATTGAAAAATAGGGGAAGGGAAATGGGCAGGTAAAACATTTTTCATAGGATACATTCAATCAAGAAGACATGACAGAGAGCTTGCATGTAATGCAATGCCCTCCTTTTACAGATGAGGAAACTGAAACTCAAACTAATATAACATCCACAATCACACAGTTGGAATGTGACTAAATATGGATATGAATTCAAATCATTTGATTCTAATTACTGATTGTTAATTTACCTGCCAGTTTGCTCAAAATGAAATTTGTTTCTTTAGTATGGAACAATTCTCTATGTAAGAATTTGGGATCCAGAGAGAAGCCAGTGTTGAGTCACAAAGCATTAATTATTCACATTGTCATGAGGCGTCTCATACATGATAGTTGCTGTTTGGGGGGGGGGGGGGTGGGGGGAAACCCTCGTTCATTAACTACTGTTTTTTGAGCATCTTCCCCATGCATTCATCCTCTTAGGTGCTAGGGTTACAGAGAAGAACAAGACAGAAATCCTTAAGGATTTTACCTTTTAGTTGCAGGGAGGGGGTAGAATGCAGACAAAACACAAGTACAGAAATATAAGATCAAACAGTGATGAGTGAGTGATACAGTGAATATAGTGATGGAAAATATCTGTCAAGGAGAATGGTACAAATGGATCGATTCATGACACACATTGGAGGTAGGACTCATTGGACTTTTTAATGGAGTATATGAGGGGAGTGAGGGAGGGAAAGAAATGAGATATGGGGGATGATGGTGATGAGAAAGAGCACCTAGGGAGGAATTGGATAGAAAAAGGAGTCAAAATTTCTGTTTTGGCTTAACTTAGTGTGAGGTACCTATTAGAACAGTCCTTCTCAAACATTAACACGCACAGAAATCACCTGGGGATCTTGTTAAAATGCAGATTCTAATTCAGTAGGTTTTGGGTGGGCCCTAGATCCAACATTTCTGACATTTCCCAGGTAATGGCAATGATGCTGATACACAGATCATGCTTTGAGTAGCAGGACCTTAGACAACCAAGTTGAATGCAGGTAGAACAGAAATCTGGAGTTCTGTACAAGGGTAAGAGATTGAGTTATAAAACTTGGGGAACATTGAATACATTCTTTGAAGAAAGTCCAAGTGAATTGAAAATATATGGAAGAATGAGCAAACCAGAGAGTTTAAGGGGACATCCTATAAAACTTAGTAGAGAATGTATAAGAAGCTGGCATGTGTACAGGTGCAAAAGAAGTTAAAAGAGAGAAAGGAACTGTGGTAAGGCTCAGGAAACAGAGATAGGCCTGGTTGTTGCATCCTAGATCTACTAGGCAGGTAAGATGACAAAGGCTCCCTCTGATTCCCTTTTCACTAATCCTATCCTGATTCATCCTAGAAGAATCATTTGGAATTTTAGAATAAAAAAAAAAAAATCTGGGAAAGCTTGGAGTGAAAAACAGAAGGCAAAGCCAAAATGTCATTAGAGTTTGATTGGTGAATTCCAAATACAAAACTAACAGCTTAAAAATTAATCCTAACGCTAATGGCTAACTGGGCCATTTGGGGGGAAGTGGAGAAATAGGAGCACATCCAGGGACTGAAGAAGTTACAACTATTGCTGAATTTTGACTGAACTCTAAGTTAAAAAAGAAGAAGATCCCCTAAAGGGCCATTCAAAGCATTTAAATTTGAGCTCACCAAAGCATGTACTAATGTTTTAACAGCTGGAGTGGTTAAGCATTCTTCTGTTTTAGCAGTTTTAATAGCTGATGACAAGAGGGCAAGGTTAGACACCCAGAGAGTTCCACAGCCTCACGGGCAACACCTGAAGTGAGCGAGAGTCTGTTTGGATGGGACGGAACAGTGTCTTCTGAAGAACAACAAAAAAAAATGTTTAATAGACTGTTCTATATATTTAAAGTGGATTTGCCCTTTACTTAAACTTGACCAGCAGACTCCACAAAAGCTCTAAGCAATAATACTGCAATTGCTGGGTTGCAAAAAGGGAAGCAGATCACCATCAATGAACATGTATCTAGTGACTATAGCAGGAGAGCACGTCTGTTCTGTGTTCAGACAGACACCACATAAAGCAAAATGGGGATTTGGCCATAAAGTGAAATAGGGATTTAGTAATTATCCGGTCCATTCAGTCAAAGCAGGAGGCAAATTGGAAAGTTGAGGAACTGGATTAGGCTCTGTTTCCCTCTCTCTTGCTAATGTAAGCTCTATGTCCTATTGTGCCCATTAATCTACAAACTTTCATGTCTCTATGTCTTCTACCTTTTATAGGGGCCTCCAAATAAAAAATGACATAGATGTCCTCCCAGGAGCACGGTATCTGGTAGAGCAGATGTTATACATTCTCTATGTAAATATGAGACAGTTCCAGAGCTGTGGTATTCAAACTGTACCGGTTAACAACCCAGAGGGCTTGTTAAACCAGGGGTTGCTAAGCCTCACCGCCAGAGTTCCTGAATCTGCAGGTTGGGGGGCAGATTTTGCATCTCCAGTAAGAGCCCAGGTATTGTTGCTGCTGTTGGTCTGGTGATTACACTCTGAGAACCACTGTTTTAGGGGATGGCAGAGAGTGCTTTTGGCTGAGGTCCTCAGGGATAGCTTCACTGAGACAGTTAACCATCAGCTGGGTCTTAAGGGTTGAAGAGTGCAGCATGGAAAATGAGAGAAAGGGCATTTTAGAAATGAAAGTAGTGCACCAATTAATAAGGTAAAATCACAAGGACTTTCCCCCTTCCCCTACATTTTTGTGGTCCTTGAAAATCTAGAAATAAAAGACAGACAATAAAGATACTTCCATTTTCATAATGCTTAAAAAATTCAAAACAAGCATAATTTCAAAGGAGTTTCTCCTACTACAACAACCTCTCTAATATTCATTCCTATTTTTTTTTTTTTGCTGCTTCATCACAATGACAATCCACATTCAAGAATAAACAAAGGCATCCTTAACCAAAATACTAGAGAAGCTTTGGGGACTTTTCTTCTCAGGGCCTAATTTTCTTCTTAGACATTCATAGTCACTATTTCTATTGTATTGTCCTCTGACTACATATTAATTGAAGCCTTTGTCACTTTTTTTGCTATTGTCCAGGATACTTACATTTAAGAAAAAGGAGAGATAAAAATACTCTTTAATGAAATGAAAAAAAAATTAGAGGGCTATAAAACAATATAGATGAGCACAATGCAGAATACAATACAATGGTTATTAAATCAATTATTGAAACAGCAATGAAAGAACCAGAAAAAAAAAAACCCAAGATATTATTCAAATGCTACTCAAGGCATTGCATCCTCAAAGAAAAAAAAAAGTCTGACCCTTAGTTCAATTTTGGAAAGAAGAGAAAAAAGAGACATAAATATTCTGCTTTTTAATTTGTGAAAGCATAGTTTACCTCAATTCTGACAACCAAGGGTCCTCAGTACAAAGCCATGGAGAAGGAAATATTTGGAGAACAGTGAGTGGTCATGTCTCCCTAGAGCCCAGATATGACACTGAGAACAATAGAAAATAAACTGAAAATGTAAATTGAGGCCAGATTATTTATAGGACTTGAGATGCCTAAAGTGAAGAATCAAACTGTATTTCTACCAAGAGAAAATTATCTTCTACCAGAACTATAGCCACCTGAAAGAGAAACAAACCAAGACAGTACCATAGTAGATATCAGATATATTTGTCTACTCAGCACCCCTCTTTCTTTTTGGAAACTGTTCCTTTCCTACTCCATGTTGTCCAGCTCAGCCACAGTGCCTCACCTTCCCATAGAAGCTTACAAGATGCACACAAGACCTGACCCGTCACTGTCCCCCATTCCTTAAGCCACAGTGAGCACTTTACCAAGACAGAAACTATCAATTTTCCTTCCAAGAAAATGTTACATAAAATTTGGAATGGAGTACTTCCTTTTGACTCTTATACCATAGGCTATGAGCTTAGGGCCACCATCAGCCCATCACTTTGAAGAACACAAGGAGAAGCAGAGTCTAGAGATGGGGGCAGAGGTGGGGAGCTGACACCATCCTTTGAGGTCCCCAATCTAACAGAGGCAACCCCAAAGCACCCCTTTAACTTACTGTTTCTACACACCAAATTCTCACCTTTGTCTTCCTTAAGTCAGTTTGAGTTGGTTTATGTTATTGACAACTACAGGAATCACTAGGAAATAATAAATGTACATCTGCCTTACTAATGATCAGAAAAGAAAGCAAGCTACACTTCCCGTGAATCTTTGGGAGTCTTGTTCTTCGGGAAAGTCACTCCTCAGCCTGAGCTGGGACAGGCAAGGACTTTTAGGGTTTCCTTCGAAGGCATGATTCCCTCTTCCTTCTGTAGGAAGAGGCTACTGAAGTCATAAGAGAATAAGGATAAAAGAGAGAGAAGAAGGATGGAGGGAGGCAGGAAAAAAAGAAAGAAGAAACACTGAACTGAAATCAAAGTCTGAAGTATAATTCCAGGCAGCGGTTGCTGAAATAGCTTTTGTCTAAGGAGTCTGAATTTCTTCAGAAGATTAACTGCTACATGCAAAGAATATTAGATTAGGTGACACTGGATCTGTTTGTGTGTTTACCAACCCATATTTCCATCTGAAAATCTGATACATCCATTATCATCAAGCCACATCCACCAGACCCACAAACTGACCCCTTGTTTGCAAATTACACCTCTTTCAACAAAGGGTCCTGCACCACCTTTGGAGCATTATTGTCTCCCCCACCCCAAAACCATCCCACAACTCTGCTCCCTCCCACTGTCCTGTGACTGACCTTATATCAATTACAGTTCAAATTAATTTCCCTTTCAGCCTCTCTCCCCTTTCCCCTTGCAAGCCCAGTAAACACCAAGTCTCCTCAGTCACAAAATACTTCAGCAAGAGAGCGTGGCTCCATCAAGCCCTGATAACCTTTCTTGCTGCAAGAATAATAGAATGGTGGCCTTCTTGGGTCCCTTCCATCAATTACTATTAAACGTATCCTTCCAAGCTGTCAAGCCGCTCATTCCTCCTTCCTCCTACAGAGATGCCAGTGGATTAGGGGCAGCAGGGAGGAGGTGAAAAACCATGGGGTGGACAAGGTGGGACCACTGGTGCAGGCTGATTGGGGGGATGGGTGTCAAACCCTACCTGACCTGTGTGTAAGGACCACAATCACAGAAACTTCACTTAATCTCACCAAGGCTATTAGGAGCTACATTTCCAGGTTGCATCTAGCTGCTCAGAAAGATAACTGCTTTGCAGACTTCAATACACCTTGAGAGAATTAGATTTCTCTAAGCCAAAGATTGAATTCCTTCCTGCTTCCCTCCTTCTTCACTGTAACCGGGGCCCCATGCAAGCAATTTTATTTTCCTTGTGCACCAGGCAGATGACATCCTGCTAAGTATGCCAGAAGCAAGGAAGACAGAAATACAAGATCTGTGATGTTGCTTGCTACCCTGTTTGCTTTGCTTACCAATTCTACTGAAGGAGTGGCTGGAAAAAGCCTTAATCAGAAAAACTATAAAATTAAGTGCTTTCTGCAGCTGCCAGGAGCCGACCCACATCAGCAAAGAGTGGCTTTTACTTTTAACCCTACACTATTTGCCTTGATGCATTTCAGTTGATTGCAATTGTTTGCTCTGTTACAGAGGGACCACAGATAAAGGGAAAGCTTTGTTACTGAGCCCTTAAACAATCAAATGTCATCTGGAAGTTGAAGATACAATGTGGAAATTAAGTATTGCAACTTCACCATCTGCAGATAGCACGTATTCCGTATTCCGTGAAACCAGCTAATTTCCCAAACAAAACCTGCCCCTCCCTCCTCCGTGTTCCCATAACACTTTATTGCCACCTCCACTATATCATTTGTGACACTGTACTGCAATTACCTGTTTGCATACCTATCTCCTCTTCACTCCACTAGGAATTCCTTAAAAACAGAGGCTGTATTTTGTTTATCTTTATCTCCAACTCCTGCATAAAACCAGCACGCGGCCGATGCTCCACATATCTGGGTTGAATGAATGAGGAGACTTAAATCAATTTCTCATATATTCCTCGCTGAAGGAGCATAAATTTGTTGGCAAAGATGTTTTTCCACCCTAGAAACTAAATCAAACACACACATACACACACACACACACACACACACACACACACACACCACATATAACAGATGAACGCATATAGGGCAAGGACTCTTTTTAACATATTAATCATTTACAAAGTAAAAATAATAAAATAGTGGATGACATTCAGATCACCATTGGCAGCTCAGAGGTTTGAAAAATGCCCTCTGGAAAATCCCAAAGCACGCTTTAGGCTAGGTGTGCCTATGGCCTACCCATCCTGCAGGCGGTAAAATATGCAGGGAACTTACATGCACAGAGCTTCTGAAGGTCTGAGATCGGCTGCTGCAGTGGAGTGCATGTGGGCGGGGGGAGCTATTCCCCAAAGTCAAGAAGAAAGGGCCTGCGCCAGGGAGGAGACCACAGACCAAACCGTCCAAGCAGATGTGAGCTGTATTCTCCTTACTTGGCTCTTTTGAGACTATCTCCACAGAACCCAGCTTGCCCCTTTCCCAATTTAGAATCCCTTTTCTTAACCCTCCCAAACAAAAGGAAGTAAACACCTAACACCCTAATCGCATACTTTATAAGGAAATGAGACCCAGAGTGGCCTGACTCTTGTCTTCTGGCACCAAATCCAAACAAGGGTGCAGGTACACAGTCCAGGCCAGTGTTCAGGGGTAGGTTCCCCTGCCCTGCACTGGCCCCACTACCCTTTACCTCTTCAGAGTCAGCACTGCTTTAAAGTGGGTAACAGGCCCTTATGTTCAGTTCTCCCAGAATGACCTCTCAAGTGGATCAGCCTTCATTTTTCCTTACCCCCATCCCTCTTAGTCCCACGCATTCAGCATCCCTATATTTTTCTTTACTCCTCAGGGACTGATCCTTGATCTTTCACTGATACTGTATACAAAAGCCTAATAACATAAAATCTTACCCTGAAGTTTGATGCTCTAGCTCTAAAATTCCCTGGAAATGGAAA